>NC_045971.1:35076404-35385376 GCF_010909765.2 Amblyraja radiata
GATAATAACTGGTAAAGTGCAAATAACAGAAAGTGGTTATTAATAATCAGAATTTTGTCCGAGCCAGGTTTAATAGCCTGATGGCTGTGGGGAAGTAACTATCCCTGAACCTGGTTGTTGCAGTCTTCAGGCTCCTGTACCTTCTACCTGAAGGTAGCAGGGAGATGAGTGTGTGGCCCGGATGGTGTGGGTCTTTGATGATACTGCCAACCTTTTTGAGGCAGCGACTACGATAAATCCCCTCGATGGAAGGAAGGTCAGAGCCGATGATGGACTGGGCAGTGTTTACTACCCTTTGTAGTCTTTTCCTCTCCAGGGCGCTCAAATTGCCGAACCAAGCCACGATGCAACCGGTCAGTATGCTCTCGACTGTGCACCTGTAGAAGTTAGAGAGAGTCTTCCTTGACAATCCGACTCTCCGTAATCTTCTCAGGAAGTAGAGGCGCTGATGAGCTTTTTTGATAATTGCGTTAGTGTTCTCGGACCAGGAAAGATCTTCAGAGATGTGCACGCCCAGGAATTTGAAGTTCTTGACCCTTTCAACCATCGACCCGCTGATATAAATGTGGCTGTGGGTCCCCCTCCTACTCCTTCCAAAGTCCACAATCAGTTCCTTGGTTTTGCTGGTGTTGAGGGCCAGGTTATTGCGCTGGCACCATATGGACAGTTGCTCGATCTCTCTTCTGTATTCTGACTCATCCCCATCAGTGATACGCCCCACAATAGTGGTGTCGTCAGCGAACTTGATGATGGAGTTCGCACTGTGGTTCGCTACGCAGTCATGGATATAGAGTGAGTACAGCAGGGGGCTGAGCACGCTGCCTTGAGGTGCTCCCGTGCTGATTGTTATCGAGGCTGACACATTTCCACCAATATGAACAAACTGTGGTCTGTGGATGAGGAAGTCGAGGATCCAGTTGCAGAGGGATGCGCAGAGACCCAGTTCTGCGAGTTTGGTAACCAGTTTGGAGGGGATGATTGTGTTAAATGCCGAGCTGTAATCAATGAATAACAGCCTGACATATGAGTTTTTGTTGTCCAAGTGGTCCAGTGCGGAGTGGAGGGCCAGCGAGATCGCATCCACCGTTGATCTGTTGTGGCGGTACGCGAACTGCAGTGGGTCCAGGTTTTTGTCGAGGTATGAGTTGATTTGCTCCATGATCAACCTCTCAAAGCACTTCATCACCACCGGCGTTAGTGCCACTGGTCGATAGTCATTGAGGCACGTCACCTTACTCTTCTTGGGCACCGGTATATGATGCCCTTTTAAAGCAGGTGGGGACCTCAGACCTCAGAAGTGAGAGGTTGAAAATGTCCGTAAAAACTCCCGCCAGTTGGTCCGCACAGGTGTTTAGAACACGACCGGTTATACCGTCAGGACCAGGTGCTTTTCGGGGGTTCACCCCTCTGAAGGATTTCCTGACATCGGCCTCTGTGACTGTGACTGAAATGCCATCACAGCGAATGGGGGATCGGGAAGGCACATCAGTATTCTCCCTGTCAAAGCGTGCGTAAAACGCATTGAGCTCGTCAGGGAGTGATGTTACACCGACATTCGAGCTGCCTCCTGGTTTTGCCTTGTTGGAGGTGATTGCATTCAGGCTCTGCCACAGCTGCCGAACACCTGTCTCGTCCTCCAGTTTGGAGCAGAAGTCCCTTTTGCCTGACTTTGGAACCTTTGGCCACCGCTATTCGGGAATCCCCTAATATTTTTGGTATTGTCCGTGGGAATAAGACACATAAGCTATCTCTTTATGCAGATGATCTGTTATTATTTATTTCTAATCCTGAGAAATCTATTCCGGCAATAGTAGCATTACTTAATCAATTCAGTAGTTTTTCTGGTTATAAACTAAATCTTAGTAAGAGTGAGCTTTTTCCATTAAACAATCTAGTTTCAAATTATGGAAAGTTTCCATTTAGATTGACTACCGAATGTTTTACTTATTTAGGTATTAAGATTACAAAGAAACACAAGGATTTATTTGTGTACCTAGGATTTATTTAAAGCTAATTTTACGCCTTTAATTGACCATATCAAACAACAGTTTACTAAATGGTCACCAATGTCCTTATCTTTAATCGGCCGAATAAATGCTATTAAAATGTTTATCTTACCTAAATTTTTGTATTTATTTCAGACTATACCAATTTTTATTGCTAAATCTTTCTTTGATATTATTGACTAAAATTTCTTCATATATATGGCAGAATAAAAATTCCAGACTAAGTAAAAAATACTTACAGAAATCAAAAAAAGACGGTGGTTTGGCATTGCCGAACCTTAGATACTACTATTGGACAGTTAATGTTTGTTACTTAACATTTTGGACAGAAGATTTAGAAGATACCCAATGCCCAGGATGGATAAATCTTGAACGTGATTCTATACAAGGGCTCTCATTGGCTTCTATTCTAGGGGCCTCGTTACCTTTTACAATTACGAGATTGAATAAATATACGACTAATCCAATAATCAGACATACATTTCGAATATGGCTTCAATTTCATAAGTTTTTTGAATTGAATGATTTTATCTTATCGAGTCCTATCATATCTAATTTTCTCTTCCAACCTTCTATTACTGATCCAGCCTTTCTGTTATGGAAGAGGAAGGGATTAGTAGCTTTTTGTGATTTGTTTTTGGATGGTTGTTTTATGTCTTTTGAACAACTCTCCAATAAATATAATTTACCTAACTCACACTTTTGTAGATGTTTACAAATTAGACATTTTTTGAGGGCTACTCCACCCTTTTTTCAATCACCACATCAAACTGAAATTTTGGAAAAAAAATTACATTTGAACCCTTATCAGAAAGGCTTAATAACGACTATTTATGAGTTGATTTTGAAATTACAAATAGATACATTTGATAAAATTAAGAATGACTGGGAAAGATAACTCCAAATTTCTCTATCTATAGATCTTCAATTAGTTAATACTTCCTCAATGTGTGCAAGACACGCTTTGATACAATTCAAGGTGGTTCACAGAGTTCATATGTCAAATGATAAATTAGCTCATTTTTATGGTCATATAAATCCTATCTGTGACAGATGTAACTCTGAAATGGCCTCACTGACCCATATGTTTTGGTCCTGGACACTTTTGGAAAAATATTGGAAGGAAATTTTTGATACTATTTCTGTGGTTTTAGGTATTGATTTCCAACCTCATCCTATTACTGCAATTTTTGGGCCATCAATGTTAGATTCAATTAATTTGTCCCATTCTGCCCATCAGCTGATTGCTTTTATTACATTAATTGCCAGAAGATCTATTTTATTTAAATAGAGACTCTAACCCTCCGACCACACTCCATTGCTACTCTGAAACGATATCATGTTTAAATTTAGAAAAAATCAGGAGTGACATGACTTGGTTACATTTGATAGGACTTGGGGAAGATTTATTCAACATTTTCACACAACATAAATTGTCCTCTCTCCAACTGTTATAAAAATTATTTTACCTTTATATGGTGGAACGGACTTGACGACAAACAGGGACTTAAATTGTTGAAATTCTTTGCAGCTCAGATTCTGTTTTGCTTTTTTTTTCTCTAGTTTAGGGGGGTTTTGTTTTTTCCTTTTTTTCTCTTTTTTTTCCCTTTTTTGTCTTTTTATATATTTTTTAATATATAAGTTTTCTTTTAAACATTTAACTATATTTACATAGAGTCCGGGAGGTCTATATTCAATGTGTATTTTGACTGGACTCATATTTAGGTTATACCTTTTATTAATGTAATCCTGATCCCTATGTATCAATATGATTGTTATGTTTATCATTATTCTGTTTTGTTGTTGTTTTGTTTTTGCTTTTGAAAAAAAAGCTAATAAAAAGATTTTAAAAGAAAGAAAGAAAGAGATATGAGGTCAGTCCAAAGACGTACCAGGCACATCCAAATCAGAAGTTGTTTTTCACTTTGCCAAAAGCCAGTCATTCCAAAAGCACCAGTAATCTCACCCTGGCCCCCTCCTATCTGATTATATTCAATTTACATTAAAAAACCTGGAAGGGAGCTGTGAATATTCAACTTACCTTAAAAAAACCTTGCCGTGATTATTTTGGCCATCATGCAATGGCAATTGGCTTTTCACACCAGGAAAGCTTAAATATGAGAATAACCAATTAATAACTAACTCTTTCACCTTTTAGTCCAAAATATTTCCTGAACTGTAGCCATATTTTAAGCGAGGTTTTAACCACCGGGTTTGTCATTTGTATTTTACGATTATAAGGTAGTGAGCAGGTGATTATCGGTAGTGGATCAGATAGGAGTTCCATCTGTGCCCAGTCTGTGCCCTGTTTACTCTCATATGAATATGTCCAATGTAAAAGTTTAACAATATTTGCAGCCCAGTAGTAATAGATAAAGTTAGACAAACCTAGATCACCCGCCTTCTTAGGAACTTCCAAGTATATTTTCTTCATCCTGGGATTTGAATTGTTCCAAATAAATGATGAGATTAGTCTGTCTAATTGCTGAAAAGTTGTCCTAGGTATGAATATGGGGATCATTTGAAAAAGATAAAGAAATCTAGGTAAAACTGTCATTTTAACGATATTGATGCAGCATACTAATGAGAGCGGTAGTGTTGACCATTTTTGGAAGTCCTGTGCTGTTCGTTCTAATAATGATTTAAAGTTATGGCTGTATAAACCTTCCATGGTATGGGTGACTTTAATTCGCAGGTAAGTAAGTACATTTTTCTCAAGTTTAAATGGGAAGCTGGAGTAGTCGCCGTCAGTGTGATTGATTGGGGAAAACAAGCTCTTTGAGTAATTTATCTTATGTACCTGACAGGCAGCCAAAATTCTCTAATATATGCAGTAGCTTTGGTATGGAGTCAGTTGGGTTGGATATATATACAGCAGGTCGTCTGCGTACAGCGATACTTTGTGAGATTTACCATTTCGAAAGATACCTCTGATACCATCTTCTGTCCTAAGAGCTATAGCAAGTGGTTCTATTGCCAAATCAAATAAGTAGGGAGAAAGGCTGCAGCCCTGTCTGTAGTCCCTATGGAGGAGAAAGTAGTCAGAAATTATATTGTTGATCCGCACAGCTGCCGTTGGCGCAAAATATAATATATTAATCCATGATAAAAATGATGGACCAAAGTCAAATCTTTTGAGAACAGCAAACAAATATTGCCATTCGACCCGGTCGAAGGCCATCTTGGCGTCTAAAGAAATAATTACTTCTGATCGTTCTGTGGTGTGAGGTGTATACAATACATTAAGTAGGCGCCGCATGTTATAGAACGACTGCCTGCCCGGTATAAATCCAGTTTGGTCAGGGTTAATAACTTTGGAGATTACTGTTTCAAGACGGGTGGCTAAACTTTTTGTGAGGATTTTATAACCACAACTCAGCAAGCTTACAGGGCGGTATGAACCACACAATAGTGGGTCTTGATCTTTTTTAAGCAGGACTGATATGGTTGCCTGCCACATTGTTTAAGGTAGTTTCTGTTGGCTAAACATTTCCTGATACAACAATTTAAGTGTTGGAGCCAGTTTGATTGCAAATTCTTTGTATATTTCAATTGGGAAACTGTCTGGTCCTGGAACTTTGTTGCTCTGCATCGATTTAATTGTCTCGTAATATTTCTTTGGTTGATATTTCCCTGTCAATTTGTGCTTGGTCCTCTGTAGTAATTTCTGGGATGTACAGGCTGTTTAAGAAGTCTGACAGATCACTGGATGGTTCTGAAGCATAGATGGAAAAATAAAACTGTTTAAACTGGTCATTGATGGCATCTGGATCAGTAGTCTTTACCCTGGGCGATGTTAAAATTTCAGGAATAGTACTGGCGGCTGTGGACTGTCTGATCTGGTGAGCTAAAGGTTTTCCTGCCTTTTCTCCGTGTTCATTAAAAATCTTCTTTGATTTGAAGATTAGTTGCTCTGTTTGGTGGATAAATTGTCCAATTCTGTCTTAAGTAATAATTTCTCCTTGTAAAGTTCAGGTGTTGGCGAATTGGCATACAAACGGTCTATTTCCGCTATACTGTGCAACAGTTCTGTCAGATGTTGTTTATATTTCTTCCTCTCATATGCTGTATATGAGATTATCTGGCCTCAAAGGCAGGCTTTAAGAGCCTCCCAGATAGTCGCTAAGTGCATGTCCGGAGTATTATTAATTTCCATAAAGGTGTCTATTTGTTGAGAAAGAAATCTTTTGAAGGACTCCCTAGATAGTAATAGAAGATCAAACTGCCAAGTGTGTCGAAGTCTAGGGCAGTCTAGGAAGCCTATATCTAGTTGCACAGGGCTGTGATCAGAAATAACAACACTGTTATACTGGCTCCCCTTAACCATGGACAGGATCCTACTATCTACAAGAAAAAATAAATAAATTCTTGAACAAGAATGGTGTACTGGGGAAAAAAGGAATATTGTTTTGTTTTTGGGTTATTTCTTCTCCAGGAGTCAAAAAGAGTATAGGATTCTATAAATGAATTGATAACAGGGCCAGAATTTGAAATTTTACTGTTATGTCTCGGGTTGGATCTGTCCAAATAAGGATGTAATGCACAATTAAAATCCCCCCTAATATCAGTTGGTGGTCATTGAGATTTGGGAGGGATGTTATGAAGCTAGAGAAAAATGATGGGTCGTCCCAATTTGGTCCATATACATTGGCCAGTGCCACCTGTGTGCCATATAGATTGCCTGTTGCAACTACATACCTTCCCCTGGGGTCGGTGATGGTGGACGATAGGATGAATGGACTCCCCTTCCTGATTAAAATAGCTGTGCCTCGTTATCTAAACTCATTTTTGGAGCAGAATATTTGACCTTTAGGAGGCTTTTTTCAGTTTCACACGTTCACTTGATCGGAGGTGAGTTTCCTAAGGAACATAATATCATATTTCAGAGATTTTAAATGTGCAAAGACTGCTCCGCTTTACTGGATTATTAATTCCCTTTATATTCCAACTCAAGAAGAGAATAGCCCTTATTTTTGTTGTCATCCATTTTTTACAGGGTAGTAAGAAAGTAAAAAAACAATAAAGTCCCTGCCTACAAACAAAAATCAGAGCCTTAAAAACCCCTGCTGATCTACCAGTACCCTAGAGATCGCATCCCCCACTATCAGTGTAACATAGCAAATAACCATATATTTTTTAAAAACCCTCCAACAATGAACCCTAAACAGGGCGGACCATAATCTTATAAAGATTATATTACAATGAACTTACAATATTTCTGATTGAAAAAATATGTGCATTAATCTCTATACAACAGTTATCATAGCAATCTCTTATAGGTCAGTGAAACTCGGTCATCAGGATAATTTCCAAACACTAAACACTAATACATAGAGGTACCAACTAGAGGAGGGGCAGTGCTGGACCTCCTGTTAGGAAATGAGACGGGACAGGTGGCGGAGGTATGCGTTGGGGAGCACTTCGGGTCCAGTGATCACAATACCATTAGTTTCAATATAATTATGGAGAAGGTCAGAACTGGACCTAGGGTTGAGATTTTTGATTGGAGAAAGGCTAACTTTGATGAGATGCGAGATGATTTAAAAGGAGTGGACTGGGACATTTTGTTTCATGGGAAAGATGTAGAAGAGAAATGGTGGACATTTAAAGGGGAAATTTTAAGAGTACAGAATCTTTATGTTCCTGTTCGGTTGAAAGGAAACAGTAAAAATTGGAAAGAGCCCTGGTTTTCAAGGGAAATTGGACATCTTGTTCGGAAAAAAGAGGGAGATCTACAATAATTATAGGCAGCATGAAGTAAATGAGGTGCTTGTGGAGTATAAGGAATGTAAAAAGAATCTTAAGAAATAAATTAGAAAAGCTAAAAGAAGATATGAGGTTGCTTTGGCAAGTAAGGTGAAAGTAAATCCAAAGGGTTTCTACAGCTATATTAATAGCAAAAGGATAACGAGGGATAAAATTGGTCCATTGGAGAAACAGAGTGGGCAGCTATCTGCAGAGCCGAAAGAGATGGGGGAGATATTGAACAATTTATTTTCTTTGGTATTCACCAAGGAGAAGGATATTGAATTATGTGAGGTAAGGGAAACGAGTAGAGTAGTTATGGATACTATGAGTTTCAAAGTAAAAGAAGTACTGACACTTTTGAAAAATATAAAGTGGATAAGTCTCCAGGTCCTGACAGGATATTCCCTAGGACATTGAGGGAAGTTAGTGTAGAAATAGCCGGGGCTATGACAGTAATATTTCAAATGTCATTAGAAACGGGAATAGTCCCCGAGGATTGGCGTACTGCGTATGTTGTTCCATTGTTTAAAAAGGGTTCTAAGAGTAAACCTAGCAATTATAGACCTGTTAGTTTAACTTCAGTGGTGGACAAATTAATGGAAAAGATACTTAGAGATAATATATATAAGCATCTGGATAAACGGTCTGATTAGGAACAGTCAACATGGATTTGTGCCTGGAAGGTCATGTTTGACTAATCTTCTTGAATTTTTTGAAGAGGTTACTAGGGAAATTGACGAGGGTAAAGCAGTGGATGTTGTCTATATGGACTTTAGTAAGGCCTTTGACAAGGTTCCTCATGGAAGGTTGGTTAAGAAGGTTAAACTGTTGGGTATAAATGCAGGAATAGCAAGATGGATTCAGCAGTGGCTGAATGGGAGAAGCCAGAGGGTAATGGTGGATGGCTGTTTGTCAGGTTGGAGGCAGGTGTCTAGTGGGGTGCCTCAGGGATCTGTGTTGGGTCCTTTGTTGTTTGTCATGTACATCAATGATCTGGATGAAGGGGTGGTAAATTGGATTAGTAAGTATGCAGATGATACCAAGATAGGGGGTGTTGTGGATAATGAAGAGGATTTCCAAAGTCTACAGAGTGATTTAGGCCATTTGGAAAAATGGGCTGAAAGATGGCAGATGGAGTTTAATGTTGATAAATGTGAGGTGTTACACCTTGGCAGGACAAATCAAAATAGGACGTACATGATAAATGGTAGGGAATTGAAGAATACAGTTGAACAGAGGGATCTGGGAATAACCGTGCATAGTTCCTTGAAGGTGGAATCTCATATAGATAGGGTGGTAAAGAAAGCTTTTGGTATGCTAGCCTTTATAAATCAGAGCATTGAGTATAGAAGCTGGGATGTAATGTTAAAATTGTACAAGGCATTGGTGAGACCAAATCTGGAGTATGGTGTGCAATTTTGGTCGCCCAATTATAGGATGGATGTCAACAAAATAGAGAGAGTACAGAGGAGATTTACTAGAATGTTGCCTGGGTTTCAACAACTAAGTTACAGAGATAGGTTGAATAAGTTAAGTCTTTATTCTCTGGAGCGCAGAAGGTTAAGGGGGGACTTGATAGAGGTCTTTAAAATGATGAGAGGGATAAACAGAGTTGATGTGATCAAGCTTTTCCCTTTGAGAATAGGGAAGATTCAAACAAGAGGACATGACCAGAATTAAGGGACAGAAGTTTAGGGGTAACATGAGGGGGAACTTCTTTACTCAGATAGTGGTAGCGGTGTGGAATGAGCTTCCAGTGGAAGTGGTGGCGGCAGGTTCGTTGGTATCATTTAAAAATAAATTGGATAGGCATATGGATGAGAAGGGAATGGAGGGTTATGGTATGAGTGCAGGCAGGTGGGACTAAGGGAAAAAAGTTGTTCGGCACGGACTTGTAGGGCCGAGATGGCCTGTTTCCGTGCTGTAATTGTTATATGGTTAAATGGCCTTATAGAATATAAAATAATTATCTAGGGCGGCGCTGGCTTAACAGCTGCGGCTCACCTGCAGTCCATCTGTTTTTTTTTCTTTCTTTTTGTTCCTTGTCATGTTTTAGTTAATTTTGTTTTATTAAGTTGTGTATGTGTGTGGGTGGGGTGGGAGAAACATGTTTTGGTCTCTTCCTTCGGGGGATGCGACTTTTTCTTCAGTCGTATTCCCCGTCCCCGTCTCCGTCTGCGCCGAGGCCTAATGGCGGAGCTGGCGGCATCGGAGCTGGAGCAGCGGCAGCAGCAGCGGAGACGCGACTCGGCCCTGGAGCTGTGGCGGCGGCAGCAGCAGCGGTAGCGGAGACCCGACTCGGCCCCGAAGCTGTGGCGGAGACAGCGAAGACCCGACTCGGCCCCGAAGCTGTGGCGGAGGCAGCGGCAGCGGAGACCCGACTCGGCCTTGGAGCTGTGGCGGAGGCAGCGGTAGCAGAGACCCAACTCTGCCTCGGAGCTGTGGCGAAGGCAGCGGTGGCGGATACCCGACTCGGCCTCGGATCTGTGGCGGAGGCAGCGGCAGCAGAGACCCGACTCGGCCCCGAAGCTGTGGCGGCTGCAGCGACCACCCGCAGAGTTTGAACCGTCGCCTCGGCACAGAGGGAGAACAAAGAGGGAAGAGACAGAGACTTTAAGATTTTGCCTTCCACCACAGTGAGGAGGTGTTTGGTGAACTCACTGTGGTGGATGTTAAATTTGTGTTGATTGTGTGTTTTTGTCATTTTTTAAATTATATGTATGACTGCAGGGAAACAAAATTTCGTTCATACCAAAGGGTCTGAATGACAATAAACGAATCTAATCTAATAAATATTTTTCAGATGGATTAGTCATTATTGAAACACATCTGTATTAAACAATAAAGGCAACATTACACGTGAATTTTGGAATATGACTGTTGAATACTGAAATAAACTCAAACTCGAACCGTAACTTTACCCTATAACTCGACTCCTTGCCAGTCCGCTGCACTAGCTGCCAGCACTTGGCCAACAGTACCGGTTAGCCGCTAACACCGGTTAGCCGCAAACACCAGTTAGCCGCTAATACGAGTATGTCGATATCTCAGTCTTGGGGCTTAAGATTCTTCCTGATGTTGTCCACCGCTTCCGACTGGTCTCCAAACCGCTTGTATTAGCCGGTAGACAATGAGATACGGAGAGTCGCAGGGTACAGGATTCCAAACTTTATGCCCTGGCAAGTCCGCAGATGCCGCTTAGGTTTGGAGAAGGCCGCTCTATTTTTAGCCACCGCTGCGGTGTAATCCGGGAAAATACTCACTCGCTTGTCATTTAGGGTCAGCGGGGCCAAGAGGGCAGCTTTTCGGAAAACTTCCACTTATCTCTTGGTAGTAATGGAACTTTACCACGATGACCCTCGGAGATTCTCCTGCGTTGGGTGGAGACCATAGGCTACGGTGGGCTCAGTCTAGAGTCGGAGTGAAGTCGAGGCTCAGTAGCTCCCGTTGCATCTTAGCGATAGCATCCGTAGGCCGCAGGTCTCCGCCGGTCTCGAACCCCTCTTTTATCCTGACGATGCGCGCATTGCACCAACGTTGTCGTCCCTCCAGGTCATCTTGGTTTAGGCATAGCATGGCAACTTCTGACTTTAGCTGGTCCATTTCCCCCTCAGGTTTTGTTCTCTTGTCGGAGTATGTATTCAGACCGCCCACCAGCTCTTTCAAAAGGGTGTCATGTTTCGCCATGTGGTCCCATATAGAGTCTATTTTAGCATTCAAGTCTTTGGTACTTGAATCTATTCTGCTAAGAACCTGTTTTCGCTGTTTGTTAAGGCAGCCATCACTTCAGACAAGTCGTCAGACTCACCATCTTGGGACCCCGAGGTTTTAGCGGCTTTGTCTTTGTCAGACTTTGTTTTGCCCATGGCGTCTCCAACGCTGTCAATATAACCATATAACCATATAACCATATAACCATATAACAATTACAGCACGGAAACAGGCCATCTCGACCCTTCTAGTCCGTGCCGAACACATAATCTCCCCTAGTCCCATATACCTGCGCACAGACCATAACCCTCCATTCCTTTCCCATCCATATAACTATCCAATTTATTTTTAAATGATAAAAACGAACCTGCCTCCACCACCTTCACTGGAAATCATTCCACACAGCTACCACTCTCTGAGTAAAGAAGTTCCCCCTCATGTTACCCCTAAACTTCAGTCCCTTAATTCTCAAGTCATGTCCCCTTGTTTGAATCTTCCCTACTCTCAGTGGGAAAAGCTTTTCCACGTCAACTCTGTCTATCCCTCTCATCATTTTAAAAACCTCTATCAAGTCCCCCCTTAACCTTCTGCGCTCCAAAGAATAAAGCCCTAACTTGTTCAACCTTTCTCTGTAACTTAGTTGCTGAAACCCAGGCAACATTCTAGTAAATCTCCTCTGTACTCTATCTATTTTGTTAACATCCTTCCTATAATTAGGCGACCAAAATTGTACACCATACTCCAGAATTGGCCTCACCAATGCCTTGTACAATTTTAACATTACATCCCAACTTCTATACTCAATGCTCTGATTTATAAAGGCCAGCACACCAAAAGCTTTCTTTACCACCCTATCTACATGAGATTCCACTTTCAGGGAACTGTGCACAGTTATTCCCAGATCCCTCTGTTCACCTACATTCTTCAATTCCCTACCATTTACCATGTACGTCCTATTTTGATTTGTCCTGCCAAGATGTAGCACCTCACACTTATCAGCATTAAACTCCATCTGCCATCTTTCAGCCCACTCTTCCAACTGGCATACATCTCTCTGTAGACTTTGAAACTCTACTTCATTACCCGCAACCCCACCTATCTTAGTATCATCTGCATACTTACTAATCCGATTTACCACGCCATCGTCCAGATCATTGATGTACATGACAAACAACAGTGGACCCAACACAGATCCCTGTGGCACCCCACTCGTCAGTGGCCTCCAACCTGACAAACAACCATCCACCATTACTCTCTGGCATCTCCCATTCAGCCACTGTTGAATCCATCTTGCTACTCCAACATTAATACCCAACCATTGAACCTTCTTAACCAACCTTCCATGAGGAACCTTGTCAAAGGCCTTACTGAAGTCCATATACACAACATCCAATATGCAAATGCAAAGTCACTAATTTGATGCACCTGCAGTTCAATAACGCACGTCTTAAACCCAAGTCATCTGAGGTTAATAGAAAAAAAAGTTATTAGTATAAAAAGTTCGCCCTGGGCAGAGGCTCAGAAAAACACGTCCCTACATGTCACTGCACACCAGCTTCCCCCCTGATCTTAAGATTCTTGAGGGTTGTTTTAATACCAGTGTCTCAAAATAACTCCTATGTTCAGTAGACATAATATTTCTTAAATATATAAATATGTCAAAGTTTATTAACTGGCGATAGATGTGGCCCTCCAGCCGCTCACAGACCTGGGACCTGGCCCCTAGGCAGAACCGGGTTGCCCACCCCTGACCTACACAGTGAATGACAATAGACAATAGGTGCAGGAGTAGGCCATTTGGACCTTCGAGCCAGCACCGTCATTCAATGTGATCATGGCTGATCATCCTCAATCAGTACCCCGTTCCTGCCTTCCCCCATATCCCCTGACTACGCTATTTTTAAGAGCCCTATCTAGCTCTCTCTTGAAAGCATCCAGAGAACCTGCCTCCACCGCCCTCTGAGACAGAATTCCACAGACTCACCCCTCTCTGTGTGAAAAAGTGTTTCCTCGTCTCCGTTCTAAATGGCTTACTCCTTATTCTAAAAATGTGGCCCCTGGTTCTGGACTCCCCCAACATCGGGAACATGTTTCCGGCCTCTAGCGTGTCCAAGCCCTTAACAATCTTATATGTTTCAATGAGATATCCTCTCATCCTTCTAAACTCCAGAGTGTACAAGCCCAGATGCTCCATTCTCTCAGCATACGACAGTCCTGCCATCCCGGGAATTAACTTTGTAAAACTACGCTGCACTCCCTCAATAGCAAGAATGTCCTTCCTCAAATTAGGGGAACAAAACTGCACACAATACTCCAAGTGTGGTCTCACTAGGGCTCTGTACAACTGCAGAATGACCTCTTTGCTCCTATATTTGATTCCACTTGTTATAAAGGCCAGCATGCCATTCGCTTTCTTCACTGCCTGCTGTACCCGCATGCTTACTTTCATACACTGATGTACAAGGACCCCCCAGATCCCGGTGTACTTTCCTTTTTTCCAACTTGACACCATTTAGATAGTAATCTGCCTTCCTGTTATTGCTGCCAAAATTGGTAGGCCTCTGGGTAGTGTTGTAGAGCAGAGGGATCTCAGTACAGGAACAGAGTTAATTGAAAGTGGCATCACAGGTAGATAAGGTGGTCAAAAAGGCTTTTGGCACATTGGCCTTTATCAGTCAGAGTATTGAATAGTTGGGCGATCATGTTGCAGTTGTATAAGATGTTGGTGAGGTCACATTTACAGCTTTGTGTTCAATTTGGGTCACTATGTTATTGGAAAGATGTCGTCAAGCTGGAAAGGGCACAGAGAAGATTTACTAGGATGTTGCCAGGACTAGGGGGTCTGAACTATAGGGAGAGGACTCTATTCCTTCGAGCGCAGGAGGATGAGGGGTGTGAGGTGGGTGGTGGGAGGGGGGATGGGTGGGGTGTGGGGGGGCAGTGAAGGTGCAGGCAGGGTGGACTTGACGTGTGGGGGGGGGTTGCGGGCACTCTCTGTCTCTCTGTCTGTCTCTGTCTCACTGTCTCTCTGTGACTCTCTCTCTGTCGCTCTCTCTCTCTCTGTCTGTCTCTCTCTCTGTCGCTGTCTGTCTGTCTGTCTGTCTGTCTCTCTCTGTCTCTCTCTCCCCCTCCCTCTGTCCCCCTCCCTCTGCCCCCCTCCCTCTGCCCCCCTCCCTCTGCCCCCCTCCCTCTGCCCCCCTCTCCCTCCCTGTCCCCCTCTCCCTCTCCCATTCACCCTCTCCCCCTCTCCCTCTCTCTCTCCCTTTCCCCCCATTTCCCTGCCCCTCTCCCCCTCTCCCTCTCCTCCCTCTCTCCTCCCCCCTCCCTCCCGCTCCCTCTCCCCCTCCCCCTCCCACCCCTCTCCCCTCTCTCTCCTCTTTCCTCCCTCCCTCTCCCTCCCTCTCTCTCCCTCTCTCCCTCTCTCTCCCTCCCTCTCTCTCCCTCCCTCCTCTCTCCCCTCTCGTCTCTCTCTCCCTCTCTCCCTTCCCCCCATTTCTCCCTCTCGACATTCTCGGCGCGCACACAAACCCGCAACTCATCCGCAGCTAGGATCAACCCCGCGTCCCCGGTGACGCAAGGGCTGCCGAACCGTCACTGGACCTTCCCCCCGTCCCCCCCCCCTGTGTCCCATCCATGCCCGGGGGGCGGCCAGAGATGTATGGGGCGAGCCAGGACCGACGGGACTCCGGCCCAGAGCAATGGCGGCCCCAGGCCCACAGCCAGCACGGAGAAGAAGCGCCAACCCCAGCCGGCACCGAAGTGGCCAACCGACAGCCACTGGACAAGGCGAGAGGCGCAGCTGACGGTCCCCGGCCCGCCCAGGAATAGGCTCTCCGGGAGCTAGGGCAGAGCCGAGCCGGAGCCAGTGCCTCCCCTCTCCCCGCGCCGGTTGCAAGCCCAGGGCCCCCACCGCCCCGCCAGCCCAGGGCCATACCGGACATCTCCGGATGCCCCCGGACAGGGACGGGACACCCGGGAGGGGACGGCTCAGCAGCAACTCAACAGCGCCCGCAGTGCTGGAGACCCGGGCCCAACGACGGGCGAAATGCAGACCTGCATCCACATAGCAGCACAGCCGCCGAGAATGTTTATAGTTAGTGACCTATGACCTGGGCATGCGCAGTCAGAATGCCAAACTCGCTTATTCACTGGATATTTTCAAGACTAGATTTACAACTCCCTCTCCCCCCCCCCCCGCTCTCCCCTCATAACCCCTCTCCCTTCACCCCCTCCCCTCACATTCACCGTCCTCATCCCACTTCCCCCACTTGCCCCCTCACCACCTCTACCCTCCTCCCCCCCCCTCATATCTCCCCCATTCACCTCCTCCTCCCTCCACCTTCCCTCCCCCCCCCGTTCCCCTCCCCATCCCCCTTCCCCCCCCTTTAAGCACCAGTAATGTTCACACGTTAGTAATGTCCTGTTTGCCAGCTTGTTGACCCTCTGTGTTGCCCTCCTGCAGGGTTTAGGAGCCTTTGCTGTGGACGGAGAGAAGGGGACATGAGCGGCCATTAAGGGGGGCTAGAGAGCCGGTGAGCCCCCCCCCCCCCCCCCCCCCCCATCTGCTCGTTGTGTGGGCTGAGCTTCGAGGGGCTGAGCTTCAGTGGAGAACCACACGATGGGGCACAATAAGGAGAAGCGTTATGAGTGTGACGTGTGTGGCAAGTCCTGGCAGCGCCCGAGCGAGCTGGAGATCCACCGGCGGGTACACACGGGAGAACGTCCCTTTGACTGCTCCGACTGTGGCAAGAGCTTTACCCAGTTGTCTGGGCTGCAGGGACACCGGCGGGTGCACACGGAAGAACGCCCCTTTAAATGCTCCGACTGCGGCAAGAGCTTCAAGATGGCAAAGGAACTGAACACACACCGGCGCGTGCACACGGGCGAGAAGCCCTATGGCTGCTCCACCTGCGGCAAGCGCTTTGCCCAGTCGTCGGGGCTGCAGATGCACCTGCGGGTGCACACGGGCGAGAAACCATATGGTTGCTCCACCTGCGGCAAGAACTTTGCCCGGTTGTCGGGCCTGCGGATGCATTGGCGGGTGCACACGGGCGAGAAGCCCTATGGCTGCTCCACCTGCGGCAAGAGCTTTGCCCGGTTATGGGGGCTGCGGGAGCACCGGCGGGTGCACAGCAGTGAGCGGCCCTTCTCCTGCTCCGACTGCGGAAAATTCTTCAAGGCGTGCACGCACCTCAAGGTGCACAGGCGCCTGCACACCGAGCGGCCATATACCTGCAGTGACTGCGGCAAGGGCTTCACCTGCTCCAGCAACCTGCTGGATCACCAGCACACCCACACCGCCGAGCGCCCCTTCACCTGCGCCCAGTGCGGCAAGGGCTTTACCCAGTCCAGCAACTTGCTGTCCCACCAGCGCACCCACACCGGCGAGCGCCCCTTCACGTGCGCCCAGTGCGGCAAGGGCTTCACCCGCTCCTCCAGGCTGCTGTCCCATCAGCAGATGCACACTGGCGACCTTCCCATCCCCAGCCCGGTGTGTGGAGAGCGCTTTGCCATGCCCTCCCATGTCCTGTCTCACCAATGCATGCACACCAGTGGCCAGCCCTATGACTGCCCGTACTGTGGCGAGTCGTTTGACAGCTCGCGGGGGTTGCGGCAGCACCGGCGGGCCCATGGCAGCAAGTCGCTGCTCCCACAGCGGCAAGAGTTTTAAGAGCGCACGGGGGCTGAGGGAACATTAGCAGATACACACCAGAGAGAGACCCTTTGAGTGCGCTGAGTGTGGCAAGGGTTTCACCCGCATGTCCAGCCTGTGGCAGCACCGGCGTGCCCACAGTGATGAGCGTCCCTCCCCCTGCCTGTCCTGTGGTAAAGGCTTCACCCGCCTTGACCACCTGTTGGAGCACTGGCGAGTCCACACCAGCCAGCGCCCCTTTACCTGCCCGCTCTGTGGCAAGGCCTTTGCCCGCTCCTCCAGCCTGCTGGCACACCGTAATGTGGATAGGCACTGTTTAGGTAGACACAAAATGCTGGAAGGAATGGGTAATGTTTCGTGTCGAGACCCTCTTCAGTCTCCACCCAAAACGTCACCCATTCCTTCTCTCCAGAGATGCTGCCTGTCCCGCTGAGTTATTCCAGCATTTTGTGTCTATTTTTGTGAACCAGCATCTACAGTTCCCTGTTTTTAAACCATTCTGGTAAACCTTCTCTGCACCTTCCCCAAAGCCTTCACATCAGCCCTGCAATGGAGTGACCAGAAATGTATGCAATACTCCAAATGCTACCTGACCAATGTCCCTTAAAGCCACACATATACATTCCTCTCTCCTTATCTCACACCCTTTTATCTCCTTATTTTCTCTCACCTGTCACTTACTCCACTCATCTGCCGATCACCCCCTTATCTGTTAACATCGTGTCAGTCTAAAGAAGGGTCCCGACCCGAAATGTCACCTTTCCATGTTCTCCACAGATACTGCCTGACCCGCTGATGTACTCCAGTACTCTGTGAAACGTCACCTTTCCATGTTCCCCACAGATGCTCCCTGACTCGCCAAGTTACTGCAGCACTTCGTGTTCGAGTCATACAGTGTGGATACAGGCCCTTCGGCCCAACTGGCCCACACCTATCAACATGTCCCAGCTACACTAGTCTAACCTGCCTGCGTTTGGTACATATCCCTCCAAACTTTTACTATCCGTGTACCTGTCTAAGTGTTTCTTAAAATTTGGGATAGTCCCAGCCTCACCTACCTCCTCTGGCTGCTCGTTCCATACACACACCACCCTTTGTGTGAAAAAGTTACCTCTCAGATTTCTATTAAATCTTTTTCCCTTCACCTTGAATCTATGTCCTCTGGTTCTCGATTCCCATACTCTGGGCAACAGATTCTGTGCATCTAACTAAATTTTGTTTGATGCAAGATTCCAGCATCTGCAGTTTCTTGTGTCTCCCTCACCTATATCCACCTATCACTTCTGAATAAGGGTCTCAACCTGCAACGCCACTCATTCCTTCCCTCTGGAGATGCTATGTATCCCGCTGGATATGCTATGTTACTCCAGCATTTCACCCTACACTTGCGCTCGGTCCGCCAAGGCCTGCTGGATCTCTTTGTTGCCAACCATTTTAACTCCCCTTCCCACTCCCACACTGATCTTTCTGTCCTGGGCATCCTCCATTGCCAGAGTGAGGTGACACGCAAACTGGAGGAACAGCACCTCACAGCTTAAAGCCCAATAACATTGTCACTGAATTCTCCAAATTAAAGGAGATTACCCCCCCCCCCCCCTCCACCCTAATCAAGTCCTGCAGTGTGTCCATCTCTTTTTTCCAGCTTTCTCCCCCAACTCCATCAGTCTAAAGAAGGATCCAGACATGACACGCGTCTGTCCATTCCCCTCCAAAGTGCCGGTAGAACTCAGCAGGTCAGCCATCCGTGCTGGGAAACGGATGGAGGTGTTCCTAATATAAGCCCTTCTTGGCCCAGTTGAGAATACGGTTCCATTCTTTGGATGGGAAGCGAGGTCCGAGCTGATCAGTCATCAACAGCCCCCCCCCCCTCCCTCGTGACCCATCTGTTCGTCATTCCATTGTCTTCTTCTCGCAGGCAAAAGGCGTCTGGATTAAACCGGAGTCACCGCTTCCCGTCCACCGGCCATTCCCCCTCAACTCCGAACGGTGGGATCTCGCTCTCCGCCCGTGGATGTCCGCAAGACTCTGGCTGCGGTAAATAAGGACTTTGGCTCGTTAACCCGCTGGAGCCAAGTTGTATTCCAATGAAATAAATGTATTTTCAATGAAATAAATGTATTTTCCATGAAATAAATGTCTTTCTTATGAAATAGGCTGAGCTGGGATCGAGGCTTGGAAGGCTGAGCTTGGAAGGCTGAGCTCACCTCCCCACAATAAAGCACAATAAATTACATACAAAAGCACAATACATGGTTTAAGATCAAGAACGGGTGCTGTATGCAGAGAGAGAGCGTGTGAGAGAGAGAGAGGGAGAGACTGCGCACCCACACCGTCGAGCGCCGCTTCATCTGCCGCTGCGGCAAGCATTTCAAGAGCGCACGGGGACTGTGGGAGCACCAGCGGATACGCACCGAGAGTGACCCTTTGTGTGCGCTGAGTGTGGCAAGGGTTTCACACGCATGTCCAGCCTGTGGCAGCACCGGCAGTGAGCGTTCCTTCCCCTGCCCGTCAATAGACAATAGGTGCAGGAGGCCATTCAGCCCTTCAAGCCATCGCTGCCATTCACTGTGAACCTGGCTGATCGTCCACAATCAGTACCCCGTTCCTGCCCTCTCACCATATCCCATGACTCTGCTATCTTTAAAAGCTCTATCTAACTCTCTTTTGAAAGCATCCAGAGAAGTGGCCTCCACTGCCTTCTGAGGCAGATAATTCCACAGACTCACAACTCTGTGTGAAAAGTATTTCCCCATCTCCGTTCTAAATGGCTTACCCCTGATTCTTAAACTGTGGCTCCGGTTCTGGACTCCCCCAACATCGGGAACATATTTCCAGCCTCTAGCGTGTCCAAATCCTTAATAATCTTACATGTTTCAATAAGATCATGTCTCATCTAATTAAATTCCAGAGTGTACAAGCCCAGCCTCTCCATTCTCTCAGCATATGACAGTCCCGCCATCCCGGGAGTTAATCTGTGTGAACCAACGCTGCACTCCCTCAATAGCAAGAATGTCCTTCCACAAATTTGGAGACCAAAACTGCACACGATACTGCAGGTGTGGTCTCACTAGGGCCCTATGCAACTGCAGAAGGACCTTTTTACTCCTATACTCAACTCCTCTTGTTAAGAAGGCCAACAGGCCATTCGCTACATTCACTGCCTGCTGTACCTGCATGCTTACTTTCAGTGACTGATGAACAAGGATCCCCGGATCCCGTGGTACTTCCCCTTTTCCCAACTTGACGCCATTTAGATAACAATGGCTACATCCACTGGCTCTCCCTTGTCCATTTTCCTAGTTACATCCTCAAAAAATTCCAGAAGATTAGTCAAGCATGATTTCCCCTTCGTAAATCCATGCTGACTCAGACCGATCCTGCTGCTGCTATCCAAATGCGCCGCTATTACATCTTTTATAATTGACTCCAGCATCTTTCCCACCACCGATGTCAGGCTAACTAGTCTATAATTCCCTGCTTTCTCTCCCGCCTTTCTTAAAAAGTGGGATAACATTAGCTATCCTCCAATCCACAGGAACTGATCCTGAGTTTATAGAACATTGGAAAATGATTACCACCCCATTCCTGCTTTCTCCCCATATCCCTTGATTCAGTTAGCCCGAAGGGCTAGATCTAACTCTCTTAAAAATGTCCAGTGAATTGGCATCCACTGCCTTCTGTGGCAAAGAATTCCACGGATTCACAACTCTGGGTGAGAAAGATTTTCTTCATCACAGTCCTAAATAGCCGAGCACTTATTCTCAAACTGTCGCCCCTGGTTTTGGACTCCCCCATCGAGAACATGTTTCCTGCATCTAGTCCTTCCAATCCCTTAAGAATTGTATTTGTTTCGTTAAGTTCCCCTCTCATCGTTCTAAATTCCAGTGAATACAAGCCCAGTTGACCCATTCTTTCATCATCTGTCAGTCCTGCCATCCTGGGTATTAACCTGGTGAACCTACACTGCATTCCCTCAATAGCAAGCATGTCCTTCCTCAAAATTGGAGACCAAAACTGCACACAATACTCCAGGTGTGGTCTCACCAGGGCCCTGTACAACTGCAGAAAGACACCTTTGCTCATAGACTCAACTCCACTCATTATTAAACTCCATCAGTCTAAAGAAGGATCCAGACATGACACGCGTCTGTCCATTCCCCTCCAAAGTGCCGGTAGAACTCAGCAGGTCAGCCATCCGTGCTGGGAAACGGATGGAGGTGTTCCTAATATAAGCCCTTCTTGGCCCAGTTGAGAATACGGTTCCATTCTTTGGATGGGAAGCGAGGTCCGAGCTGATCAGTCATCAACAGCCCCCCCCCCCCTCCCTCGTGACCCATCTGTTCGTCATTCCATTGTCTTCTTCTCGCAGGCAAAAGGCGTCAGGATTAAACCGGAGTCACCGCTTCCCGTCCACCGGCCATTCCCCCTCAACTCCGAACGGTGGGATCTCGCTCTCCGCCCGTGGATGTCCGCAAGACTCTGGCTGCGGTAAATAAGGACTTTGGCTCGTTAACCCGCTGGAGCCAAGTTGTATTCCAATGAAATAAATGTATTTTCAATGAAATAAATGTATTTTCCATGAAATAAATGTCTTTCTTATGAAATAGGCTGAGCTGGGATCGAGGCTTGGAAGGCTGAGCTTGGAAGGCTGAGCTCACCTCCCCACAATAAAGCACAATAAATTACATACAAAAGCACAATACATGGTTTAAGATCAAGAACGGGTGCTGTATGCAGAGAGAGAGCGTGTGAGAGAGAGAGAGGGAGAGACTGCGCACCCACACCGTCGAGCGCCGCTTCATCTGCCGCTGCGGCAAGCATTTCAAGAGCGCACGGGGACTGTGGGAGCACCAGCGGATACGCACCGAGAGTGACCCTTTGTGTGCGCTGAGTGTGGCAAGGGTTTCACATGCATGTCCAGCCTGTGGCAGCACCGGCAGTGAGCGTTCCTTCCCCTGCCCGTCAATAGACAATAGGTGCAGGAGGCCATTCAGCCCTTCGAGCCATCGCTGCCATTCACTGTGAACCTGGCTGATCGTCCACAATCAGTACCCCGTTCCTGCCCTCTCACCATATCCCATGACTCTGCTATCTTTAAAAGCTCTATCTAACTCTTTTGAAAGCATCCAGAGAAGTGGCCTCCACTGCCTTCTGAGGCAGATAATTCCACAGACTCACAACTCTGTGTGACAAAGTATTTCCCCATCTCCGTTCTAAATGGCTTACCCCTGATTCTTAAACTGTGGCTCCGGTTCTGGACTCCCCCAACATCGGGAACATATTTCCAGCCTCTAGCGTGTCCAAATCCTTAATAATCTTACATGTTTCAATAAGATCATGTCTCATCTAATTAAATTCCAGAGTGTACAAGCCCAGCCTCTCCATTCTCTCAGCATATGACAGTCCCGCCATCCCGGGAGTTAATCTGTGTGAACCAACGCTGCACTCCCTCAATAGCAAGAATGTCCTTCCACAAATTTGGAGACCAAAACTGCACACGATACTGCAGGTGTGGTCTCACTAGGGCCCTGTGCAACTGCAGAAGGACCTTTTTACTCCTATACTCAACTCCTCTTGTTAAGAAGGCCAACAGGCCATTCGCTACATTCACTGCCTGCTGTGCCTGCATGCTTACTTTCAGTGACTGATGAACAAGGATCCCCGGATCCCGTGGTACTTCCCCTTTTCCCAACTTGACGCCATTTAGATAACAATGGCTACATCCACTGGCTCTCCCTTGTCCATTTTCCTAGTTACATCCTCAAAAAATTCCAGAAGATTAGTCAAGCATGATTTCCCCTTCGTAAATCCATGCTGACTCAGACCGATCCTGCTGCTGCTATCCAAATGCGCCGCTATTACATCTTTTATAATTGACTCCAGCATCTTTCCCACCACCGATGTCAGGCTAACTAGTCTATAATTCCCTGCTTTCTCTCCCGCCTTTCTTAAAAAGTGGGATAACATTAGCTATCCTCCAATCCACAGGAACTGATCCTGAGTTTATAGAACATTGGAAAATGATTACCACCCCATTCCTGCTTTCTCCCCATATCCCTTGATTCAGTTAGCCCGAAGGGCTAGATCTAACTCTCTTAAAAATGTCCAGTGAATTGGCATCCACTGCCTTCTGTGGCAAAGAATTCCACGGATTCACAACTCTGGGTGAAAAAGATTTTCTTCATCACAGTCCTAAATAGCCGAGCACTTATTCTCAAACTGTCGCCCCTGGTTTTGGACTCCCCCATCGAGAACATGTTTCCTGCATCTAGTCCTTCCAATCCCTTAAGAATTTTATTTGTTTCGTTAAGTTCCCCTCTCATCGTTCTAAATTCCAGTGAATACAAGCCCAGTTGACCCATTCTTTCATCATCTGTCAGTCCTGCCATCCTGGGTATTAACCTGGTGAACCTACACTGCATTCCCTCAATAGCAAGCATGTCCTTCCTCAAAATTGGAGACCAAAACTGCACACAATACTCCAGGTGTGGTCTCACCAGGGCCCTGTACAACTGCAGAAAGACACCTTTGCTCATAGACTCAACTCCACTCATTATTAAGGTCAACAGGCATTAGCTTTCTTCACTGCCTGCTGTACTTTCAGTGACTGATTTACAAGCATACCCAGGTCTGGTTGTACTTCCACTTTTCCAAACCTGACACCATTCAGATAATACAGTGCTGGAATAACAACTTACACTTCCTTATCTCTGTCTCCCTCTCCTGTGACTCTCAGTCTGAAGGTTCTTGCTCTCCAGGGATACTGCTTGGCCCGCTGAGTTACTCCAGCATTATGTGTCTGTCTGTGGAGAACATTTTTGGGGTCACGACTCTTCTTCAGACCTGAAATATCGCCTATCCACGTTGACCAGAGATGCTGCATGACCCGCTGAGTTACTCCAGCACTCTGAAACATCAACTATCTACGTTCTCCACAGATACTGCCTGACCCGTTGAGTTACACCAGCACTGTGGAATGTCACCTATCCACGTTCTCCACAGATGCTGCCTCCAGCACTTTGTGACTTTTTGTGTTTGAACCAGCATTTGCATTTCCTTGTGTCTGCCAAGGATAGGCACAAAGTGCTGGGGAAAAAATATGGGCAATGTTTCAAGTCAGCACACTTGGCTACTTGTCAAACATAGTTCGAGTTGAGAAATATCATTCTCTGATTTTAGTTAACTATCCAACAACCTACCTCCCTTTTATTGATAGCGGTATGAATTTTGCTTTCTCTAACTTCAAATAAACCTAACATCCCCTCTCTCTCCATCCCAACCCCACCCAAGTCATACCAGCTTCAAAGTCATCCTATTGAGTCTCATTGTCTGTAACTTGATTTCACCTAGCCCACAGCTAACAATGGCCTGTTTCCTTTAACCGTCATTTTTTGCATATCCTTAGCATCTGCTTTGTTTTTATTATTTTCTCACCTCACCCTTCCATATCTCTAGTCTCCCTCTTCCCTGACTCAGTCTGAGGAATGGCCTCGACCCAAAACGTCACCCATTCCTTATCTCCAGAGATGCTGTCTGACTTATTCCAGCTTTTTGTGTCTCTCCCCTTATTATCCCTCTCTCTTCCCTGTGCCGACCTGAACGGGACCCGGTTCCCCCTTTTTCCCATTCACCAATATCCCTTTCTCTGGCTTCACATTCTGCTCATCTTCTCTCACAGGCTTTCCTGTTCTTCCCATCTCTGGCCTTTGTCCGCCCATATGTCAATCACCCCGCTCCGCCTCACCTGTATCCATCTATTACTTAAAGATGGACACAAAATGATGGAGTAACTCAACAGGACATCCAGGCAGCATCTCTGGAGAGAAGGAATGAGTGACGTTTCAGGTCGAGACCCTTCTTCAGAGTGGTTAGGAATATGGGAAACGAGAGATATAGATGATGATGTGGAGAGGTAAAGAACAATGAATGAAATATATTCATAAAAGTGACGATGATAAAGGAAACAGGCCATAGTTAGCTGTTTGTTGGGTGAAAACGAGAAGCTAGTGCGACTTGGTTGGGGGGTGGATAGAGAGAGAGGGAATGCCGGGGCTCCTGAAGTGAGAAAAATCAATATTCACCACAGGGATGTAAGCTGTTCAAGCGAAATATGAGATGCTGTTCCTCCAAGACCGAGGACAGAAAGGTCACTGTAGGAATGGGAAGGAGAATTAAAGTGTCCAGCAACCGAGAGATCAGGTTGGTTCAGGTGGGCTGAATGAAGGTGTTCGATGAAACGATCGCCCAGTCTGCGATTGGTTTTGCCGATGTATAAGAGTCCACATCTTGAACAATGGATAGAGTAGATGAAGTTGGAGGAGGTGCAAGTGAGGCTTTGTTCCACCCTCACCTCCCTTCCAGGTTCCTTCCCCAACTACAATCAAACTGAAGAAGGGTCCCGACCCGAAACCTCACCAATCCATGTACTTGCATTAAACATTATACCCAATATTATGTATCTGTACACTGTGGACGGCTTGATTGTAGCCCCCCCCCCACACCTTTCCCTGTCTCACACTCTTAACAAGCTAAAAGTTTCTATCAGCAGAGATAAGCAATGTTCATCATTGAAGGCTGAAATGGCTTCAAATAGTGAGGACTGGTGAAGAATAGATCAAAAAAGCATGTTGTGCACAGTGTGTATAATAATTGCCCTTTTTCTTCTGCAACATTAGTGACGGCTGCATTAGAAAAGGGTGAATGTGTTCACTAGGATTTGACCACAATTGAATCAATGCATCTTTATTTTGTACAGTTAATCCATTATTTATCAGTCATACCTTGCAGTACAAATCGTCAGTCTCTTCAGAAAGGCAAGAGTGGGCATGTTGCTATAGAAACTCCTCAGAGGAAAGACCCTTGTAGGAAAGGAAACATTTCCTAATCTAATCAAATCCATTAAACAAATAAAATACAACAGCGGCCAAACGATATTGCCAAGTGCAGGACCTATTTTTGAAGTAGTGGAGGCAAGAATAATTTCTTATCATTTCTGGAGATGGTTGGCATTTTCTTTCATTATTGATAGTACAACATGAATTCTGAAGAATTCTGAAGAACACAGTGAGGTCAGGAAAACTTGCTTTATTTGTTACGTAAGGATCAAATGCGTCAAGACTTTAAAATGTCTACGTTTTGGGGCCAGTGGCAGCCAGCTGGTACTGTGAGCAGTCGGCTGTGTGCAGCTTGGCTCACTTTTGCATTTTCACTAGGGTACAGTATGAATGGGAAGATGTTGACTGTCTGCTCCTCGACAGGGCCAAGGAGGGCTTATATTCGGAACACTTCTCCATCCGTTTCCCACCACGGATGGCTGACCTGCTGAGTTATACCGGCACTTTGGACAGGAAGGGAGAATAGACAAAAGTGCAAGAGTAGGCCATTCGGCCCTTCGAGCCAGCACCGCCATTCAATGTCATCATGGCTGATCATCCCCAATCAGTACACCATTCATGCCTTCTCCCCATATCCCCTGACTCTGCTATCTTTAAGAGTCATAGCTAGCTCTCTCTTGAAAGTAGAGCACCAGCCTCCACCGCCTTCTGAGGCAGAGAATTCCACAGACTCACCACTCTCTGTGTGAAAAAGTGTTTCCTCATCTCCATTCTCAATGGAGAATGGGGTCTGGACCCTTTTTTGGACTGATGGAGTCAGGGGAGATAGCTGGAAAAAAGGGATGGTGTCGGGACAGACTCCAGGACATGATTAGGTGGGGGAGGGGGGAAGTGTCTCCTTAATTTGGAGAATTCAATGTTCATGTCATTGGGCTGTAAGCTATGAGGTGCTCTTCCTTCAGTTTGTGTGTCACCTCACTCTGGCAATGGAGGAGGCCCAGGACAGAAAGATCTGTGTGGGAGTGGGAAGGGGAGGTAAAATGGTTGGCAAACGGGAGATCCAGCAGGCCTTGGGGCACTGAGCGCATGTGTAAGGTGAAATACTAGAGTAACTCAGCGGGATATGTAGCTTCTCCAGAGAGAAGGAATGGGTGATGTTTCAAGTTGAGACCTTTATTCAGAAGTGATAGGTGGATATAGGTGAGGGAGACGAAAGAAACTGCAGATGCCAAAATCTTTTATCAAACACAATTTAGTTAGATGCACAGAATCTCTTGCCCAGTGTGTGGGAATCGAGGACCAGGGCACATGGGTTCAAGGTGAAGGGGAAAAAAATTAATAGGAATCTGAGGGGTAACATTTTCACACAAAGGGTGCTCGGTGTATGGAACGAGCTGCTAGATGAGGTAGTTGAGGGTGGGACTATCCCAACATTTAAGAAACAGTTAGACAGGTACATGGATAGGACAGGTTTGGAGAGATACGGACCAAGCGCAGACAGGTGGGACTAGTGTAGTTCGGCACGGACTTGTAGGGCCGAGATGGCCTGTTTCCGTGCTGTAATTGTTATATGGTTATATGGTTACATGTTGGTCAGTGTGGGCGAGTC
Organism: Amblyraja radiata; assembly: GCF_010909765.2. NCBI lineage: Eukaryota > Metazoa > Chordata > Chondrichthyes > Rajiformes > Rajidae > Amblyraja > Amblyraja radiata. The sequence continues at coordinate 35,103,966 of NC_045971.1, forward strand.
GGACCGAAGGGCCTTTTTCCACACTGTATCACTATGACTCTATGATAAAGTGCTGGAGTAACTCAGCAGGTCAGGCAGCATCTGTGGAGAAGATAGACACAAAGTGCTGGAGTAACACAGCGGGACAGGCAACATCTGCGGAGAGAAGGAATGGGTGACATTTTGTGCCGAGACCCTTCTTTGGTTTAGTTTAGTTTAGAGATGTTGTGCGGCAACAGGTCCTGTGGCCCACGGAGTCCGTGCCAACCAGTGATCACCTCTTACACTAGCACTATCCTACGCACATTAGGGACAATTTAACAATTTTGCGGAAGCCGATTAATCTACAACCCTGAACGTCTTTGAAATGATGCAGGAAAATCGGAACTTCCTGCACCGGAGCTTCGATTTCAGTTTCAGACATCTAGCAGTTCCATTAATAACTTTTCAAGTTCTGCCCTGCCCTGGTCTGACTTAGTGGTTCACTCTTGTACCTGCTAACTCTTGTCTATTTATTTTTTATGTCTTTATTTAGTTGATTTCCAGTTACTGATCGACATCTCACAGTTCCAGCGGTGTTTCTACTCCCCTATCCTCCCTCATCAGACAGATTACCTGTCATTTACAAACCTTCCATATCTTGTCAACTCAACAGAAACCTCTCTCATCAGTCTTCCCTTGGTCTCCACGCTATTACAGACTTATTTTCTGTCCTTATCCTTCACCGCCTTTCCTCAAGTTTAAACATGCCTGATTTAATTTTTTATTTTGGCTCTGAGGAAAGGACATTTACCTGAAATATTAACGTTGTTTCTTTCATCACATATGCCGCCTGACTGACTGGCTGAGTATTTCCATCCATTTTCTCTGCAGCATGACATGTGGAATTACTATTGATACCAGAAGCTACTGCTTCCATTCTAAAGAAAGAATACCATAATGGTGGTACAGTGACACTGTTAATGTAGCTCTGCCTTCCATCTCCAACGACCTGAGGCTCTATAAGATGCTGGGCAAGCAGCATTTGGAGTAATGTGAGGAAATGTGGTCCCCATATCTGAGGAAGGATGTGCTGGCTCTGCAGAGGGTCTGGAGAGGTTTATAGGAATGATCCCAAGAAAGAGTGGGTTAACATATGACGAGAGTTTACGGGGAGGTCAAGGGGAGAACATACAAACTCCGCACAGACAACACCCATAGTCAGCATCGAGCCCGGGTCTCTGGCGGTGAGGCAGCAACTGTACTGCGGTGCAGCCCAGAATTATAATGGTTTCCTCTGCTATAAACACACCCATTATGTGCTAGTAATGTCCTGTTTGCCAGCTTGTTGACCCTCTGTGTTCCCCTCCTGCAGGGTTTAGAAGCCGTTACTGTGAGCGGCCATTGAGGGCAGCCAGGATGCCGGTGAGCTCTCCCCCTTCTCTGCTCAGTGTGCGGGCTGAGCTTTGATGGAGGACCACATGACAGGGCACAACAAGGAGAAGCATTATGAGTGTGACGAGTGTGGCAAGCCCTGGCAGAAGCTGAGCCAGCTGGAGACCCACCGGTGGGTGCACACGGGAGAACGCCCCTTCGACTGCTCGGAGTGCAGCAAGTGCTTCAAGATGATGAAACACCTGAAGATCCACTGACGGGTTCACACGGGTGAGAAGCCCCATGGCTGCTCCACCAGTGGCAAGAACTTTGCCGACTCGTTGGGGCGGCAGCTGCATCAGCGCGTGCACAGCAGTGAGCGGCCGTTCACCTGCTCCAACTGTGGCAAACGCTACAAGTCGGCGTCAAACCTGAAGAACCACAGGCGCATGCACACCAGGGGAGCGGCCCTACACCTGCAGCGACTGCGGCATGGATTTCACCCGCTCCACCCATCTGCTGTCCACCAGCAGGTGCACTCTGGCGAGAGGCCCTTTGGCTGCTCCGACTGCAGCAAGTACTTCAAGACGACGGAAGATCTGAAGATCCATTGGCGAGTGCATACGGGCGAGAAGCCATATGGCTGCTCCACCTGCGGCAAGAGCTTTGCCAGGTCGACGGAGCTACGACAGCACCGGCGGGTGCATAGTGATGAGCGGCCCTTCACCTGCTCCGACTGCGGCAAGGGCTTCACCAGCGCACCCACACCGGCGAGCGCCCCTTCAACTGCGCCCAGTGCGGAAGGGCTTCACCCGCTCCACCAAGCTGCTGTCCCACCAGCGGGTTCACGCCGGCGACTGTCCATTCCCCAACCCGGTATGTGGAGAGCGCTTTGCCATGGCCTCCCATGTCCTGTCTCACCAGCGTGCGCACATCAGTGGCCAGCCCTCCAACTGCCCGTACTGCGGTGAGTTGTTTGACAGCTCGCGGGGGTTGTAGCGGCAGATTTTTCAGATCTTTCAGGAAATTAACTCCCTAGCCACTAATTGGTTGAGAGGGGATAAGGGGAATATCTTCGGTACGCATGCAAGCTGCCTCAGAGACTTACAGAGCTTCTACTTTCATAAAGCTTCAGCACACAGTCTTTTAATGAATATTTTCTTTATTGTAGATATAAAACAGTAAGATACATCCAAGGTTTTCCGACTTGTTCCAGCAATCTTCTTCGAACTCCAGCGCATTGCTTCAGATACTAGAAAACTCTTCGTGTCTTCTTCTTCACATGAGGCTTGAAATGCTTGACATGCTTGACATGCTTGACATGGTCGAAGGATAAACCTTCTCCCTCTCCTGTCCAAAACGAATTCCCAACTAAACTAACACGCAAGCAGTTAAGCTGCATAAACACGCCCCAAGACACGTCATAAAATCCCACCCACATTATAACGGGCTGGCTAAAATTTAAAGGAACATGCCATCCACAATGACATGCAAAATAGGCCAAATGGCCACTTCATACCGGCCCCTAATTGTTCCGAATACATAATGAGGCAATTACCAAATAACATCAAAAAAGTGGCCATTAAGGCTTAACATACATCAAAATCAAAATCAAAATATCAGGGAATAAAACCCTGTGGCTCCCTCGTCAGGAAATCAAACCGCGATCGCCCGCATGCCAGGCGTGGATACTAACCACCATACTAATGAGGAAAAAATAGCATGCACTATATATCTGCAATCACAATTCTTTCTCGACTCTTCCATCTTCGCTTTCGCCTTCTAGAAGCAAGCACAACTTAGTTATTGGTCTTATTAAAACATTGTTTTTTGTTTTCAGTCGCACTATACGTACCAAACCCTGAACATCAGGCATGATTTCCAGTATTCTACCCATTAACCAAGAACCTCTAGATGCTGTAGAGTCAGCCACCAACACAATGTCGCCTGGAACAAAGTTCCTTTTAATCCTTAGCCATCGTTGTCGTTCTTGGATTAAAGGCAAATACTCTTGTATCCATCTCCTCCAAAAAAGATTTGCCATATATTGTACTTGCTTCCATCTACGTCTCATATACAAATCTTCTTTTACAAAAAGCCCAGGTGGAAGTGTTGGAATGGTTTTCAGCAGAAGAATATGATTTGGTGTGAGTACTTCCAGGTCATTAGGATCGTCAGAACCTTTCGTAATAGGTCGATCGTTTAAAATCGTCTCAATTTCACAAAACAGTGTCTGTAACCCTTCATCATCCAAAACTTGTTGTCTCAGAACGGAGCGCAGCACATTTCGTACCATACGAATTAATCGTTCCCAAATACCGCCATGATGGGAACCCATTGGAGGATTAAAGTTCCATTTTATGCCTTGTTGAAGCATAGTATATTGGATTTTATCCTGATTTAAGTCTTTGAGTGCTTTTTTTAGTTCCCTATCCGCTCCAACGAAATTCGAACCATTATCCGATCTTAACGAAGTAAGTTGACCCCGTCGACAAATAAATCTCCTTAATGCCTGAATACATGAGTCCGTGTCGAGTGTAGATGCAACTTCAAGATGTACCGCTCTACTCGCCATACAAGTGAAGATCACACCATATCTTTTCACAAGGCTACGTCCTCTCTTAACTTCCATAGGACCAAAATAATCCACCCCCACATCTGTGAATGGAGGTTTGTCTGGAGTGATCCTCTCCAAAGGCAAGTCTGCCATCTTCTGTATACCAAGTTTCCCACGCTCTCGCGTGCATATGATGCAATTTTTTATTATCTTTCTTGCTGCTGAATTAGCCTTGGTAACCCAATATTTTTTACGAAGTTGGGATAGCATGTAATTTCTTCCTCCATGCCCAATTTGTTCATGAATATGCCGTAATAATAATGTTGTTATGTAAAAGTCCTTAGCGAGAATGATAGGACGTTTCCTTTCTTCAGGCATTGCCAATCTGTTTAGGCGTCCACCCATCCGCAGAAGATCTCCTTCCCAAATTGGGTCGAGCTTATACAATTGACTACTTCTTTTTACCCCTTCTCCACCAGCTTGTAATGTTAATATCTCTTCTTTGTATTTCTGCCTTTGACAGAAAGAAATGATCGCATTTTCTGCTTTGAGGAGATCATCAAGACATTGGCTAGGTGAAGCTTCAAAAACTTGCGTCTGGAATTTGATTTCCTTTTCCCTTTCCGCAGGATTCTTCTCCAAGATACTTTCTGTTATTTGTTTCTTTTCCCGAATTTTCATCAACAATCTTGTTTTTAATTTAAGAAACCAGGCTACCGATGTTCTCAATTTATTCCATGATGAAAAGTGGGTAATTAAACTATTCACGGTGTCATATGAGTTTTTTTCAATCACATTCACCGAAATGTTTTGTTTAATTTCCGGATCTGTTGTAGAGATTTCAAATCCGAGTTCAAGCTTTGGCCATTCTCTACTTGGCTTACTAAGAAACTTTGGCCCATTGATCCATCTCTTGTTATTAAGAAAGCAATTTGCTGTTTGTCCCCTAGAGGCTTCATCCGCAGGATTTTCCTTTGTATTAACATATCTCCATTGAGAAACATTAGTAGCTCCTAGTACAAAGGAAACTCTATTTGCAACAAATGTCATAAAACGTTTGCTTTCATTGTTAATGTATTTCAAAACCGTAGTACTATCGGTCCAGAAGGTAGATTCTTCCAGTTGAAATTGCAGTTCCTTTTTCAGCATTATGTCAATTTTCACAGCTAAGACTGCTGCTGTAAGTTCCATTCTGGGAATCGTCTTTTGCTTCAATGGTGCTACTCTGGCTTTTCCCATTACGAATGCAACATGCACTCTTTTGTTTACATCTTGTAGTCTTAAGTATGAAACAGTCCCATAACCACTTTCGCTGGCATCCGAAAAGTGATGCAGTTGCGCATTTCCGATATTACCAATGGTTTTAGGCTTTATACACCGATCTACCTTAAACGTTGACATTTTTTGGAGGTCTTTTAACCATTCTGTCCAACTGTGCGAGGATGTTTGAGTTATACTCTCATCCCAACCAAGTTTTTCTCGACACAGATTCTGTAAAATTAACTTGGCTAGCAGTGTAAATGGTGCCAGAAATCCCAAAGGATCATATACTGAACCAATCACAGATAAGATACCCCTTCTTGTGCATGGTCGTTCCTGAATTGACAATTTAAACTTTGTTTAAGTTTAAATTGTCAATTCAGGAACGAAAAAAACTCATATGACACCGTGAATAGTTTAACATCCGTTTCCACACACCAGTGCAGTCCCAGTGCCCTTTCCATTGGCAAGTTGTCTTTGTCTAAATCCATCACCTTGGTTTCTTCGGCTCTGTCATCTGGTGGAATGCTTTCCAAAACAGCACGACTGTTGCTGACGCACTTGGTAAGTACAAATTCTCCCTTATTGCAGAGAAAGGTTAGGTGCTTCACTATTTGAATTGCCTCTAACTCGGTAGATACGGATTTTAGGCAATCGTCCACATAAAAATTATTTTTCAAAGTGGAAATTACCTCCTCTGGGAAATAATCTTTATTATCCTCTGCGGTTTCCTCAAAGCGAAATTCGCACAACTTGGAGATGACACTGCTCCGAAAAGATGTACTTTCATTCGGTAATCAACAAGGTCTTGCTGCACATCCCCTTCAGGCCACCATAAGAATCGAAGATAATCAATATGTTTACCAGTTACTTTCACTTGATAAAACATTGCTCTGATATCAGCCATCAAAGCTATCGGTTCTTGCCTAAATTTGATGAGAACTCCAAGGAGCGAGTTAGTAAGGTCTGGACCTTGCAGTAATTCACTGTTAAGTGATGTCCCTTTAAAGACTGCCGCGCAGTCAAAGACCACCCTCAATGTCCCTTTCTTCGAGTGGTACACCCCATGGTGCGGAATATACCAGATCTCTCCATCATCTCGATATAGTTGATTCATTGGTATCCTTTCAGCATAATCATTATTAATCATATTCTGTAAGAAGGATGTATATTCCTCTTGAAATTTCGTGTTCTTAACAAATTTACGTTTCAAACCATGAATACGCTGTTCAGCCATATAGCGATTATTTGGTAAATTGACACTTTCCTTCTTGAAAGGTAAATCCAAACAATAATGTCCATTTTTCATCTTAACTGAATGGTTCATAATATCTAAGAATTTCAATTCTTCTCTGGACATTTCTTCATGTTCTTGGCTGGTACTTTCATTGAAGTCATGATTATATTGCTTCATTAACAGCTTTTCCAATTTACCTGTAGATATTTGGTTAACAGCAACAGCACGGCAATTCATTTTGCTGGTGCTTTCCTTATTCTTACCCAAGGAGCCATAAATAACCCATCCTAGTAGGGTCTTCATAGCATATGGTCCATCCCCTTGGCTCCTAATTATCTGTACAGGTTCTAATGCTCTCAGGGCATTCGTTCCAATAAGTAAGTCAATATCAGAATTTATCTTTGTTATTTTGACTTCTTTCAGGTAAGGCCATTGCTGTAAGTCTTCACATCTGGGTACATTTTAACGACCAACAGGCATTGTTTCATGTGTGAAAACCTCTGAAATTGGAATAAAATTATCTTCATCCAAACTGGATATCTCCATATTTGTTATATAATAACTCTGGTAATCCTTTTCTTTATTCATGGTACGCATTTGAATTTTAACTTTCTCTCCAGTAATGTCCAACCTTCTCATCAAATTCTCTGTGCAAAAAGTAGCTGAACTCCCATGATCCAGAAATGCATATGTTTGCAACACTACATTAGTTTCCCTATTTCTCACTTGTACTGGTAAAATAGAGAAAATGCATGCTTTCTCTCCGGTCCCAATATGTGCAGTTACTTGAGGCGAGGTGATAGCATTTACATCCGCCGACTCCTTTTTCTGCTCAGTATGATCTGGCTCTTTCTTTACAGTATGAAGCACATCAGGATGATTCTGCTTACATTTGTCACAAATTATTGGACACTTACAGTCTTTTACCATGTGCCCTTTCTTTAAACATCCATAGCAGATTCCATTCCTTTTTATAAAGTCCATCTTTTTTTCATATTTCTTTTCCTTAAATTTACGACACCATCTTATGGTGTGACCTACTTCAGCACAAAATGGACAGAATTCATTCTTTCTGGTCGGTGCATCCTCTTTTGCACCACCTAACACCTTCTCAGGTATTATATTGGTAGCAAAATTGCTTTTCTTAGGCCCTGTCTTTTGTTTAGTTTTGACATAGGTAGAACCCTTATAAATTGCAAGTGGCTTGGCTTCTTCAATAATCCCGCTGCATGAATCTGACATGTACCGTACTTCTCTTTCTATATATTCCACCAGGTCTGGTAGCCTGGCTACTTGTTTGCTCTTATCACGTATTTCACCTGCCCTATCTCTCCACTTTTCTCTCATTCTTCTGGGCAACTTGCTAATGATGATTCTCATATTACTTGAAAGATTAATTTCCTCCATATAGCCAAGATTTTTCATCGAGCTGCAACATCTTCTCAGAAATATTGCATATTCACTCAATTTATCCACATCTTCTGGCTTGATTTCTTTCCAATCATGGGCCTTTTCAATGTATGCATTCGCAATCCTCTGTTCATCACCAAAACGTTCCTTCAATAATCTTCTCGCCTTTTTATAGCCCTGGTTGTCTGGCTCCATCTGACAACTTTCCACAAGCCCCTTCACCTTTCCTTGTGTGTACTTCACCAGAAACCGTAAGCGCTCTTTTTCATCCATAACTTTCTTCTCTAATACCTCTTCCAGTGCCCTCACGAAAGTTTCATATTCTAAAGGATCTCCAGCATACGTAGGAATTTCAACTGGTGGCAAAATGAGAGATTTATTTCGTCGAGCTATAATCTCGTTGAATTCAGATTGCTTATGTAGCAGTGCCAATAGACCAACCTGATTCCCTTCTCCTTGGTCCACTGGTCCTTCTCGAGTTTGTACGGATGTTCTTATAGTAGCTAGTTTCGGTCCAGCACCCATTTGCTGAGCTGAAGGTTCACTCAACCTATTTAGGTTTTCCAATCCAAGGTATCCTGTGGACTTTGACCGTGGAATCGATTCAACTGCCAATTCACTCTGAGCAGGTCTGGCTCTCTGTCTAGAGCTTATCGCCTTTGATGATCTAGAGCTGCATCTAGACCCTTCACTTTCCAGTATGTCCCTTCTGGCTTTAGCCACCTTCAACTTTGTATCTAATTCCAGTTGTTCCTGACATCGCGCCATTTCTTCTTGCTGTCGCTTTGTCTCATCTTGCTGTCGGGCCATCTGTTGCATCATCTCTTCTTGCTGTCGCTTTGTCTCATCTTGCTGTCGGGCCATCTCATGTTTTTTCTTCATAGCATCCGCTTCTATTGAGAGCGCTGCTAACTCAGCCTTTGCTCCCAAACGAGTAGAAGCCCTCGAAACCGAACTGGCTGAGCTACCAGATTTACGGCCTGATCTTTGTGAAGATACATTTGAGATACTATCTTCCGGTTCTATTTCATCACCTTCTTCTTCTGGCTTAGTATCTTCTTTTCTGCTACCTTTACTTTTGCTAACTTGCTCTAACCATCCTTCTACAACTTCTTTGGATTCATCATAATACTCCGTATTTTCACAATCCCACTTAAAATGTCTTTCACGCTCCTCTGGAGAACGCTCTGCCTCCAGCAGTGTGTCCTGCTTCTCTTTCAGCTCATGGTTAAGGCTACTTATCAGGCGTAATTTCTCTTCCACCTTGTCCTGGTTCTCTTCTGATTCCATGAGTGTCTTCACACTTTCAAACAGCTTTCTAATCTTCTTCCCCAACTTGTTCCTATCCAATTCAGCCTCCTTGAGAACATAACTTCGACCTTTCTCAGTGAGTTTAAGTTGTCTGGCTGGTCTTTCTTCACCACCATGTGGCTCTTCTGGCATAGCTCTGCCCTCATCTTCCTTCATGATTTAAAAGAGGTCTTGGCAGATTGCCAAGTCTTCAAATTAGTCGAAAAAAAGTCTCTGCTTCTGAGTGACTTTGTTATTATCAACAATTTCTTCCAAAACTAAAACATACTGATAATATAGAGAACCTCTCTCTAATTCCAGTTGCAAAATAAATGATGCTAATTCCAATGGAATGCTCCTTTATCTCTTTGATTCAAAACAATCCAAGGTCGGTCTGCCTTTCCCAGACACGCTGGAGAAAACAGCTTGTTGAGCTCTATTACAGAATTCTTTCAATTAAAACCGTAATTTTAATTCAAAAGGTAATAATCAATTCGTACTCACAATCCAGTGATACGTCTTCCGATGCGTTCCGATGCTGTTGATAGACCTCAAGGCTCCTCCTGGCCGAGATCTTCTTCAGTTCCACGATTGGAACCAATCTTCTTTGGCTGTTCCTTTTCGAGGTCTTAGCCTTCGTCCTGCTCTGGCCGCACCTCTCCTAGGTCTTAGCCTTCGCACTTCGATCTTCTGTCCCTATCTCAGGGACTGGTATTTACCCCCGCCGGAGGTTCGCTTTTACTTATCTTCTTCTTCTTCTTCTGTCCCAATCTCTGGGACTGGCAATTACCCCCTGCCGGAGGTATCCTTCGACTTAGTGTAGCGGCAGATTTTTCAGATCTTTCAGGAAATTAACTCCCTAGCCACTAATTGGTTGAGAGGGGATAAGGGGAATATCTTCGGTACGCATGCAAGCTGCCTCAGAGACTTACAGAGCTTCTACTTTCATAAAGCTTCAGCACACAGTCTTTTAATGAATATTTTCTTTATTGTAGATATAAAACAGTAAGATACATCCAAGGTTTTCCGACTTGTTCCAGCAATCTTCTTCGAACTCCAGCGCATTGCTTCAGATACTAGAAAACTCTTCGTGTCTTCTTCTTCACATGAGGCTTGACATGCTTGACATGCTTGACATGCTTGACATGCTTGACATGGTCGAAGGATAAACCTTCTCCCTCTCCTGTCCAAAACGAATTCCCAACTAAACTAACACGCAAGCAGTTAAGCTGCATAAACACGCCCCAAGACACGTCATAAAATCCCACCCACATTATAACGGGCTGGCTAAAATTTAAAGGAACATGCCATCCACAATGACATGCAAAATAGGCCAAATGGCCACTTCAGGGGTTGCAGCAGCACCAGCAGCTGCTCCCACTGCGGCAAGGGTTTCAAGAGAGCACGGAGCAGCGGGAGAACCAGCGGATACACACCAGAGAGAGACCCTTTGAGTGCGCTGAGTGTGGCAATGGTTTCACCCACATGTCCAGCCTGTGGCAGCACCGGCGTGTTCACAGCGATGAGCGTCCCTTCCCCTGCCCGTCCTGTTGTAAAGGGCTTCACCCGCCTTGACCACCTGCTGGAGCACCGGCGAGTCCACACTGGCCAGCGCCCCTTCAGCTGCCAGGCCAGTAAAAGTCTAGAAAAAGTGCCATTCACTGAGATTTCACTCAGTTTTTTTAAAGTCCCATTGGCCCATCAGATCTGTACTAGCCCAGGAGGAGTGCCTTCATCCCATCAGTAAGTATTCCCCCTGTAAGTATTAAACCTCACCCCAGTACTTTTCTCCCTCCCGTCATTGGCTCCTTGTGACATCGACGCCAGGATAGACTTTCCTCCTTCATTGCTGTGATCGGTAGAAAAATATGAAAAGTGTCTAAAATTGATTCTCCACCCTTTCCCCATTCTCTCTCACGAGTCTCTCACCTGTTTTGGGCAGAATTTCTGACAGTTTATGAGCTGCCAGCCCACCAGCCCTGAGTGACTGAGCTGCCAGCCCTGAGTGACTGAGCTGCCAGCCCAAGAATCCATTCGGCCCACAATGTCCATACTAGCCCTCTGGAAACCAGTCGTCCACAACACCCATACTAGTGCTCCAGAAAGCCCCCCCTCCCCTCCCCCACTGGCCACCAATATTGGAATTGGTGGAGTGGTGGAATATTGCGTTGGGGAACCAGCCCTCCTGTGTGAGCATGAGACCTGATGGGTCCCACATAGTCTAGTACTTATTAAAACTCTGATCTTGTACGTGTGTATATATGTGTGTGTATATGTAGTTGCCTTTATATCATTGCAAAAGCACTATGCGGTAACGACTAATCTCCATCTCTAGCTCTAACTCCAGATCCACCTCCAGTCCATCTCCAGCTCTAGCTCCAGCTCCATCTCCAGCTCCAGCTCCATCTCCACCTCCAGCTCCAGCTCTATCTCCACCTCCACCTCCATCTCCACCTCCATCTCCACCTCCATCTCCATCTCCAGCTCCAGATCCACCTCTAGTTCTAGCTCCAGCCCCATCTCCAGCTCCACCTCCATCTCCATCCAGATCCAGCACCAGCTTCATCTTCATCTCCAGCTCCATCTCCATTTACATCTCCAGCTCCATCTCCATCTCTAGCTCCATCCATTTCCAGCTCCATCTCCATCTCTAGCTCCAGCTCCAGCCCCATCTCTAGCTCCAGCTCCATCTCCAGCTCCATCTCCAGCTCCGTCTCCATCTCCAGCTCTAGCTGCAGCTCCATCTACAGCTCCAGCTCCATCTCCAGCTCCATCTCCAGCTCCATCTCCATCTCCAGCTCCATCTCCGGCTCTAGAGATCACCACTGAACATTTTATCCTTTATTTCGTGACTTATCACTGATTAAATTTTAATCACATCAATAGACTGAATTTAAAACAACCACCTTCAACTGATGACGTCACAATGGCATGGCTAGCAGTGAACAGCTTCACTGGAGATTTCATGCGATATTTCACGTTATTCGCGGTTAAAGTTTTTAAAATGCTAACTTTTATTATTATTTAAATATTTTTATTAGAGGCAAACATATTATGGTAAAGTATAGTTACATATTATAGTAAAAAAACTTTTCATATACATCAGTCATACATGGGGGAGAGAGGGAACGGGGTGGGGGAGGGAAGGGCGTGGGGGAGAGAGGGATGGGGTGGGAGGAGGAGGGGGAGGAAAGGGAGAGAGGTGAGGAGAGGGAGATGGAGAGGGGTGAGAATAGGGAGATGGAGAGGGGGAGAGAGGGATGGGGAGGGGGGGAGAGGGATAGGGAGGGGGAGAGAGGTATGGGAGGGGGGAGGGATGGGGTAGGGGAGGGAGGTGTAAGAGTGTGGAGTGAGGGGGAGAGGGGAAATAGTGGGGAGGGAGAGTGGAAAGGGGAGGGGTAGGGACAGTCCATCTGTTCCCCATTCCCTTTCACCCCCAATCCTCTTTCTCTATTCCCACACACGTGATGACGTGCTTCGACACAGGCTGCGGGGGTGGGGCTGGGGCTGGTGCTGGGGCTGCTGCAAAGGCATATGTAAATGGTTCCATTCCGATCGGACATCTGTGAGCATTGGGCATTGTGACATCACACGATAGAACATTCACCAACATTCTATTGGTGAGAAGCAGTTTTCTTTGGAATTTATTTTGGGGGGGGGGGGGGGAGAAGGATTATATTAAAAAAGTGCACATAAACACGATGAAATTTAATCAGGAGTGGATACTTAGAATGAAAAGTGAAATTTCTACCAAAATGGAAAATATCTCGGTGATTCTGCGTCTGGTGTTGGCGTAGCAACGAATCAAAGGCTGGCAGCCACAAGACAGGAAGAAAGTCGGCAGCCAGCCTGCCGGCAGCCACATACTTTTATATTATAGACTAGACCAAGTGCAGACCCGTTGGGTCTGTTTCCCCAACGCGCGTTTGCGGGGAGGGGGGGGAGCTGCGGCATCACACTCACACTAACCACCCCCCAAACACACAGGTGGGCGGAGGGGAGGAGGGGGAGGCGGGGTGGGGAGACGGGGTGGGGAGAGGGGAGGGTGAGAAGAGGGGAGGGAGAGGAGAGGGGGAGGAGGAAATGGGAGAGATTTGGGAGGAAGAGCAGAGCGGGGTAGGAGGAGTGAGAGGGGGATGGGAAGGGGGTAGAGAGTGGGGAGTGGGCGGAGAGTGGGGAGGGAAGGGAGGGGAGGGAGGGGAGAGGGGGAGGAGGAAATGGGAGAGATTTGGGAGGAAGAGCAGAGCGGGGTAGGGGGAGTGAGAGGGGGTTGGGAAGGGGGAGGATAGTGGGGAATGGGCGGAGAGTGGGGAGGACAGGAAGGGGGTAGAGGGGTATGAGGGTGGAAGAGGGGTAGCGGGGAGTGGTGCAAGAGAGAGGGGAAAGGGTGGGGGGGAGATGGGGTGAAGAGGGGTGCAAGAGAGGGAGGGAGGGGTGGGAGGGGAGGAGGGAGAGGAGTAGGAGGGAGAGGGGTGAGGAGAGGGAGGTGGAGAGGGGGGAGAGAGGGGGGCAGGGGAGGATAAGAGTGGGGTGGGGAGGGGCAGATAAGGGTTGGGGAAGGGGAGAGAGGGAGGAGGGAGGCTAACGAGCAGTGAGATGGGAAGGGGAGAGAGGGGGTAGAGTGGGGAGGGAGGGGGAGAGTGGTAGGGGGCGGGGGAAGAGTGGGATGGGAGGGGAGAGAGGTAGGGGGAGAGAGCGGAAAGAGTGGTGAGGGAGAGTGGAGGGTAAGAGTGTGGAAGAGGGGTAGGGGGAGTGGTGGAAGAGGCAGAGATGGGCAGGGGGAGAGGTGGGAGGAGAGAGGGGTGGGAGTTGGGGTGGGAGGGGAGGAGGGAGAGGGGAGAGCGGGGAAAAGGAGGAGGAGAGAGGGATAGCGGGAGAGGAAGAGTGGGGAGGGAGGGAGGGGTAGCGGGAGTGGTGGAAGAGGGACAGGGGAAGTGGTGGAAGAGGGACAGTGGGGTAGGGGAAGGGGTGGGGGAGAGAGGGAAGGGAGGGGGATAGAGAGGGGTGGGGGACGGAGAGGGTGGGATAAGGGGGAGAGAAGTGGAAGAGTGGGGAGGAAGGGGTGGGGGAGTGGTGGAAGAGTGACAGGGGGCTAGGGGTAGGGGAAGGGGAGAGAGGGAATGTGGTGGGGTAGAGAGGGAAGGGGGGTGGGGGAGAGACGGATGGGGTGGGAGGAGGAGGGGTGAAGGGAGAGGGGTGAAGAGAGGGAGATGGAGGGAGATGGAAAAGGGGAGGAGAGAGGGGTGGGGGAGGCGAGGAGAGATGGGAGGGCGAGAGAGGTGTGGGGGAGGGGGGAGAAATGGGGTAGGGGAGGGAGGGGTAAGAGTGTGGAGGGAGGGGGAGAGGTGTGGGGGAGAGAGGGGAGATAGTGGGGAGGGAGAGTGGAAGGGGGAGGGTGAGGGACAGAGGGATGGGGAGAGAGGGATGGGGAGGGGGAGAGAGGGATGGGGAGGGGGTGAGAGGTGTGGGGCAGGGGAGGGGGGGGGGTGGGAGGGTAGGAGGGAGGTGGGGTAGGGGAGGGAGGGGTAAGAGTGTGGAGGGAGGGGGAGAGGGGTGGGGGAAGGGGGTGGGGGAGAGAGGGAAAGGGGTGGGGGAGGGAAGGGGGTTGGGATGCGGTGGTTGGGGGAGAGAGGGAAGGGGGTGGGGGAGGGAAGTGGGAGAGGGAAGGGGTGGGGGAGCGAGGAATGTGGGTGGGAGGAGGAGGGGGAGGAGAGGGAGAGGGGCGAGGAGAGGGAGATGGAGAGGGCTGAGGAGACGGAGATGGAGAGGCGGGGAGATGGATGGGGAGGGGAGAGAGAGGGATGGGGAAGTGGAGAGAGGTGTGGGGGATGGATGGGATAGGGGAGGGAGGGGTAAGAGTGTGGAGGGAGGGGGAGAGGTGTGGGGGGAGAGAGGGGAGATAGTGGGGAGGGGATAGTGGAAGGGGCAGGGAGAGGGACAGCCCATCTGTTCCCCATTCCCTTTCACCCCCAATCCTCTTTCTCTATTCCCACACACGTGATGACGCGCTTCAACACAGGCTGCGGGGGTGGGGGGAGGGGCTGGGGCTGCTACAAAGGCATATGTAAATGGTTCCATTCCGATTGGACATCTGTGAGCATTGGGCATTGTGACATCACACGATGGATCGTTCACCAACATTCTATGGGTGAGCAGCTGGTTTTTTTTTTTAATTTGGAGGGGGGAGAAGGATTTTATTAAAAATGTGTGTATAAACACAAAAAAATTTAATCAGGAATGGATACTTGGAATGAAAAGTGAAATCTCTACCGAAATGGAAATAATCTGGGCGTTTCTGCATCAGGTGTTGGCGTAGCAACGAATCAAAGGCTGGCAGCTACAAGTCAGGCAGAAGGCCGGCAGCCACAGACTTTTATATTATAACTAGACCAGGTGCAGACCCGTTGGGTCTGTATCCCCAACGGCGTTTGCGGGGGAAGGGGGGGGGGGGGGGGAGGTGGGAGGGGGGGCTGCAGCATCACACTCACATTAACCACCCCCCAAGCACACAGATTGGGGGAGGGGGGTGAGAAGAGGGGAGGGAGGGGAGAGGAGGAGGAGGAAACGGGACAGATTTGGGAAGGAAAGGAGAGCGGGGCAGGGGGTGAGAGAGGGGGATGGGGAGAGAGGAGGGGGGGATGGGGAGGGAGGGGAGGAGGGAGGGAGGGGGAGAGGGGCGGGGGGTGAGAGGGGAAAGAGTGGGGAGGGAGAGTGGAGGGGGAAGGGGGAGAGGTGGAAACGTGGGGAGGGAGGAGGAGAGGGGTAGTGGGAGTGATGGAAGAGGGACAGTGGGGTAGGAGGAAGGGGGCGGGTGGAGAAAGGGACGGGTGTGGGGTAGAGAGGGAAGGGGGGTGGGGGGAAGGGGGGTGGGGGAGAGAGGGATGGGTGGGAGAGGGAGAGGGTGAGGAGAGGGAAACATAGAAACATAGAAATTAAGTGCAGGAGTAGGCCATTCGGCCCTTTGAGCCTGCACCACCATTCAATATGATCATGGCTGATCATCCAACTCGGTATCCTGTACCTGCCTTCTCTCCATACACCCTGATCCCTTTAGCCACAAGGGCCACATCTAACTCCCTCTTAAATATAGCCAATGAACTGGCCTCAACTACCTTATGTGGCAGAGAATTCCAGAGATTCACCACTCTCTGTGTGAAAAATGTTTTTCTCATCTCTGTCCTAAAGGAATTCCCCCTTATCTTTAAACTGTGACCCCTTGTTCTGGACTTCCCCAACATCTGGAACAATCTTCCTGCATCTAGCCTGTCCAACCACTTAAGATTTTTGTACGTTTCTATAAGATCCGCCCTCAATCTTCTAAATTCTAGCGTGTACAAGCCGAGTCTATCCAGTCTTTCTTCATATGAAAGTCCTGACATCCCAGGAATCAGTATGGTGAACCTTCTCTGTACTCCCTCTGTGGCAACAATGTCTTTGAGCATTGGGCATTGTGACACCACACGATGGAACGTTCACCAGGTGCTGGTGCTCCTGCAAAGGCATATGTAAATTAATCCATTCCGATTGGACATATGTGAACATTGGGCATTGTGACATCACACAATGGAACGTTCACCAGGGGCTGGGGCTGGGGCTGGGGCTGGGGCTGGGGCTGGGGCTGGGGCTGGGGCTGGGGCTGGGGCTGGGGCTGGGGCTGCTTCTATGGGTGAGATGCCAGATTTTTTTTTGAAATATTGGGGGGGGGGGGGGAGAAGGATTTGATTAAAAATGTGTACATAAAGAGAGGGTGAAACGAGGGACAAGATACAATGATGGTGGAGACAGACTATTCAGCAGCAGAAGAGGAAATTTAATTGGAGTAATTTAAAATAAAATAAGGGTTTTAATGGGGCCAGTGGAGAATTATCATATTGTTTGTCTGGGATTAAGTAATTTTATACCTTAATTTCCAAAATGTTTTCTGTGGAGCTTTATTCAAGCTTCTAATCTTTTCTCACTAGTGATAGTTAAGGAATTTAACATTGGATAAATATGTATATGGAATTCCATTTTGCCTTACAAATCTTCTAGCTTAATGAATGATAGATTTCAAGGATATTTTATGATTTCAAATGTTGGTAATTAGTAGAACATATGATTTTCACTGATTGCCATTAACTGCTGTGGAAACAATTGCAAATTGTGGAGGTGTTGCTTTTTTTTGCAACAAATATCAGATCATTACGGGTGTTTTCTTTTTCTCTTTCTTAAAGAACAAGTGAGGCTTATGACGCAAGAGGCTGAAAAATCAGAGGCCAGGTTCATTACAATGGAAGCTCAGTCCAAATCGAAAATCAAGCAGATTGAAGAGGAGCTGGACAATGTACAGGTACCCCAAATAAAAATCCCTTGTACCTGGTGACGATTAACTGAATATTAATCTGTTTTCCATTTACCTAGAATTAAATGACATTATCCTATAAAAAAAGGAAAATTGATGGTATGTTATTCCGTGTGTTGAAGCATTGTGGGAAACAATTTTTTTTTTACACAGTTCTGTACATTGTTGATTTTTAATCTGGGCTCAACTGTATGAAGGAGTGCTTCCCTACATTTCACTGCTCACTCCATTCCGTGTAGAACACCTTTCTGAAGAGTAAGTGACATGGGATAGATGTGAGCCTGCAGGAAAATTCAATCATAAAATAGTTATGGTAGAATGGAGCTGTCGGCAATGGCACATTAAAAGTATAATGCATGCTAAAATTATTTGGAGAATCATACTGTTCATAAACAGGCCCTTCAGCCCAACTTGCCCACACTGACCAACGAGCCCCATCTACACTAGTCTTACCTATCTAGAGTCATAAAGCAAAATATTTAATCTAGAATTTGAATGGTGACTATTTTACTGACCAATAGAAATCCCGTGGCTATAATTGACACTAAACTTATTTCTACCCAGATTGTACCTTCTCGCAGGAGCTGCTGGAGCTCAAAGATATAGCGGTTGACTTGGAAGACGAGAACGAACAGTTACACCTGAAAGTGAACTGGCTACAACACGTCGAGGCACAAAATGGTGTGTGTATAGTATGACTTTAATTGGGTAAGAAGGAACTGGGGATGCTGGTTTACACCGAAGATAGACCCAAATTGCAGGTCAGGCAGCATCTCTGGAGAAAAGAATAGGTGATGTTTCGGATCAAGACCGTCAGGGAGTCAGGGAGGGGGGGAATTAGAGGTATGGGGAGGTACAGAACAAAGTAGTGCCTGCATCGATGACTCGGGGAGGGTGGAGCTGACAATGGTCCATTTTTGGCTGGGGATGAGGTGATAATGAAGGAATACAAATGGTGAAATTAGCAAGAGGACTGGGGTGGGGGAGAGACAGACAGAGAGAGAGAGAGAATGGAAGGGTTATTTGGATAGAGATCCTTCAATCTCTTGTGTAAGAAGGAACTGCAGTTGCTGGTTTAAACCGAAGATAGACACACAAAGCTGGAATAACTCAGTGGGACAGGCAGCATCTCTGGAGAGAAAGAATGGGTGACGTTTTGGGTCATGACCCTTCTACTTTCTCATTATTTAAATGGTGATAAGTGTTTTCTTACAGAGGATCTTCAAGCAAAATTGGAACACTATGAAGTGCAACACCAGAACATGCAAGCAGATTTAGAACAAGCTACCAAGGGACAAACTTCCCAGGCTGGGAGAATTTGTGCTACATTTAATTCCTCCATGTATAATCTTAATTCCAAGTGTGTGCATTCTGCACAGATTCAACAGTCTCAAGTATCCTGCTAATTAATATTACATTGTATTTCATGTTGCTTATTCAGATTAATTTTTAAATGGATCATTTAAGTAAGTTTTTATTTTGCTCTTTGCTTCCACACCAGATGGTTTCTGTATGCATTACCATACACCTTGGACATGGAGAACGTCTACTGAATTAGCTCGTGTGGTTGGGGAAGCAACAGAGTATTTCCAGACTTTTTAATCTAGTTTGGGTAATTTTACCTATTAATATTATACGGTCATAAGGAATAGGAGTAGAATTGGGTCATTCGGCCCATCAAGTCTACCCCACCATTCAATCATGGCTGATCAATTACTCCCTCCTAACCCCATTCTCCTGCCTTCTCCTCTAACCTCTGACACCTGTACTAATCAAGAATCTATCTATGCCTGAAAAATATCCACTGACTTGGCCTCTACAGCCATCTGTGGCAAAGAATTCCACAGATTCACCACCTTCTGGCTAAAGAAATGTCACCTCATCTCCTTCCTAAAAGAACATCCTTTAATTCTGATTATCCAGAACTCTAAACATTTATTGGCAAGACTGATTTCTGAGGTGTCCTATGCTTGAGCCTATATTCTCCAGATTTTAGAAGAGTGTAAAGTGAAAGGAAGGAGCGGTTGTGGAGAAAGGTGTGTTTGATTGATAGGCTGATAGGATATTTTTCCTAATGGGAGAGTCAAGACCTAAAGGGCGTAGCCTCAGGATAAGGAGCTGCAATAGACAATAGGTGCAGGAGTTGGCCATTCGGCCCTTCCATCCAGCACTGCCATTCAATGTGACCATGTTTGATCATTTCCAATCAGTACCCCGTTCCTGCCTTCTCCCTATATCCCCTGACTCCGCTATCTTTAAGACCTCTTTCTAGCTCGCTCCTGAAAGTATCCAGGGAACCAGGGAACCGTCCACCACCTCCCTCTGAAGCAGAGAATTTCACAGACTTACAACTCTCTGTGTGAAAAACTGTTTCCTCGTCCCCGTTCTAAATGGCTTACCCCTTATTCTTAAACTGTGGCCTCTGGTTCTAGACTCCCCTAACATCGGGAACATGTTTCCTGCCTCTAGTGTATCCCAACCATTAGTAATCTTTTATGTTTAAATAAGATCCGCTCTCATTCTTCTAAACTCCAGAGTGTACAACCTAGCCGCTCCATTCTCTCAGCATATGACAATCCCGCCATCCCGGGAATTAACCTTGTAAACCTACGCTGCACTCCCTCATTAGCAAGAATGGACTTCCTCAAATTAGGGGACCAAAACTGTACACAGTTCTCCAGGTGTGGTCTCACTAGGGCCCTAAACAAATGCAGAAAGACCTCTTTGCTCCTCTACTCAACTATTTTTGTTGTGAAGGCAAACATGACATTTGCTTTCTTCACTGCCTGCTGTACTTGCATGCTTACTTTCATTGACTGATGAGCAAGGACCCCCGGATCCTGTTGTACTTTCCCTTTTCCCAATTTGACACATTTAGATAATAATCTGACTTCCTGTTTTTGCTACCAAAGTAAATAATCTCACATTTATCCACATTAAACTGCATCTGCCATGCATCTGCCAACTCAGCCAAACTGTCCAAGTCACCCTGCATTCTCATAGCATCCTCCTTACAATTCACACTGCCACCCAGCTTTGTGTCATCTGCAAATTTGCTAATGTTACTTTGAATCCCTTCATCTAAATAATTGATGTATATTGTAAATAGCTGCACAGAGCTTTGCAGTACCCCATTAGTCACTGCCTGCCATTCTGAAAGGGTAACGTTAATCCCCACTCTTTGTTACCTGTCTGCCAACCAATTTTCTATCCATGTCAACATTCTAGCCCCAATACCATGTGCCCTAATTTTGCCCACTAATCTCCTATCGAATTTGACCCTATCTAATGGTTTCTGAAAGTCCAGGTACAATACTTCCACTGGCTCTTCCTTGTCCATTTTCCTAGTTACATCCTCAAAAAATTCCTGAAGATTAGTCAAGCATGATTTCCCTTTCGTAAATCCATGCTAACTTGGACCGATCCTGTTACTGCTATCCAAATATGCCGCTGTTTCATCTTTGACTCCAGCACCTTCCCCACCATCAATGTCAGGTTAACTGGTCTATAATACCCTGTGTTCTCTCCCGCCTTTCTTATAAAATGGGATAACATTAGCTACCCTCTAATGATTCTCAACCTGGGGCCATATGGCAAATTTCAGGGGGGCCACAGAAAAAGTTTGGGATTTAGGGGGCCACAGGTTCAATGAAGGGGGCCACAGAGCTACCAAAGTTGCCTCCTAAATTTCAGTTCTAATAAATTCAAATCTATGTAGTTGAAATATTTTTGATGTTTGTGGAATAGAATAAAAGAGAATATATGTGCAATTAATACACACTGATATTTTTATGGAAGGTATTATAATATTGAAGTACTTTTTTTCCGCTAATAATGTCAGGGAGGAGGGGGCCACAGAAAAATTAAAAGATCCCAAGGGGACCATGAGCTAAAACAGGTTGGGAACCACTGCTCTAATCCACAGGAACTGATCCTGAATCTATAGAACATGGAAAATTAACACCAATGTGTCCATGATTTCTCGAGCCACTTTCTTAAGTACCCCCCTGGGATGCAGACCATCAGGCCCTGGGGATTCATCAGCCTTCAGTCCCATCAGTCCACCCAACACCATTTCCTGCCTAATGTGAAATTTCTTCCGTTCCTCCGTCACCACAGATCCTCTGGCCACTAGTACATCAGGAAGATTGTTTGTGTCCTCCTCAGTGAAGACGGATCCAAAGTACTTGACATTTCTCCTCTGAGGATTGAGAATCTTTTGAATTCTTTACCCTCCGGAGCTGTGGGTGGAGAACCATTCAGTATATTCAAGGGTTAGCCAGCTAGAATTTTACACTGCAGGAAAATTGAGGGTTATGGGGATTAGGTAAATGTTTAGATCAAAGATCTAATCAGCCATGATCACGTGATAGAACGAATAAGGCTCAAGGGCTGATTTTATGTAATAACAGTTTCCAATTATCCAAGTCTATAACTTGCAATTCCAATGACGTAACAATATGTCTTGAAGGTGTACATTAAAAGGAACAAGTCAGTGCTTCATTGCCCATAGGTCACTTTATCTTAAATACAATTAAAATAATTTTACATATCTGAAAATCACTGAAATCATAATTTCCAGCAGAGAATAAAAAAGCGTAAACTATCTTTTACAAACTATGTTTTTCACCATGAAGTTCACTTTTTAATGCTGATCACACCTCTGGTCATCTTGCTGAATAACTCTCAACTACAAATCAGCTTGCTATTTTGTGAATCAAATATGTCCGGGAAGCCAACATAGAGAATCATTACTCTTGTATCATGTTTCAGCGCTTCTGTTTCTTATGGCATCTAGCATCTAATTGGCCAGTTAGATGAGTGGATGATGTTGCTTTGTGTGTAATGTGTCTGTAGACAAGTGAATCTGAATCTGCAGAGGAACTGCACAGCCGCCTGATGAAGTGGCGAGAAACGGTTTATAAGCCAACACCGAGCCATGACATCGATGAGAGGACTGTCATGGAATTAAGGATGAGGCAACTTGAGGAAGAAAGAGAAGGTAAATTGTGGTGCTCTCTGGTTCTCACTTGGAACAAATCATGCAGTCTACTTTGTTTTAATTTAAAATATTTAAGAAGTGAATGACTTGATTAGTGATCTTGATGACTTGAAAGTCGTGTGCACCTCTATTTAGGAATCTGTTTGTTGTCCATATTTCAGTCAAGTCAAAGGCTACTGTCGACTTTTTAAAGCTGGAATTCTAACGTTTTTACTTTCAGCATCAAGATACATGCTGACAATAGTTTTGTCCAGTTTTATTTACATTGGTAATTACAAAGGTAGCACACTTACCTTTTTGTCCAAATAACCATATAACCATATAACAATTACATCACGTAAACAGGCCATCTCGGCCCTACAAGTCCGTGCCGAACAACTTTTTTTCCCTTAGTCCCACCTGCCTGCACTCATACCATAACCCTCCATTCCCTTCTCATCCATATGCCTATCCAATTTATTTTTAAATGATACCAACGAACCTGCCTCCACCACTTCCACTGGAAGCTCATTCCACACCGCTACCACTCTCTGAGTTAAGAAGTTCCCCCTCATGTTACCCCTAAACTTCTGTCCCTTAATTCTGAAGTCATGTCCACTAGGAAGTGATCTTGATGACTTGAAAGTCGTGTGCACCTCTATTTAGGGATCTGTTTGTTGTCCATATTTCAGTCAAGTCAAAGGCCACAAGAAATGGCCACTACACAGGCTTCACTCATGGATTTATTCATGGATTTGCAGGTTCTCCTGAAGAAATACTGAAATAATATCAATACATAAATCAGTATTGGTATTAGTTGTCTCTGGAATACCAGTGATGTAAAATTAGCTTTGTTCCTGCAAGCTTTTAAAATGTAAAGCCAGCCAGCCAGCCAGCTGCAAGGTGTTTAAGCCCAGTCAGACACTAACACCTTAACTTGGGGAAGCCACAAGGTAGTGATGGTCACTAGGGTCCAATCAGTCCATATTGTGTCTGTGTTCATGCTATCTTTCTGAATGACGTGTCTTCCTGTGGCACAAAACTGATTGAGGATAACTGGTTCTTTCCTGGCTGCTCTGATCCAGATTTGATCTCAGAAGTGCAGGAGTTGGAGGAGGAACTGGGGTAACTTCAGAGACGAGGACAGGATCAAGGATGGACAAAGCAGACCACAGCTGGCCAAAAGCTTATGGTACAGTATGTGCTCAGTCTGACACTTTCAGTTTAAACTTTGATTTTATATATCTATGGAAATTTAATACACAATACACAATACACAATACAATTTATTTGTCACTTGAACCTCAGAGGCTCAAATGAAATGTTGTTTCTGCAGTCATACACACAGGAACTTCAGTTCACTCAACATTTTACGCTGTTATTAATTTTAAGCTTTGCCAAAGTTGAATAAAATAGTTTTCTGTTTGGAGGGAGGAGGGGGAGGCAGCAAAGTGGCACAGTGGTAGAGTTGCTGACTTACAGCACCAGACACCCGGGTTCGATCCTCACCACTGGTGCTGTCTGTACCGAGTTTGCACGTTCTCCCCGTGACCATGTGGGGTTTCTCTGGGTGCTACTGTTTCCTCCAACACTCCAAAGGCGTACAGGTTTGCAGGTTAATTGGCTTGGGTAAAAATTGTAAGTTGTCCCTAGTGTGCAGGATACAATACAATACAATACAATACAATACAATACAATACCATTTATTGTCATTTGAGCCTCAGTGAGGCTCAAACGAAATTCCGTTTCCACAGCCATACAAACAAAGACAATTTCCTACAGACATACACACAATTTAATTCACACAAACATCCATCACAGTGAACCCACTGTGATGGAAGGCAACGTCTTTTTCTCTCCCCTGTTCTCCATTTCTCTCCCGATGTCCAAGCCCCAGGCGGGCGATGCTAAGTTCCACGGCCATTTTAAGCCGTGCTGGGCGATTTACGGCCCCGCTCCCGGTCTAAAAGTCACAATGTTAGAGTCCCCGGCGGGCGCTGGAATGTCCCACGGCCATGAAGCCGTGCAGGGCGATGTATGTCCCCGCTCCGGGTCGTTCCAACCCCGCGACACGGGCTGGAGAAGTCGCGCAACCCCACGATGGTGAGTAATCCGCAGCTCCGCAGTCTCCCGAGCCCCCGGGTCGTTCAGGTTGGAGGCCGCTCCACGGTGCTAGGCCCCAACGACAACGGAGACCCGACAGGGAAAAGGTCGGGTCTCCCGTACAGGGAAGAGATTTTAAACAGTTTCCCCCTTCCACCTCCCCCCCCCGCCCCCCACATATACACATTTAAAACCAGTATTAAAAAAACACCAACACTACATTTAACTAGACAAAAAATAAAAAAATAAAATAAGGATAGTGTCCACTGGTCGGCCTGGACTCATTGGGCCGAAGGGCCTGTTTCCCTGCTGCATCTCGAAAGCGAATTTACCCCTTTATATATAAACATTTGAACAGTTCAAATTAAAGATCAGTTTTGGACATGATGGGCAAAAAGACAGCTTCTGGGGTTGTGACAACCTGATCAATTTTAACTCTCATTTTTCATGTTTGGTGCTAATAGTAATTGGGTTCCATCCAGTGTGCACAGTATCTCTGTCTCTGTTACTGCCGATCATTTACCCATCTGTATTTTTCAACGGAAGTATTTAAAATACATCAAAGCAAATGAGTAGAGCGTTGGTGAATTCATTTTAGTTTGATACCAAGTAACTACATTTGGGAAATTTAAAGGGTTGTTAATACAGCAACTTTGTTGTTCCGTGGTACAAATGTATTGTGAATTCATGTGCAAGGAAGTAAATGTTTCTATTATTATTCAGGATACTATTATTTATGAGGGAATAAAACGTTTAAGTCACAAACAGAAGAACATTCTCGTGTTTTATACCTTCTGCCCAAAGTACAGCAAGTGAAGATGTAAACAACTGAGCAATAGTTGAGCTGTTTGACTTCTCCAATACTTCCGATGTTAACACATACTCCTTTGATGGTTGATCTGCCTCCAGTGTACCGATGATCACATTGGCAACATATCTCCCCACAGCATTGGTTGTCGCTTGGGTAGTCTACACCCCAGCGGTATCAACATTCTCTAATTTTATATAGCCCTCGTCTTCTCCCTCCTCCCCATCCCCCTTCTCAGCTCTCCTTCTAGTCCTACTGTCTCCGCCTCTTCCTTTCTATTTACCCCCCCCCCCCTCTCACATCAGTCTGAAGGGGGGTATTGACCCGAAATGTCACCTATAGATGCTTACCTCCATA
Organism: Amblyraja radiata; assembly: GCF_010909765.2. Classification (NCBI taxonomy): domain Eukaryota; kingdom Metazoa; phylum Chordata; class Chondrichthyes; order Rajiformes; family Rajidae; genus Amblyraja; species Amblyraja radiata. Next base: position 35,129,642 of record NC_045971.1, read on the forward strand.
GATGCTGCATCAGCCGTTGAGTTTCTCCAGCATTTTTTGTCTACCTTTGATTTTCCAGCATCTGCAGTTCTTTCTTAAATAGATCTTGGAGAAGACTGAATCAGCTGCACAAACAAATGAATGACCGACTGTGGAGCCCCCGGTTTCACCCCGGTGGTGGAAGTTTTCTTGTAAGTTATACTATGTTAACACGTTAATAATAAAATTAATATTAACGTGTTAACATAGAAAACTTCTGCTGAAAGTCATGACTTGCAGGGCCAACTTGAGCAGAAAACTGATGGAGTTGTGTTGTTGCAGAAACAAATGCATTGAATATTGATAAAGAAAGTCTTCAGAATGAGAATAAAGAACCTCACACATCTTTGAGTAGGTGGACTGCTGAGCGCCGTCAACTGCAGGGGAAGGTGAATGAGAATGAACTCGCAACACATCTTGTGTGGGATCAAGCACAGGCATTCAACGCTGAAAATTGTCGGCTTAAAGCAGAACTTGAAGAGATGAAGTCTGCATTTCAAAGGAAAGTTGGTGAATTTAATGTTGGTGATGTCATTGAATCAGCAAGCACATTTACTGCAACAGCTCCAAGCCAAAATTTGAGCAGTTGGGCCAATATATGCAGATGATTTCAGGGTTGCAACATCAGGATCAAGTTGTGGTGTGTGATGCAGGTCAGTTCAAGCAAACTCTGCAAGAGAAAGATAAATATCTGCAACAGCAGGGAGATGAGCTTGGACATCTCCAGAAGAAATCTGCAGAACACCAAGCCCTGGAAATACAATCCATGCAAAACATGGAAACCATTTCCAAACTTCAAAGTCATGATTTGACCATGAAAACTCACAAACTGAAGCACGCCATCGAGGAGAGAGACTTGCTGCTGGCCTGTAAAGAGGAAGATTGTGTCAAATTCAGGACGGTTCATTCTGAAATGGACGACAACGTTTCACAACTTCGAGCACAATTGGCAGCTTCCAGTTCTGAAGCTGAGAGGTTGAAATGTGTTATTAAGGAAAAGGAATTGTCTCTCTCTCAAATAAAGGAGCACGCAGCAGCTTGCAAAGAGGAGGAGAGGCAGGGGCTTCTCTCCGAAGCTGATGGTATATCCACAGAGAAACATAACGTAAACATTGCCTGTGAAAGTCTGAAGCAGACACTGGACATCCTAACTCATGAGAAGCAATAATATTCTCAACAGCTTGATTCACTGAAAAACTCCCAGATGGCAGAGTTGTCAGAGTGGAAGACAAAGCACGATGAATTAAAGCATGAATATGAATCCCTTTTGCAATCCTACGAAAATATCAGCAATGAGATGGATAAGATGAGGCAAATAGTTGAGACGGCAAGAAAAGAGAAACAGGAGGCGATGTTCAAGCTCCACGATGTAGAAGCCAAACGACAGAGCATGGAGAGGCAGCTTGAGGAAGCTGGTGCCGAAAATGAAAAAATAAAAGACAAAATGAGAAAGTTTACAAAATCCAAGCAGCAGCGAATTCAGGCGCTTGAGGAAGAGATTGAAAGAATTAGCAGCGAGTTACAAACTACTACCGCAAAGCAGAGTCACGCAAGTGAATTGTCTGCCCAGTACAATCAGCTCCAGGAGGAAAGCAAATCACTGAAGCAAACTTCTCACCATCTTAAAGCAGAGTTTGACAAAACTCAAAAAGAGGGGGAGCTTCTGCTGATTGAATTTAATTCATCTATATCCATCACAGAGGAGTTGCAGAGTGAGGATGATTCTTATCAAGCTGATTTTAATGAACCACTGTCATTAGAATCCCAATCCCTGGAGGGCCAGCCTGTGCTGAAGGAAGGAAAGGTTCACACGACAGGACAAGTAGGACCATTGTTGTCTCAGAAGCTTAGACAATTAGAGGATGACAAATCTATTCTCCAGGAAGAACTTGAACATTTCCAGGAAATGTCAGAAAAGTTCAAAAATGAGAGAGAGTGTTTGGAGGCAGAATGACTTAAAAATGTCGACAAGATAGATCAGTTAACATATGCAAAATAATTCACTTGTCAATGAATTGGACTGCTTCAGAGAAGAGAATCGTCATCTGATCGAAGAAAAAGAGGTACAGGAAATAAAACTGGTGAAAGAATTTGAAGTGAGGCTTCGGTCTGCTCGGAGGGGTAATACCTCGTCCAAAGGTGAGACCAACGGAGCGTCGAGGACTGTTAAAAGAGAAGCAGCAGGAAATAATGATTTTGCAGAAGGACTGCATCAAGTACCAGGAGCTCATTTTGGACTTAGAGTGATGTGTCAAAACATCGGAATCTACCTGTGATAAAATGAGCAAGAGACTAGAGTCTATGACTGAAAAAGCTTCCGAGTCTGAAAGGCGTCAAACTTGTTCAAGAAGAACTTGCATCTTATAAAATCTTGCTCCAAGACACCAGAACTGAAACTGAAGGTGCTCGAATGCAGTGCTTAGGGTTCACAAAGATATTCGGAAGAACGAAGAGAAGACAAAAGCTTAAATTACTCAGAAGGAGAAGGAACTACTTGAGATTTTAGATCAACTGAAAACAATTAATCAGAAAGAAATATTGAGATATCAGGATAAACTGGATTTGCTGGAACGGAACAAAGACAGAGTGGATGCATCAACGTTGGAAATTGAGAGGCATTTCCCAGCAGCCGAAGCTAATGTTGAGCAGTAAAGATGCAGAGTTCTCAAAGCTTGTCTCATCAAAAGACAGTGACATTTCTGACTATCTAGTGGAAATCCAGCAGCAACATAGAAAGCAAATAAATGACTACAAAAAGAATTTGAGGATTCTCCAACAAGATAACCAGAAAGGAGCCAGAGCCATGAAAGAGCTGGAGGTCCAACTTGTTAAGGCTAGGAAGAAAAAGACAAAGCTGTTAGCCAGACGGGTGCTTTCACAAAATCGATGGCCTCCTTGCAAGATGACCGAGACCGCATGTTCTCAGAATACACGGAGCTGGAACAATGGCATCTCGACATGCATTGCCAGAAACATCGCATCATTCAGGAGAGTGCAGCTGAAAACAATGAACTGAAGCAAGAGATCGGAAATGTTCTCAACCAGATGGATGATCTTAATTCTGACAACGCGCTGTTAAAAGCACAGTTGGTTCAGTACAGGGGAGGAGCTAAACCAGGTCCTGTCTTTGAAGGATAATCAGTTGAAGCAAAAGCAACAACAGCAAATTAAGAATCTTGAGAATGAGAAATCCATCTTCAAAGAGCAATGGAAAGTTGCACAAGGACCCCTTAAACAAAGTAATGAAAGCCTAAAGTCCTTGCAAGAAGAAAATCTGCACATTTTGGAACAGCTTACAGAGCTCAAGGCTATTGGTTTCCAAAAAGAAGAGGATAAAAATGAAACAAATGAGAGACAATTAATTCAAGAGCTTCACCAACAACTTAAAACTAAAACTCTGGAATGCGAAGAACTCAAAAAAGAAAACTAATATTAGAAGAGCTGACTTAAAAGAATTGAAAATATATGAACTGAATTTGAAAATCTGGCTCAAGTAAAGGCGGGAGTGAAAATGTCTGAAAGTGCTGATGGAATAGCGCAGGAGAAACTTGAAGAATATTTGGTGGGATTGTCAATGATGAAACAAAGACTTTTGGTTGTTATTAACGAGAACAAGGAAGTAGCTTCTCGGGCAGAATCTTTTGAGAAAACGTTGCTGGCAGTACAGATGGACAGAGAGAGATGTCTGGAGGATATTCGGAAACTTCAAGTAAGGCAAAAATGATCTCAAGGTAGAAATTAATGTTTTTTAAGCACAAATCTTAGAAGGGACTTTTTAAAAGAGCACTTTCATTTACTAATGACATGCACGGAAACAAGCCCTTGCATCAATTAATAAATTGAGCAGGATATTAAATCTCAAGGTACTAAAGATGAAGCCATGACATTGCTCATTGGTGGGACTTGTTCCTCAGGATGCATATGATGACTAAATATTTGTGTTTTTATATTTTAATTTAAAAGATTCCAAGATGGACACAGCAAAGATATGTTGTAATCATGTTTTGCATTCATGTGTGTATAAAGATTGAGCACTATTTTCATTTTGCAGGAAAAGGAAGAACTGGAAACCCTTCAGCAATCAAAACAGCAGGAGTGCAGAGAGCAAGATCCGTCCTCCTGCAAGAATGAATTGGCTGAGCTAAGGTTTGGTTCTACTTGGACTGGGATATCAGTTGCATTTCTATTGTGCCATACAATCAAATGGGAATATCCCTTGATGCTTTGGCCAGTTAACTATGTTTGAAGTGTTGATGATGGTAGCAAACACGGCAGTCAATTTTCGTAGGGTGGTGTCGTAGAGCCACACATTATTCAACTCCTCGCCGAAGGAGAATCCGTCTGGTTAAAGGAGGAGGACATTCAGTTTCGAATGGCTGGACGGCTTCCTTTAGTTTGTTTTAGATTAGTTTAGTTTAGAGAGAATCTAAATCCAAGATGACTATCAACACGCATTTGGGATTGTTTCAGTTCAATAGGCTCCCATTTAGCATATCATCAGCCCCAGGGATTTTTCAAGGGTTTATGACACAAATTCTAGAGGGAATTGAAGGTGTGGTGTGTTACTTGGATGATATCCTCATCTCAGCCCCTGGCAGGCAGGCACATGATGAAAGGTTGGAAGTGGTACTCAAACACCTTGAGACACACAGTGTAAGAGTGAAGGCACAAAAGTGTGAGTTCTTTCAGAACTCGGTAGAGTACATGGGTCATAAGATAGACAAGGATGGTCTACGCCCCACCAAGGGTAGAGTTGATGCGATCAAGAAAGCGCCCACTCCCAGAAACAGGCCCTTCGTCCTACTGAGTTTGCGCCGACCAGCAATCATCCCTTATACTAGCGCAATCCTACACACGAGGGACAAATTACAATTTTACCCAAGCCAAATAGCCTACAAACCTTCACGTCTTTGGGATGTGGGAGGAAACCAGAATACCTGGAGGAAACCTACGCAGCCACAGGGAGAAGATGCAAACGCCACACAAACAGCACCTACAGTCAGGATTGAATCTGGGTCTAAGTCAGTAATTCTGCCCCCACTGTTACTTGATAGAATCTGAAAAACCATGTGTACACAATGTGGATGGAATTAGAGAATTCTGCTTGTAGTAACACTGAACGATTTAGCCACTTAATGCTCTTCCCTTTCCTCTTTGACATGCGCCTTTGAATTGTTTTTAAAAACATATATTATTATTGAGTCTTTTTTTTACCACTTTTTAAGGAAATATAACCTAGGTCATAATTTGCTGAGTAAAAAATAATTTCTCCTCCCCTTCCCCTGGCATTTTTGCTAGTTTCTATACCCTTGCTTCCTCCAATTCAAGAAATGGTCTTTCCTGTTCTGCTCCATCAAACTGCTTGTAGAGGAATCCACTGACTGCAGAAAGCAGCTGCTTCAAAGTCCTTGGAGAAGATGCCTTGAAAGCCGTGTGTTCTTCCCAGCCCTTGGAATCGATGACATTTCATTGAGAAGGTGGGGTTACTGTGTTATCGTTTACGCTGCTGTTTTCTTTCCAGGCATGGACCTCTTCTTGTCAGACCAGCACCCAGGGAGCAAACCATTGAAGTGGAATCAATCGAGGAATGTGAGAAGGCTTTGGAGATAGATCCCAGTGAACAGGTGGTGGTGGCACGGAAGGTGTGTATTGTCAATAAATTCTTTGTTTTCTAGTTTTAATGTAATTTCCTGACATTTTACACTGTATCTTGCCCCCCACCCCCACCCCAGTGAACTGGGCAACTCTGGAAAACCTGCTTCCATGTACTTACTAACTAATAAATAGGATACATAGTACATCGGTTTGGAGTGGGTGATTCAGACAGATCACACAGAAAACCTGGCCTGGTTTCTTTGTCCAGCCTTGAGGTCTGCACGTGGTGCCCCTCCCCTCACCCAGCAACTCCTCCTCTCCTGGGAGACATGAGGTGTTTGAGTTACTCTCATGTCGCACTCACGCAAATCGGTTTTCAAATGCATATCTCTAATCTCTCTGTTTCTGTGATGACAGAGCGCAGTGAATACAGTCCAAGGTGTAAGCCAAATCTCACAATAAATGTAATACATTTGGTTATCTCATCTTAACCAAGAGAAGATCTGAAATGTAGAAGACACCTTTCTAGGAATACAGAGAGCAGGAAAAATCAGCTGATGAAGGTACTTCTTTCCCCACCTTCATCTCGCTGTATAGTGTATAGTGTAAGAATGTATTGATTGATTGATTGATTGATTTAATAATCCTTTACAGGAAATTACAGTGCCACGACAGCTTCAAGACAGACATAACACCACACATTTCCTCAAATGGCTTCCATACTTAACAAGTTAAAAAAAAAATAAAAAAACAATAAATTAAAAAAAAAAAAAAAAAAAAAAAAGTGCAGTTATTTATGCGCATTATATAACCTTATAGCAGCTGGTAAACAGGACTTCCTATGTCTCTCAGTTTTGAACATTGGTGCAATCAGCCTCTGGCTGAAGATGCTGCTCTTGATCACCTTCAGGGCATGGAGTGGGTAAGTGGGGTTGGGCATTATTGAACCCAGTTAGTTCAGAGTTCTGGCCTCTGCCACCTGCTGGATCGTTCGTTGCTCAGCCCCGACCACTGAGCCGGCCTTCCTGATTAGCTTGTCCAGTCTGTTTTTGTCCGCTATGCGGGCGCCATCTCCCCAACAGGCCACAGCAAAAAACAGAGCACTGGCCACCACTGAATGGTAGACACTGCACAGTAGGGGTTGGCAGATGTTAAATGACCTCAGCCTCCTTAAAAAATACAGTCGGCTTTGTCCCTTCCTGTACAGCGCCTCCATATGACACTTCCAGTTCAGCTCACTGTCAAGCTGCACCCCAAGGTACCTGTGGTTAGCGACCAACTCCACCTCAGTGCCCTTAATGGTGATTGGTGTTGCTTGAGTCCTCCTCCTCCCCCTCCTGAAGTCCACAACTATCTCCTTGTTTTTTTTGGTGTTAAGATGGAGGTTATTGTGTGCACTCCACTCCACAAAGTTACTTATTATGTCTCTATACTCCTCCTGATTGCCCCCTTTAATGAGGCCGACAACAGCTGTGTCATCCGAAAACTTCTGCAAAAAGCAGCTGTTGGTGTTATATTGGAGATCCGCTGTGTAGATGGTAAACAGGAACGGAGCCAGCGCAGTTCCTTGTGGAGCCCCTGTGCTGCTCAAGATGGTGCCCTGGACACTGTTCTGTAGGCGCACGTACTGTGGCCTGAGGGAAAGGTAATCCAAACACCACAGTACCAGTGATGGATCCACTTTCATCTTCTCCATCTTCTCCCCTAGCAGTCGGGGCTAAATTGTGTTGAAGGCGCTTGAGAAGTCAAAAAATGTAATCCTTACAGATGCATCAGTAGTGTCCAAATGTGTGTACACCCTCTGCAGCATGTAAATGAGGGCATCATCGACACTGATGTTAGGCTGATATGCAAACTGTAAAGGATCCATTTGATGTAGTATACGTCACCCATCACCAAGGAATCCAAGACTAACCATGGAAGCTCTCTCACCTTCTGATTGACTGTGACAGAGGATTGTTTAGAATCGAGACATCCTGTCCAATAGTTCACCAATGAATCTACATTGCTTGTTTGCTCATAGAATAGTGCATTCATTTGGACCATAGTATTGAAGCTGCTGCCACCCATATGCACATTATAATGCAGATCCTTGTAACATGATCAATAAATACAAATCTTCACATCCGTACCTTGGTATTTTACAAATTAGTTTAATCCGGAAAGAACTAATTAGTTGAGATTCATAAAAGATAGGATAAGAATTAGGCCATTTGGCCGCTCAAGTCAACTCCTTGATTCAATCATGGTTGATCTACCTCTCCTTCCTATCCCCATTCTCCTGCCTTCGCCCCATAACCTCTGACACCTGTATGAGGTTAGATTAGCTATTGACCTCTGTTTCTGTTTTGCAGTTGAAGAGTCGAGTGAATTTCTTCAAGCGCTTCTTTACTGCTCGAAAATGAAGACTTCCTGGGCCAGGTCATGTGACTTGGTCTTGGCGTACTTTGCGGCACCACATTTGTTTGTTTTCATGTGCCTGGAGAGACGTTTGTAGACGCACTACAGATGGGAGTGACACCAATGTATTATCCAAGCTGTTAATGAGTGAACACTGATCACAGGTGTATAAATGAATATTGTTAATGTATGAAATGTGTTGTGCAAATCGTTTATGGTTCAGTCACATTGTAAACTGGGCTCAAAGTTGTGATTTTTGCTATCAAAATCCAAAGATACTCTGCTTTAGATGTTTGTTCCCAGCTGGTTCTCCAAGCTGCTAGTGTGTTGAAACCGGAGCCACAGAGGGTGGCTGCGTGACGGGACAAGATGACAGGCGTTGAGGTCTTGGCTGGCTGCTGGCTGCTGGCTGCTCTTGAAAAGGAGGCGCAGTCGTCTTTCTTACAGTTTGGCTTTCTTCCCAACCAATTGTTCAAGCGCTTTTGATTGCAACATACGCCTTAATTTAGTTCAACAAAGAAACTGACAAGTTACTAATGAACTTAGTCCTGGGCGAGGTGGTGCAAAGGATGTTTGGCATCCGATGGGGCCTTGCACACCAGCCTGTGGGTGAAGTACTCTCTGTGAAGCTTTTTGGGTGTGATGCATGTGAGCACCGGCAGAAGATCTGTCTGAGCAGGAGGCTGAGGTCATTTAACATCTGCCAACCCCTACTGTGCAGTGTCTACCATTCAGTGGTGGCCAGTGCTCTGTTTTTTGCTGTGGCCTGTTGGGGAGATGGCGCCCGCATGGCAGCCGGTAATGATCCGCATGGTGTCGTTGAGGATTGGTTCTAGCTTGCTAGTATGAGCGCTGTGGCATCATGCTGGGGCGGCATACTCAGCGGCGCTGTACACGAGTGCAAGAGCACTGGTTCAGAGAGTAGATGTCCAGGCGCCCCATGAAGATCCAGCCAAACAACGTAGGAGGTTGTTCCGCACCGAGACTTTAGCACGGAGAGCTTCAAGGTGTTGTTTGTAGGTCAGCTGCCGATGTAGTTTCAACCCAAGGTATGTAGGAAATGGGTTATAGGGTAGCGGTGACCCATTGAGGGTGACGGTTATCTGGCGTTGAGCTTCCTTGTTATTCATGTGAAAGGCCGTTTTGGTAGTTTTTGCCACACTCAGTTCTTAAGGCAGGTCTTAAGGCAGCCCGTGAAAAGTTCCATATCCACTGAAAGCACATCCTCCATGTATGACCAACTACTGTCCGAATGTAGCAGGGCCAGGTCATCTCCGTATACATACTGGCGCAAGGTCGTGAGTGGCAGATCACTGATAAAGAGATTGAAGAGCAGGGGAGCCAGTACCGAGCCTTGGGGGACTCCGTTTCTTAGGCGCTGCAGTCGGCTAGATTGTCCGTCGCTGGTCTTGAGTACAAAACTGCAGTTGGCCAGGATGTTGGCAAGGAACCGCACTAAATGGCAGTCAGGAATGGTGTGGAGGAGCTTCAAGATCAGGCCCTGGTGCTACACTGTATCGTAGGCGGCGGTGCGGTCCACCAGTGTGAAGCCCGACTTGCCAACCTTTTCCAAACTGTCTTTGATGTTGTTGGTCAGCTTGACTATTTGGTGGGTAGTGCAGCGTCCCGTACAAAAGCTTGTACAGGACACAGAGGAGTGAGATGGGTCGATGGTTCCTTGTGTCGTACACACGCTTGTTTGGTTTTGGTAGCACAATGACGGTGGCTTTTCCCGCCAGATCTACGGAATGAACTGACCAATGAGACAAGAGGAGTAGAACTGCGGAGCCAGACCTGGCATTTAGGACCGCAGTGTTTCAGGAATTCTGGGGGATGTTATCAGGACCCTGGGCTTTTCCGCATTTCAATTGAGTGATGACAGGAGAGAGTTCTGCAGAGGAAAAGGCTGCTGACAGGAGCCCATCAGCGCCTGGAGCTTTCCAAAGATCAGTGGTTTCCTGTTTGACAGAACGAGTATGATTCTTGTCCACGTCTTTGAAGTGGCCGTTGGCCAGGAGCTGGTGGGCGATGGAGTTGGCCGTGACAGGGCAAAGCTTTGGGCGGGTATTTCGACCAGTGAGGCGATTGAAGGTCTTCCATGCCACCCTACTGGAGTGTGTGAAGTCGATTCCTTGGACTGTCTCTTCCCACCGCTCTGCGCTTCTTGTCAAGGCAGATGATCAGTTCCGTAGCCTTGGAGGCAGTCTCTTCACCAGATTCAGCATCCAGGAATGCGTCGTAGCATGCGTCACACTTCGTCCCATGTGGGGATGTACCGGCAATGATAGCCTTTGTGGGTCTGTAGCAGATGTTCAATGATGGTGGTCTTGGCCTTGGTGAGGTTTTCTGCATTCAGCTGCAGCAGGGGGATGCCATCCGGTTCGACATCTGTAGATGCCCCGCCCTAAAAAGGGCGCACGCTCCTGGTTGGCGCCAAGCTGCGGCGACTGAGGTTGCATTAGGGCTGCAATTTTTTAAATTTTTTGTCTAGTTAAATGTAGTTGTATGTGTTTTTAATAGTGTTTTTAACTGTGTATATATGGGGGGCGGGGAGGGGGAAACTTAAAAAAAATCTCTTCCCTGCACGGGAGACCCGACCTTTTTCCCGTCGGGTCTCCATTGTCGTTGGGGCCTAGCACCGTGGAGCGGCCTCCAGCCGGAACGACCTGGGGGCTCCAGTCACGGAGCCTGCGGAGCTGCGCACTTACCATCGTGGGGCTGGCCGGCCTCGGAGCAAGGGGGAGCGGTGGTGGCTCGCTGCTGCGGCCCGACTCTGGAGCTCGGAGGCTCCAGCAAAGCAGCTTCTGTGGACTGTCGGGATATCGGGAGCTCGCGGGTCCGGGTGGAGACTGCTTTCCGGAGCTCCCGCAACGCAACTTCTCCAGCCCGTGTCGCGGGGTTGGAACGAACCGGAGCGGGGCCGTACATCGCCGGCGCGGCTTAATGGCTGTGTGATATTCCAGCGCCCGCCGGGTGCTCCAACTTTGTGACATTTAGACCGGGAGCGGGGCCGTACATCACCCGGTGCGACCTAAAATGGCCGTGGGACTTACCATCGCCCGCCTGGGGCTTCAACATCGGGAGAAAAATGGAGAACAGGGGAGAGAAAAGACGTTGCCTTCTATCACAGTGAGGAGGAGGTTCACTGTGATAGATGTTTCTGTAAATTGAATTGTGTGTATGTCTGTAGGAAATTGTCTTTGTTTGTATGGCTGTGGAAACAGAGTTTCGTTTGAGCCTCACTGAGGTTCAAATGACGTAATAAATATTGTATTGTATTGTATTGCAAGCTGTTGTTGTTCGTTGTTATTTCTGCTGCTGTCTCTGTTTGTTGTCGTTTGCCTGACTGAAGTCAGTTGACAGGGCTCACCACAGGGAAGTCGACAACATGAGCCCCATGTGTTATATAAAATGGTTATATACGTTTATACAGGATGAAATCCGGCTTGTTCAGCGGGTAGTTGGGGGTCGACGATTGGATCGAGCCCGGCCAGGAGAAGCCGTTCGAGAAGCTTGTATGGGACACAGAGGAGTGAGATGGGCCGATGGTTCCTTGTGTCGTTCCACACGCTTGTATTGGTGTTGGTACCACAATGACGGTGGCTTTCCGCCAGATCTTCGGAATGGAATGACCAATGAGGCAAGAGGAGTAGAACTGATGGAGCCAGACCTGGCATTTAGGACCGCAGTGTTTCAGGAATTCTGGGGGTTGTTATCAGGACCCTGGGCTTTTCCGCATTTCAATTGAGTGATGACAGGAGAGAGTTCTGCAGAGGAAAAGGCTGCTGACAGGAGCCCATCAGCGCCTGGAGCTTTCCAAAGATTAGTGGTTTCCTGTTTGACAGAACGAGTATGATTCTTGTCCACGTCTTTGAAGTGGCCATTGGCCAGGAGCTGGTGGGCGATGGAGTTGGCCGTGACAGGGCAAAGCTTTGGGCGGGTATTTCGGCCAGTGAGGCGATTGAAGGTCTTCCATGCCACCCTACTGGAGTGTGTGAAGTCGATTCCTTGGACTGTCTCTTCCCACCGCTCTCTGCGCTTCTTGTCGAGGCAGTTTGTCAGTTCCGTAGCCTTGGAGGCAGCCTCTTCGCCAGGTCCAGGAATGTGTCATAGCATGCGTCACATTCTACGTCCCATGTGGGGATGTGCCGGCAATGATAGCCGCGAGGAATGGAACTCTTCGCTGCCATGATGAGGATTTTCCAGAAGGCTGAGTAGGCTTTGTGCAGATTGGTGGAGGTGGGGGTGGGAAGGCTGTCGATCCAGAAGTCCACCAGACTTGTGAACTGGTCCCACCTGGCCTTGCGGAAATTGCACCTCTTCGCAGGTTTGGCTGGGACCGGCTCGATGAGGTTGTCCGGGATAATCAGAGATGGGTGATGTTGTGATTTCGGGAAGTGATCCAGGATGATACGGTATGGGGATGGTCCATTCAGGTTTGCAAAATCCAAGTCAGGGTTGGTAGAGGTGTTCCACCTGCCAGAGTGGAAGCTGTCCGGTTGTTTTGGGTCGTACAGGAGTTGAACGACAGGAGCTGAGGCCCAGTCTTCTAGTGCAGCTCCATCTCAGTTAGTTGAACAGTAGCCCCAGGTGGTGCTGTGGCAGTTAACGTCTCCGGTGTAGGTGCAGGGTGAACCAAAGGTGGGGATGGAGTCTCTGTGGAGCTTGGTAGAAGGTGGATTGTATACATTAATGACCGTGACAACTTCGACTTGCGTTGCTGCCCATTCCACGTCGGAGTCAGGAGGGGACACTGCAACCGCTTTCCATTTTGCTGTGTTCCTTACAAAAGTGGCAATCCCGTGGGTGTCGCTCTTGGTGCAGGCGGCCAGGGTATAACCAGGGATCTTCAGATGGGAGCGATCACTTTTGTGAGTCTCTTGGAGCAGGATTGCAATGACTTAGTGGGTCTGTAGCAGATGTTCAATGATGGTGGTCTTGGCCTTGGTGAGGTTTTCCGCATTCAGCTGCAGCAGGGTGATGCCATCGGTTCGATATCTGTAGGTTCCCGCCCTAAAAAGGGCGCACGCTCCTGGTTGGCGCCGAGCTGCGGCGACTGAGCTCAGTTGACAGTGTTCACCACGTGGAGGTCGACAACATGAGTCCCATGTATTATATAAAACTGTTATATTAAAGCTCAAAATGCAACATTAGGTATATTATTGTGGTGTTAAGCAATGTAATTTACTCTGCTCCTTGGGAGTTAGGATGTCAGAGCGAGATTATATTGAGAGATTATATTTCTGCTTGGAAATGCATTTGTACATTTAAAGTGGTGCTGCAGATTTAAGGAAAACACTGAGTACATTAGAAAATAATTTATCTATTACTGTCATCTTAGTTATGTTGCCATTAGGGTACAATTTAGAACTGCACTTTTGGAAATTAGTTTTTATTAAAAGTTTAAATGAATCACATTCGTTTTGACTGTTTCATCAGCTGTATTTATATTTGAGTGAAAATCGCGACCAAAAGATGGCCTGAAATTATGTTACTTGTTTACTTGTGCTATAATGTCACTGCCATAATGTCTCTAGCATAGTGGCTACCAATGGTATTTAGCTGCACCCTGACCCACTGCACTTCTATGGTAGCACAAGTATGCTGGCCACTAGCATTATGGATGTCACACCCCAGCCAACCCGCCACTCTCCCATCAGGCAAGAGGTATATAAGTTTGTTAACACACACCTCCAGATTGAGAGACAGTTTCTTTCCAGCTGTTATCAGGCAACTGAACCATCCTACCAACAATTAGAGAGCAGTCCTGAGATACTATCTACCTCATTGGAGATTCTTGGACTATCTTTGATCGGACCTTATCTTGCACTAAAGATTATTCACATTATTCCCTTTAACATGCATCTGTACACTGTTGATGGCTCGATTGTAATCATGTATTGTCTTTCCGCTGACGAGTTTGCATGCAACAAAAGCTTTACACATGACCATAAACTAAACTAACTAACTGGTATTCAGTTGGAACTTGACTCTCCACAATGGATGTTATCTTGGTACAGATAAGTTTCAAGCAAGTTGTGGGCGTTGCACTTTATTTCAGTCTTTTAATTATTATCCCGCTAAGTTACTAAATATATGGTTTTGCTGGCAAGGCATTGATTACATAGAACAAAGAACACTACAGCACAGGAACTGGCTCTTCAGCCCACCGTCTGTGCCGAACATGATGCCAAGACATATCCTTATCTACCTGCACATAATTCATATCCCTCCAATCACTGTAGAACCAAATTCTCATCTACAAGTCTCTTAAATGGCACAATTGAACTGGCCTGCACCCCCAGCAAGCTCCAGGGGCTCCCACACATCTCCTTTAAACTTTACCCCTATTACCTTAAAGATGGGAGAGATAGGTCAGCCATGATTGAATGGCGGAGTAGACTTGATGGGCTGAATGGCCTAATTCTACTCCTATCACATGACCTGAAAGCTAAGAATTCTCTTATTTAATATTTTCACCCAGGGAAGTAGGTTTGGACTGTCTACCTCATCTATGTCTCTCACATAATTGTATTTACTTCTAACCAGTCACCCTGCATCCTCTGACTTTCCAGAGAAAACACTCTAAGTGTCCAACCTTTCCCTGTAGCTAATACCCTCCAATCCAGGCATTATTCTGGTAAACCACCTCTGCACCCTTCCCAAATCCTCCAAATCCTTCTTGGAATGGGACAACCAGAACTGCAGGCAACACTGTAAATGAGAAATGAGTCTGAAGAATGGTCTCAACCCAAAATGTTGTGTATTGCTTTTCCCTAGAGATGCTGCCTGACCCTGCTGAGTTACTGCAGCTTTTTGAGTTTGACTCCAAATGCAGCAAAACCAAAGTCCTATAAAGCTGCATCATGACTTCCGGACTCTTATACCCAATGCCCGGGGTAGGAGATTGCAACCTTCACGAGGTCCACCGTTTCGACGAATGCAATCAACCTGGCATGCACAAACAGAAGATCAAACATAACAAGTTGTCTAACAGCTTTGGGCTGTGCACGCCATATGCAACAAAGCTCTTTTAACAGAGCAAGATGGCTGGCGCAAAACATGTAGTACGGTCATGGGTAGATTCATGGGTGATTATAGGACCCATTTTAGCAACCAGCCTCCGCCATCTTGTTCCGCCATCTTGCTTCGCCATCTTGCTTCCGGCCAAAGATCGGATCTTTGCTTCCGCATCTGTGGGGGGGGGGGGGGGGGGGGGGGGGGGGGGGAGGGGGGGGAGAGTTGAGGGGTGGGATAGGGCCTAGTGTGTGTGAAGTTGCGTGGAGGTTTACAATGTTTATTATTTAATGTCCCTTGTCTAGTCTGAAATAAAGTTCATCATTGGATATAAAAATCAGAAGAAATATAATTGTGTGTGTTATATGATTATATACAATTATATCACATTAATGTATGTGTGTTTATAAACATTTTATTCTTTAACAAGAATTAACAGACGTATGAACTAACAGAATTATGAATCTAACCCTATATCACACACACAAACTGTTCCCCCGCAACATTGATTACCCTGCGAGTCGGGTCGGGACGGGTAGGTTCCGGTTGCTACAAAATCAACTGAAACACAGCTTATGAGCCATTTAAAAAGAAATGATTTAAAAAACATTAAAAAAGACAATTACCAGAGTCAAATTTTATTCTTGACAAGAATTAACAGAAGTATGAACTGACAGAATTATGAATCTAACCCTATATCACACACACAAACTGTTCTCCCGCAACGTTGATTACACTGCGAGTCGGGTCGGGTAGGGTAGGTTCCGGTTACTAAAATGGGCGGGGGAAAATGCTCAGGATCCCCTCCGTAGCGTCAGCCCATTGCATTTCGCAGGAGTGGCCTATCTTGCTCCGCTATAGGATCTTTGCTATGCAAGAAGAAGAAGGCCATATGCCTTCATTTACTACACAAACCCATTGTAATGCCACTTGCTAGTTGTAAACTTGGACCACAAAATCACTCTGTACATCAATGCTGTTAAGGCAGTCATGCCATTGATTGTAGAAACAAAGAACTGCAGCTGTTGGTTAATACACAAAAGAACAAAGTGCTGGAGTAACTCAGCAAGTTAGGCAGCATCATCGTAGAACATGCACAGGTGACGTTTCAGTTTGAAATCCCATTATTGGTGCACGAATCCTTGTGAATGTTTCTTGCTTGTGTAGCAAGCTATATTCGCAGAAGGCACCAAAATCCTTGGCATGCTGAAGAACCAAGAGGCCAAAATGAGGAAGTAAGAGGAGAGTGTTAATAATAAAAGGTATTGTATTGGTTAATGAGTCTGAAACCTGATACATCTTAAACATCTGATGATCTATATCCCAGTTTGCAAAATATGCAAGAGATCACTGCGGTGTGGCAGCTTTTTCCAGGTCTAAGGGCTCGATCACAAAGAACCTTCACAATTGACCAAAGGCTGTGCTAATACATTGAAAACAATGGTGAATTTCATCAGAGATGTGTGATTTTCGGAGAGATCGCTCCCGAGTTACAAGAAGTGATCAACATTTTTCAAGGTCTAACTGTGAAGCTCAGTTATCAATGAACATGCTCCTTGGCCCAACTCTGACCAAGATTCCCATCTAAACTTGTCCTATTGAGTCTAGAGCCATCCAAACCTTTCCTATCCATGGACCAGTCCAAGTGCCTTTTAAATGTTGTTATTGTACCTGCCTCAAATACCTCCTCTGGCAGCTCGTTCCATTCACCCACCATCCTTTGTGTGAAAATGTTTCACTACAAACTGTAAATATTATTGTTATTTTAGAAACTTAAACAATGCTGTAATTGTAATTGTTATATGGTTATATGGGTTATGGTATGAGTGCAGGCAGGTGGGACTAAGGGAAAAAAGTTGTTCGGCACGGACTTGTAGGGCCGAGATGGCCTGTTTCCGTGCTGTAATTGTTATATGGTTATATGGTTATTATAATATTGTAAAATCATGAACAGCATTGGGGTATAGCTGGTAGAAAGCTGCTGCCTCACTGATCCAGCAAAGTGGCTTCAGTCCTGACCTCTGATAGTCTCTGTGGAGTTTGTATATTCTCTCTGTGACTTCATGGGTTTCCTACCAGTGCTCCAGCTAACCCCCGTCTCGTAAAGATGTGGAGCTTGATAGGTTAGTTGGTTGTGTAGAAGGAACTGTAGATGCTGGTTCATGCCAAAGATAAACATTAAAAGCTGGAGTAACTCATTGGGTCAGGCAGCATCTCTGGAGAGAAGGAATTATGACGCTTTGGGTCTGTAGAAGGGTCTCCACCTGAAAAGTTATCAATTCCTTTTCTCCAGAGACACTGTTTGACCCCACTGAGTTACTCCAGTTTTTTTGTGTGTATCTTAGGTTTGTTGGTTGATAGGTGAACTGGGGGGTTAATAGGAATGTGGGGAGAATAAAAGATGGGGTTCATGTGTAAATGATTGGCTGGTGATCAGTGGCACTATTCCCCAGTGCCCTATTTCCTTATTGTGTACTCCTTTAACTATAATTTGTTCCCATTGGGAGCAACTTTCAAAGGGAGCTGAGGGAATGCTCTGTGTTCTGTTTCAGAGACATGGCTTACCCCCAGATCCCCAGACTCAGCGGTCCAGCCTGAAGGGTTCTCCATCCACCACATGGACCGTACCCTGGCATCTGGGAAAGGGAGAGGAGGGGGCGTCTGCCTCATGGTCAACTCTGCATGGTGTTCAGACGTGGCAGTCCTGTCCAACTCCTGCTCTCCACACCTCGAACATCTAGCGGTGAAGTGCCGTCCCTTCTACCTCCCAAGAGAATTCACCTCCGTTATCCTGACCCCAGGCAGACGTCCGTCTGGCACAGGAGGAGCTGCACGCCGTGGTCAACAAACACCAGACGTCTTACCCCGAGGCATTTACCACCATTGCTGGGGACTTCAATAAGGCAAACCTAAAGAAATCACTCCCCAACTTCCACCAACATGTCTCCTGCTGCACCAGAGGACCTAACACCCTCGACCACGGCTACACCACCATCAAGGTGGATGCGATCTCGCTGGCCCTCCACTCCGCACTGGACCACTTGGACAACAAAAACTCATTTGTCAGGCTGTTATTCATCGATTAAAGCTCGGCATTTAACACAATCATCCCCTCCAAACTGGTTACCAAACTCGCAGAACTGCGCATCCCTCTGCAACTGGATCCTCGACTTCCTCATCCACAGACC
This sequence comes from Amblyraja radiata, assembly GCF_010909765.2. Lineage (NCBI taxonomy): Eukaryota > Metazoa > Chordata > Chondrichthyes > Rajiformes > Rajidae > Amblyraja > Amblyraja radiata. The sequence goes on from NC_045971.1 coordinate 35,147,860, forward strand.
ACAGTCTGTTCGTATTGGTGGAAATGTGTCAGCCTCGATAACAATCAGCACGGGAGCACCTCAAGGCTGCGTGCTCAGCCCCCTGCTGTACTCACTCTATACCTATGACTGCGTAGCCAATCACAGTGCGAACTCCATCATCAAGTTCGCTGACGACACCACTATTGTGGGGCGTATCACTGATGGGGCTGCGTCGGATTATAGAAGAGAGATCGAGCAACTGTCCATATGGTGCCAATGCAATAACCTGGCCCTCAACACCAGCAAAACCAAGGAACTGATTGTGGACTGGAAGGAGTAGGAGGGGGACCCACAGCCCCATTTATATCAACGGGTCGATGGTTGAAAGGGTCAAGAAATTCAAATTCCTGGGCGTGCACATCTCTGAAGATCTTTCCTGGTCCGAGAACACTTACGCAATTATCAAAAAAGCTCATCAGCGCCTCTACTTCCTGAGAAGATTACGGAAAGTCGGATTGTCAAGGAAGACTCTCTCTAACTTCTACAGGTGCCCAGTCGAGAGCATACTGACCGGTTGCATCGTGGCTTGGTTCGGCAATTTGAGCGCCCTGGAGAGGAAAAGACTACAAAGGGTAGTAAACACTGCCCAGTCCATCATCGGCTCTGACCTTCCTTCCATCGAGGGGATTTATCGTAGTCGCTGCCTCAAAAAGGCTGGCAGTAACATCAAAGACCCACACCATCCTGGCCACACACTCATCTCCCTGCTACCTTCAGGTAGAAGGCACAGGAGCCTGAAGGCTGCAACAACCAGCTACTTCCTACAACAGGGAAATAGCTACTTCGCCACAGCCATCAGTCTATTAAACCTGGCTCAGACAAAACTCTGATTATTAATAACCACTTTCTGTTATTTGCACTTTATCAGTTTATTTATTCATGTGTGTATATATTTATATCATGGTATATGGACACACTTATCTGTTTTGTAGTAAATGCCTACTATTTTCTGTGTGCTTAAGCAAAGCAAGAATTTCATTGTCCTATACAGGGACACATGACAAAAAACTGACTTGAACTTGAACTTGAAAAGACTGCTTACCATGCACTCTGTAAGCCTCAGATTTCTGACAACACTTGATCTTGCGATTCAACTTCAAGAATAATCCAAGGTAAATATTGAATTAAGCCAAGTTCAGGGAGCACTTATCAAACTGTTGGTGGAAGTGAATGACTGGTGCATTCACTTTTTATTTTGGACTTGCTATAATGATTTAAGATTCTTTGTCTGAAGTTGGCTACCTCTGCCAAATGTAATTAAAGTGGGGTCTATGAATGACAATGTGGACAGGAAGAGAAGGAAATATTTAGTATCTTTGAGAGGGGAAACAGTCCAGACAGGGATCATTGAATTAGAAAAGAAATTACCTTGATCGAGAAAATACCAGCAAGATATTTTATAAGAGTTCATGATCACCATTCACTGAACAACTGTTGGCAGATTACGTAAATGGCTGAAACTCCATATGGCGTAAGGTGTGAAGAATTTATGTTAGTTTATTGTCACGTGTACCGAGGTACAGGGATTGTTGCGTGCTAATCAGTCAGCCGAAAGATGGTTAGTAAGTGGGGAGGCAAAACAATGAGTGTTTGTGAGGACAGACAGCACTAAATGAATGGTTACAGAGGATATTTTAAAAGGCTAATGGAATATTGTTCTTTTATCTCAAGTCATCTAAAGCAGAGGGAAATGTTACCATTAACAAAGCTTGGTTTGCCATTGTTCAGTCTACTGTTCAGTATGTGCTTAGCATTGTGGGGAGATTTGTATTACTTCTGGAACGAGTGTTCTCCATTCATCAGAATGATTCTACTTCTGAAGAAGTTTGATGAAGGGTCTCGACCCGAAAGGTCACCCATTCCTTCTCCAGAAATACTGCCTGACCAGCTAAGTTACTTCAGCGTTTTGTGCCTAATCTTTGATTATAAATTGTAAGCACAGGTTACATGGAGAAAACCTGTAGCCCTTAAAATGAAACTGAAGGATTCTAGTGATCCATTGAAGGTGTTCAACATCCTTGAGGAATTGGAATGAGCTGACAAAGACAAGATTTCCTCTGGTTACCAGAACAAGTTGACACGTGGAACTCGGGAAACCAATTAGCCATTAGATTTGGAGATTATCCAGGAGTTTACAGAATTATGTGGATTGTTATGCAGAATTATGTTTAATTAAATTGAGAACCAGTCTTCAAGAACAAACCCCTATTCACAATTTAACCTACAGAAACTTAAAAGCTATTGAAACCAGTAATTGGGTGTGGTACCAAGATAGACTCAAAGTGCTGGAGTAACTCAGCGGGTCAGGCAGCATCTCTGGAGAAGATGGATAGGTGATGTTTCTGGTCAGGACCCTTCCTTGGACTGAGCTACTCCAGCGCTTTGTGTCTATCTCTGGTATAAATCAGCATCTGACGTTCCTCCTTGTTACAGACACAAAGTGCTGGAATTATTCAGTAGCAATGTTACAACATTTTGAGATTTTAAAAATAAAGTCTGTAATTTATCCCATCAGATAGAGCATAAAAAGAAGTTTAATTTGACAACTAATTCACTTTCATATCTTCAGTATTAAAAAAGTTATGGCCATTTTCATACTCGGAAATTAGCATCTTGTTCTTTATTGCTTTTCCATTGACTTACAGTGGCTTGCAAAAGTATTCATATCACTTGAACTTTTCCACATTTTGTCACGTTACAACCACAAATGTATGTTATTGGGATTTTATATGATAGACCAAGACAAAGTGGTGCATAATTGTTAAGTGGAAGGAAAATGATACATGGTTTTCAATTTTTTAAACTTTTTTACTGGAAGAGGCAATTCTGTTCCGAATGATGTTATTAAACAAATTCAAGGTACACTTTGGCAACTTTTTTTTCTCTTCACTTACCTAAAGAAGCTTTTACTACCCTCCTTTATATTCTTAGCTAGCTTGCATTCATACTTCATCTTTTCTCCCCATTTTCCCTTTTTGGTTATCTTCTGTTGCTCTTTAAACATTACCCATTCCTCTTGCTTCCCGCTCATCTTTGTTTCGTTGTACTCCTCTTTTTATTTTATACTGTCCCTGACATCCATTACTTCCCTTGGAATCTTTCTTCCTCTTAGGAATGAACTGATCCTGCACCTTCTGTATTATTCCCAGAAATACCTGCCATTGTTGTTCCACTGTCATCTATTGTCATCCCACTATATTTTCAGTCAACTTTGGACAGCTCCTGGCTCATCCATCATGGCTCCATAATCCCCTTTGTTCAACTGTAACACTGCCACCTCAGATTTATCCTTCTCCCTCTCAAATTGTAGGTTAAAACATATCATATTAGTCTAGGCCTCCCTGATATAGTTTGGCTTAGTTCTGCCCTCCTCAGCCTACTGAGTCCCAGTGCAGCCGTCCCAGGACTGTTGAGCCCAGTCCAGCGTGTTTGGTGGCTAGCTTCAATTTGCGCCCTTTATCCAGGCTACAGTTTGGGGGCCTGTAGATAACTCCCATTAGTGTATTTTTACCCGTACAATTCCTCAGTCCTATCCATATTGACTCCACATCTCCTGATTCTATGTCATCCCTCGCAAGGGACTGAATTTCATTCCTTACCAACAGAGCTACCCATCTGTCTGTCTTTTCAATAGGACGTATTCCGCCTTGACTATTCAGTTCCCAGCCCTGCCCCCCTTGCAGCCATGGCTCTGTAATTCCCACAGCATAATACTTGCCAATTTCTAACTGAGCCACAAGCTCGTCCACTTCATTTCTTATTATTTGTGCATTCATATATAATACTTTTCATCCATTACTCCTCTCACCTTTCACATCCATTCCTATTTCACTTGGCCTTACTCTCCTATCCCTTCCTCCCCCGTTAATTCTGGTGTTTTTATTAACTTTTCCTGCCCTGTCTTTCCATTTGACTCCATCCTTGTACCCTTGCACCGCGGCCTCCCGCCGCCAGGAGGCGCGACAGCCGGAGGACCAGAGCGCGCCCAGACCTCCTTCCCAGCCTCACTCACTCACTGCTGACTCACATCCCCCTCCCCCCACCACGCCCGCATGCCTCGGCCTCGGGCTCCGCCTCCTCGGGTCATCGGCCGCAGGATCGCCCACGAGCGGCGGCGGCGACTGTTTCCACCTGAGCTGCGGCGTGACGACGCTCCAGGGCTGCAGGATGACGTCACGTGACCTTCGACCAGGTCTCGCCTCCTCCCTCCCTCCTCCCCCACTGACGGGCAGCGCCAGCGGCCAATGGGAGCAGGTTCTAGCTTTACAAAGGACCAAGTCCCGCCCCCTCCATGCGTCCGACCAATCAGAGCCGCGACACCGCAGCAGGAGACCGCATCCGATAGGCCGAGCCGCCGCCAGGTGTCGCTACAGTCGGCGGACCAGACACGCTGCACTGCGGTCTCCCGCTGCCATGGGGCGATGCATCCGGAGGACCAGACACGCTGCACTGCGTCTTCCCGCCGCGAGGTGGCGCTGCAGTCGGAGGACCAGAGACGCTGCACTGCGGTCTCCCGCCGCGAGGTGTCGCTACAATCAGAGGACCAGAGGGCGCCCCTTGACCGCGCGGCTCCTACACCACGTGGGGGGTGGGGGGGACAATGAGAGCAGCTGCAGATGCTGCAAACCTGAGATAAAACCGCAAGGGGGGCCAGACTACAAAATGCTGCAGTAACTCAGTGACACGGGCAGCATCCCTGGAGAGAAGGAATGGGCGACGTTTCAAGGTCGAGACCCGTCCTCAGACTGTGAGTCACAGGAGTGATATCGATGGTGATGTGGAGTGAAAAGTTTCTACATAGAAACATAGACAATAGGTGCAGGAGGAGGCCATTCGGCCCTTCGAGCCAGCACCGCCATTCAATATGATCACGGTTGATCATCCACAATCAATACCCCATTCGTGCTTTCTCCCCATATTCCTTGATTCCGTTAGCCCCAAGAGCATAATCTAACTCTTGTAAACATCCAATGAATTGGCCTCCACTGCTTTCTGTGGCAGAAAATTCCACAGATTCACAACTCTCTGGGTGAAAAAGTTTTTTCCCCCATTTCAGTCCTAAATTACCTACCTCTTATTCTTAAAACTGAACTGAACTTTATAGTTGAGGAACTGAGGAACCTGGTGCTGATTCCCCCAACATTGAGAACATGTGTCCTGCATCCATCCTGTCCAATCCCTTAATGATGTTACATGTGTCCATACGATCCCCTCTGATCCTTCTAAATTCCAGTGAATACGCCTAGTCGACCCATTCTTATGTCACGTCAGCCCTGCCATCCCGGGAATTAACCTGGTGAATCGACCCTGCAATCCCTCAAAAGCAAAATGTGTCCTCCCTTAAATCAGGAGACCAAAACTGCACACAATACACCAGGTGTGGTCTCACCAGGGCCCTGTACAACTGTAGAAAGGGCTCTTTGCTCCTCAACTAAACTCTCATTATGAAGGTCAACATTCCATTAGCTTTCTTCACTGCCCGCTGTATCTGCTGCATACTTTCAGTGACTGGTGTACAAGAACACCCAGGTCTTGTTGTACTTCCCATTTTCCTAACCTGACACCATTCAGTTAATAGAGTGCTGGAGTAACACCTTACACTTATCTCTGTCTCCCTCTCCTGTGACTCTCAGTCTGAAGAAGGGTCTCGACCCAAAACGTCGCCTATTCCTCCTGTTCATAGATGCTGTCTCACCCGCTGAGTTACTCCAGCACTTTTTGTCTACCTCAGTCTCAAGAAGGTTCTTTATCACCAGAGATGCTGCCTGTCCCGCTGAGTTACTCCAGCATTTTATGTCTGTCTGTGGAGAACTTGTATAGGGGATGTTTTCTGGATCACGAGCCTTCATCAGACATGAAACATTGCCTAGCCACATTGACCAGAGATGCTGCCTGAACCAGCATCTGCAGTTTCTTGTGTTTGCCAAAGATAGGCACAAAGTACTGGGGGAAAATATATGGGCAACCTTTCAGGTCAGGACACTTGTCTATTTGTCAAACTTTGAGATGAGAAATGTCATTATCTGGGTTTAGTTATTAATTCAACAACCCCGGGCCGGCCTTAAGCCAATTGGACCAATTGCTCCCAATTGGGCCCCGCGCCTAAGGGGGGCACGCGCTCCCCGGGTGGAGGGGGGGAGAGTCAGATGAAGAGTGAGTGCAGGGGGAAGAAAGAGGCAGACGGGGAGGGGGGTGTGAGGGGTGAATGGAGAAGGGGAGAGGGGGAGGTGGATCGTTCCCTCACGGTCCATGGGCAGCGCTCCAGCCCCTCCAGTCGCCGTGCTTCACGCACACAACCCCAGTTCCACCCCTCTCTCTCCCCGGGGAGACGCGGTGAACAATACAGGGAGGGCCGGGCCGGGGTTTGGAGCAACGTTTACAAACCTCGGCCTCAGCTCACACCCGCCCGCCCGGACCTTGGCATCCGCTCCCGCTACCAGCCCTCTCCTCCCTCCCTTCTGTCCTTCCCTTCCCTCCCTCCCTTCCCTTCTTCCCTCCCTCCCTTCTCTCCTTCCCTCCCTCCTTCCTCTCTCTCTTTTCCCTTCTCTCTTTCCCTCCCTCCCTTCTTCCTCTCCTTCCCTCTCTCCCTTCTTTCTCTACTTCCCTCCCTCCCTTCTCTCCTTCCTCCCTTCTCTCCAAAGATCTCCGCTATAGGATCTTTGCTTCTCTCCCTCCCTTCTCTCCCTCTCACCCACACACATCACGCACAGACATCTAACACATACACCTAACACACAAACACAACTAAGTTAGGATGGGGTAGAAGCCCAAAGCGTAGGATGGGGCTGAAGCCCAAAATTTAATGCGTGGACTGGTTTTTCACCAATGGTTATTGTTTTTCCAGGATCTAGCTAATTAAATTACTTTTTTTTCCATTTCACAGTCACTAAAACAAGTGGTATTGTAACTATGTACTTTTCAGAGGTGATCTACAATTTTGTTTGTTACTTGTAGGCTTACATGTGTGCAATTTGATATTCAAATGTAGCTTAGATCTGTTGGTCCATTAACTCGCAGGCATTATCTCAGCGCACATTTTTATTACTTTCCATTCTACCATGGAGATATAAATTCTATAATAGACTTTATTTATATATCTATGATTCTACAAACCTTGGCTGGGAACCTGGGGCTCACCAAAATTGTTCCCAATTGGGCCCCGCACCTCCCAAGGCCGGCCCTGCAACAACCTACCTCCCTTTTATTGATGTTTAAGAAGGAACGGCAGATGCTGGAAAATCGAAGGTAGACACAAATGCTGGAGAAACTCGGCGGGAGAGGCAGCATCTATGGAGCGAAGGAAATGGGCAACGTTTCGGTCCAAAACCCTTCTTCAGACTCCCTTCTTCAAGCGTTGCCCATTTCCTTCACTCCATAGATGCTGCCTCACCCGCTGAGTTTCTCCAGCATTTTTGTCTACCGTCCCTTTTATTGATAGCAGTATGAATATTGATTTATCTAACTTCAACTAACCCTCACATCTCCGCACTCTCCTCCCCCCACCCAAGTCACACCAAAATCAGTCATCTTCTTGAGTCTCATTGTCTATAACTCAATTTCACCTCACCCACAGCTAACAATGGCCTGTTTCCTTTAACATCGTCAATTATATTGCATATCTTGAGCATCTGCTTTGTTCTGTCATTTAACATCGCCATTTTACTTCCCAATGGCAGTGGCTTGCGCAGTTTCCTGGCATTTAGCATTGGCGGAATCAGGCCCAATGGGGATGTCTCGTATCCTGATGCTACGCCACCGATCTACCCATCTACTGACGGACTTTCTCTTCCCACGCGAGCTGCAGCTGCAGACCTACCCCTGGTTGTGCCAGCTCCCTCACCACCACAATCGGTGCCCCGCTCGCCTGCCTCGCTGTGTTTGTCACCCAGGTCCCCAATGCTTCCGCCGCACGGGGCCCCGCCATTCTCGCCGGTGAAGGGAGGAGATGCGGATCTGTACCGTACGCGCACGGGACGGGTTTGTAGGCCGACCCTTAAATACAAACACTATTTGAACCACCTGAATTCCCTTGTATGAGCTATTAGCATTTTCGGTCACATTATTAATCAGTAAGCACCTAGTAACGGACTTATACATATATATCCTGTCATAGATTAGTCCTGTCAAAAAACAAATGTTATTTGGAGGTCTTTTATGTGGTGTGTGGGGGAGGGTCGGAGAGGCGGTTTCCTTCCGAGCTGCTTCTTCGCCCCTTCCTCGCGGCCTACCTTCGGAACTGGAGCGGCGTTTTCTATCAGGACTGGCCGGGACGGCAGCTTCGGTGGCGGCACAGCGCTGGGATACCAACATGAAGGCTAACTGGGCCGCTGTGCGGTAATCTCCGGAGTGCGGTGACAGCCAAATCCATCATCGAGGAGCTGTGGCTGCGGAGCGTCCAGCCACGGGCGGTGCTGGATTTATAACACCGCGGTGCCTGGGATCCGGAATCGCCAGAGTCGGAGCTCCAGCCAACGCGGCCTGAGGGTACGGGTGCCGCAGTCTCCGGGGAGGGAGCGGCCGCTTCAGACATTTCCAAGCCACTGAGGAGTATTTACCCAACGCCGGAGTTCCAGCTTTCCGGCAAATAATGCCTGAAAACATCGGACTGGCTGCGGAAGCCACAAATAGGCCCCGACCTCGGGTGCTTCACAGAGGAAGAGGACTTAACTTTGTGTTGCCTTTCCCCACAGTGGACAATTTTGATTCTGTTGTGGGGGGACGTTGTTGTTGAATTCTATAATGTGTTGTGTCATTTTTCTGATTTTTAATTTTTCAATGGATGTACGGAAACTTTAATTTCTTTTATTATTTCTTTTATGTGAAGTAGGTTTACAAAACTTACAAAACTTACCTTCAGTGGCGCTGCAGTTCTGCCACTGGCCGTGTGCGCGACTTTGGCGCCTTTGAGGGGGGGGGGGGGGGGGGGGGGGGGGGGCGGGGTTAAAATGCGGTTTTTCTCCTACCTGACCTGGATATATTTTCTCGGAGTGCAAGCTTTTGCTGAAGAATTGTTCCGACGCCCTACTGTGTATTATTAAATTTTAAATCGCCTGGCAATTTCAGCACTCGAGTAATCTAAAAATCAGCTTCTAAAGCCGTCAACGCCGACAACGGGGACGGATATCACGTGCGGGACAGGTAAAGGAAAGCCGTTTATTTTATGTATATAAGTGCTTCTTAAGATGCCTTTAATCCACATTTTACGTTGCGAAACCGGCAGTATTTTTCTGCCAATATGGGCTTTAAATTCACCGCAACCGCAACCGCAACCGCAATCGATCGCTTTCTTCAAAAACCCACTCGCAAGATGATTTAAATGGCCATTAATTTACGGGAATTAAACACTAAATTCCTTCCATTTGGCCTATAAATCAATGACAATGAGATTTAAAAATCGTTATATTGTGAATTCTTGTGTGAATGCCACCACAGTGGTAGGACTGATCAGTGACAACGACCAGTCAGCCTACAGGGATGAGGTCCAGCACCTGACAACCTGGTGTGCCAAAAATAACCTCGTCCTCAACTCCAAGAAGACGAAGGAAATTATTGTTGACTTCAGGAAGAACAGAGGGGGCAGACATACCCCCATCCATATACACGGGACTGAGGTGGAGCGCGTCTCCAACTACAAATTCCTCGGGGTACACATCTCGGAGGATCTGTCCTGGTCCCTCAACACCTCCAAGCTGATCAAAAAGGCGCAGCAGCGCCTTTACTTCCTGAGGAGGCTCAAGGAAGCTCACCTGTCCCCCCAGATCCTGACCATCTTTTACCGCTGTACCATCAAAAGCATCCTGACCACATGCTTCACGGTATGGTACAGCAGTTGCACCGAAGCGGACAGGAAGGCACTACAACGGGTGGTGAAAACCGCTCAGTACATCATCGGTGCCCCGCTCCCTGCCATGGATGCCCTCCACCACATGAATGAGTCCCGCCGATAGATTTCTCCAGTCTCTCCGTCCACATTGTTTGCTTATTCTGTATTTTTATTTCTATATTGCACTATTACTACGAACAGACGCTAAACTGCATTTCGTTGTACCCACACTTGTATCTGTGCAATGACATTAAAGTTGAATTGAATTGAATTGAATTGAATTGAATTGAATTTGGACACTTAGGCTATTTAATATGTTAATCTTTTCTTAAGAAATGGATAGATGTTTAGATCTATTAATTGAATTTTGTAATTAGCTACAATTGGGTAACTAACTAATTATATGCTTTAATTTCAGGTCATCCAAGTAAGATTGTTTAATATTTGTTTCAGAATGACTGTCCTTGATCACAGCTTTTGTGTTAAGTCAATGGAAAAGCAATAGGGAACAACATTCTAATTTCCGAGTATGAAAATGGCCATAACTGTTTCGATACTGAAGATATGAAAGTGAATTAGGTGTCAAATCAAACTTATTTTTACGCTTTATCTGATGGGATAAATTGCAGACTTGATATTTAAAATATCGAAATTTTGTAACATTGCTATGTAAATCACTTTGCTTTCAACGCGAATTGATTTAAATGTGCTATATAAATAAAACTTACTTACTTACTATATCACTTTATTGTAGTCGTGTTTCACTTTTTATTCTTATTATTCTTACAAGGAAATATGTAGATTGTACATTACATTACTAACCAATGTAATGATATATCAATATAAGCTCCGCCTATTAATACACCATTCATATTATCAAAAGCCGACATGTGCTGTTAGTTGGTGATGCAGCACGGTAGAATTGATATGCTGCTGAGTGCTGTACGTGTTACTCAGTAAATACTGTTGTACCAGTCCCTGAGTACGTGTGACTTACTCAACAGGAGCTGGGCTAGAGAAGAGCAGGGGGATGAGGGAACACAGTGGGGTAGAGGAAGAGGGAGTGACCTGGCTTGGGGTGCAGGCAGGGAGGGAGGGAGGGACGTGGAGAGTGAAGGAACAGGAGGAGGGCGGAATGAGGGGAGGAACTGGTGGAAAGGAGTGAGTGCATGGAGGACTAGATAGGAGTGAGGAATTGAGGTAACAGTGGGAGTGAGGGGGGGGGGGGGGTCAATGAGAGTTATGCCCCTGTCCCACTTATGAAGCCTGAACGGAAACCTCTGGAGACGTTGCGCCCCACCCAATGTTTCCGTGCGGTTCCCGGAGGTTGCAGGTGGTTGCCGGAGGTTGCAGATAGTGGAAGCAGGTAACATAGAAACATAGAAAACAGGTTCATGAGTAGGCCATTCGGCCTTTCGAACCTGCACTGCCATTCAATATGATCATGGCTGATCATCCAACTCAGTATCCTGTACTTGCCTTGTCTCCATACCCCCTGATACCTTTAGCCACAAGGGCCACATCTAACTGCCTCTTAAGTATAGCCAATGAACTGGCCTCAACTACCTTCTGTAGCAGAGAATTCCAGAGATTCACCACTCTCTGTATGAAAAATGTTTTTCTCATCTCGGTCCTAAAAGATTTCCCCCTTATCCTTAAACTGCGACCCCTTGTTCTGGACTTCCCCAACCTCGCGAACAATCTTCCTGCATCTAGCCTGCCCGAACCCCTTAAGAATTTTGTAAGTTTCTATAAGATCCCCCCTAAATCTCCTAAACTCTAGCGAGTACAAGCCGAGTCTATCCAGTCTTTCTTCATATGAAAGTCCTGACATCCCAGGAATCAGTCTGGTGAACCTGCTTGGTACTCCCTCAAGGGCAAGAATGTCTTTCTCTAAGTTCTATAAGTTTCTCTAAGATCCCCCCTCAATCTTCTAAATTCTAATAGGGAGACTGACAAAAACCTCCGGGAACCGCACGGAAACCTTGGGTGGGGCGCAAAGTCTCCAGGGGGTTCCGTTCGGGTTTCCTAAGTGGGACAGGGGGTTGACGCGACTGTTGAAAGGCCCAATGATCCTCGGTTGTGACGCCTTGATGCCGATGGTTCTTTGCACGGTTCGAAGAACAGGTCGCCTCTGTTGCGTCACTCGCGCTGAGAACCAATCGGCGTTCTCTTTGCCTTTGTCTCCGCGTTCCACGGGTCGCTGGCGGCCAATTACAGCGCTGCCCGGGTGTATGAACGCATTCGGCGAATGCGACACATTGTCAGGAGCTGAGAGACTGGAAGGGACATCATGGTGGGTGATCCCGGGGCTGTGCGGCGGGGCGTCGTGTGAAACCGATGATGGGGAGAGCCGGGATAGAAGGCCCATGGGTGGAGAGTGATTCCGCGGTGATGTGACCACTGTGGTGTGGCGTGGGGGAAATGTTAACACTCGGAACCAATATCCGTGGGAATAAGACAATCATCTCTTCCCCCTTTCCTCCACCGACCCACTCCCTCTTTCTCTCTCTCTCGAGCGTGAGTGTATCTCCATCCACATCGGCCAGGCCGGAGTTCAGGTCGGCAACGCTTGCTGGGAGCTCTATTGCCTGGAGCACGGGATCCAGCCGGATGGACAGATGCCCAGCGAAAAGACCATCGGGGGCGGCGACGACTCCTACAACACGTTCTTCGGCGAGACGGGGGCGGGCAAGCACGTCCCACGGGCCGTGTTCCTTGATCTGGAGCCCACGGTGATCGGTAAGGTGAAACCGGGGAGTGTCCTGACATGTTGGGCCTTGTCTGAAACCTTCCCCGCGGCGTTTGCCGAGGGGCGTGTGATTCTTAATGAACCAGTTTCTTAATGAACTGGTCCTTTCTCTGTTCGCTCCCCTGTAGATGAAGTGCGGACCGGCACATAACCATATAACCATATAACAATTACAGCACGGAAACAGGCCATCTCGACCCTTCTAGTCCGTGCCGAACACATAATCTCCCCTAGTCCCATATACCTGCGCTCAGACCATAACCCTCCATTCCTTTCCCATCCATATAACTATCCAATTATTTTTAAATGATAAAAACGAACCTGCCTCCACCACCTTCACTGGAAGCTCATTCCACACAGCTACCACTCTCTGAGTAAAGAAGTTCCCCTCATGTTACCCCTAAACTTCAGTCCCTTAATTCTCAAGTCATGTCCCCTTGTTTGAATCTTCCCTACTCTCAGTGGGAAAAGCTTTTCCACGTCAACTCTGCCTATCCCTCTCATCATTTTAAAAACCTCTATCAAGTCCCCCCTTAACCTTCTGCGCTCCAAAGAATAAAGCCCTAACTTGTTCAACCTTTCTCTGTAACTTAGTTGCTGAAACCCAGGCAACATTCTAGTAAATCTCCTCTGTACTCTCTCTAATTTGTTGACATCCTTCCTATAATTAGGCGACCAAAATTGTACACCATACTCCAGAATTGGCCTCACCAATGCCTTGTACAATTTTAACATTACATCCCAACTTCTATACTCAATGCTCTGATTTATAAAGGCCAGCACACCAAAAGCTTTCTTTACCACCCTATCTACATGAGATTCCACTTTCAGGGAACTGTGCACAGTTATTCCCAGATCCCTCTGTTCACCTACATTCTTCAATTCCCTACCATTTACCATGTACGTCCTATTTTGATTTGTCCTGCCAAGATGTAGCACCTCACACTATAACCATATAACCATATAACAATTACAGCACGGAAACAGGCCATCTCGACCCCTCTAGTCCGTGCCGAACACATAATCTCCCCTAGTCCCATATACCTGCGCTCAGACCATAACCCTCCATTCCTTTCCCATCCATATAACTATCCAATTTATTTTTAAATGATAAAAACGAACCTGCCTCCACCACCTTCACTGGAAGCTCATTCCACACAGCTACCACTCTCTGAGTAAAGAAGTTCCCCCTCATGTTACCCCTAAACTTCAGTCCCTTAATTCTCAAGTCATGTCCCCTTGTTTGAATCTTCCCTACTCTCAGTGGGAAAAGCTTTTCCACGTCAACTCTGTCTATCCCTCTCATCATTTTAAAAACCTCTATCAAGTCCCCCCTTAACCTTCTGCGCTCCAAAGAATAAAGCCCTAACTTGTTCAACCTTTCTCTGTAACTTAGTTGCTGAAACCCAGGCAACATTCTAGTAAATCTCCTCTGTACTCTCTCTATTTTGTTGACATCCTTCCTATAATTAGGCGACCAAAATTGTACACCATACTCCAGAATTGGCCTCACCAATGCCTTGTACAATTTTAACATTACATCCCAACTTCTATACTCAATGCTCTGATTTATAAAGGCCAGCACACCAAAAGCTTTCTTTACCACCCTATCTACATGAGATTCCACTTTCATGGAACTGTGCACAGTTATTCCCAGATCCCTCTGTTCACCTACATTCTTCAATTCCCTACCATTTACCATGTACGTCCTATTTTGATTTGTCCTGCCAAGATGTAGCACCTCACACTTATCAGCATTAAACTCCATCTGCCATCTTTCAGCCCACTCTTCCAACTGGCATAAATCTCCCTGTAGACTTTGAAACTCTTCTTCATTACCCGCAACCCCACCTATCTTAGTATCATCTGCATACTTACTAATCCAATTTACCACACCATCGTCCAGGTCATTGATGTACATGACAAACAACAGTGGACCCAACACAGATCCCTGTGGCACCCCACTCGTCACTAGCCTCCAACCTGACAAACAACCATCCACCATTACTCTCTGGCATCTCCCATTCAGCCACTGTTGAATCCATCTTGCTACTCCACCATTAATACCCAACCATTGAACCTTCTTAACCAACCTTCCATGAGGAACCTTGTCAAAGGCCTTACTGAAGTCCATATACACAACATCCACTGCTTTACCCTCATCAATTTCCCGAGTAACATCTTCAAAAAATTCAAGAAGATTAGTTAAACATGACCTTCCAGGCACAAATCCATGTTGACTGCTCCTAATCAGACCCTGTTTATCCAGATGCTTATATATATTATCTCTAAGTATTCTTTCCATTAATTTGCCCACCACTGACGTCAAACTAATAGGTCTATAATTGCTAGGTTTACTCTTAGACCCCTTTTTAAACAATGGAACAACATGCGCAGTACGCCAATCCTCCGGCACTATTCCCGTTTCTAATGACATTTGAAATATTTCTGCCATAGCCCCTGCTATTTCTACACTAACTTCCCTCAATGTCCTAGGGAATATCCTGTCCGGACCTGGAGACTTATCCACTTTTATATTTCTCAAAAGTGTCAGTACTTCCTCTTCTTTGATCCTCATAGTTTCCATAGCTACTCTACTTGTTTCCCTTACCTCACATAATTCAATATCCTTCTCCTTGGTGAATACCGAAGAAAAGAAACTGTTCAATATCTCCCCCATCTCTTTTGGCTCTGCAGATAGTTGGCCACTCGGACTCTCTAATGGACCAATTTTATCCCTCGTTATCCTTTTGCTATTAATATAGCGGTAGAAACCCTTCGGATTTACTTTTACCTTACTTGCCAAAGCAACCTCATATCTTCTTTTAGCTTTTCTAATTTCTTTCTTAAGATTCTTTTTACATTCTTTATACTCCTCAAGCACCTCATTTACTCCATGCTGCCTATAACTATTGTAGATATCCCTCTTTTTCCGAACCAAGTGTCCAATTTCCCTTGAAAACCATGGCTCTTTACAATTTTTACGATTTCCTTTCAACCGAACAGGGACATAAAGATTCTGTACTCTTAAAATTTCACCTTTAAATGTACTCCATTTCTCTTCCACATCTTTCCCATAAAACAAACTGTCCCAATTTACTCCTTTTAAATCCTTTCGCATCTCCTCAAAGTTAGCCTTTCTCCAATCAAAAATCTCAACCCTAGGTCCAGTTTTGTCCCTCTCCATAATTATATTGAAACTAATGGTATTGTGATCACTGGACCCGAACTGTTCCCCAACGCATACCTCTGCCACCTGACCCATCTCATTTCCTAACAGGAGGTCCAGTACCGCCCCTTCTCTGGTAGGTACTTCTATGTATTGTTGCAAAAAACTATCCTGCACACATTTTACAAACTCCAACCCATCCAGCCCATTTACAGAATGTGTTTCCCAGTCTATGTGTGGAAAATTGAAATCTCCCACAATCACTACCTTGTGCTTACTACTAATATCTGCAATCTCCTTACATATTTGCTCTTCCAATTCTCGCTCCCCATTTGGCGGTCTATAATACACCCCTATAAGTGTTGCTACCCCTTTCCCATTTCTCAGTTCCACCCAAATAGCCTCCCTAGACGAGCCCTCTAATCTATCCTGCCAAAGCACTGCTGTAATATCTTCCCTGATAAGCAATGCAACACCTCCACCTCTTGCCCCTCCAATTCTATCACACCTGAAGCAACGAAATCCTGGAATATTTAGTTTCCAATCACAGCCCTCCTGCAACCATGTTTCACTGATCGCCACAACATCATACTTCCAGGTGTCAATCCAGGCTCTAAGTTCATCCACTTTTCTTACAATGCTCCTAGCATTAAAATATACACATTTAAGAAACCCACCCTCTCTTATTCTCTGATTATTTTCTTTTTCTTTTTCTTCTCTCTCCCCTACATTTTGGGTCAGAGTGCTACCATTCTCTGCCCCCTGCTTCACACACTGACTGCTAGCTTTCCCAATTTGAGTCCCTCCCCCCAACCATACTAGTTTAAAGTCTCCCCAGTAGCCTTTGCAAATCTCCCCGCCAGGATATTGGTCCCCCTTGAGTTCAAGTGCAACCCGTCCTTTCTGTACAGGTTGCACCTTCCCCAAAAGAGGTCCCAATGATCCAGAAACTTGAATCCATACCCACTGCACCAGTCCCTCATCCACGCATTTATCCTCCACCTCGCTCCATTCCTACTCTCACTGTCGCGTGGCACAGGCAGTAATCCTGAGATTGTTACCTTTCCAGTCCTTCTCCTTAACTCTCTACCTAACTCCCTAAATTCTTCTTTCAGGACCTCTTCTCTTTTTTTACCTATGTCGTTGGTACCTATATGCACCACAACCTCAGGCTCCTCTCCCTCCCATTTCAGGATTTCTTGGACACGTTCAGACACATCCCTGACCCTGGCACCAGGGAGGCAAACTACCATCCGGGACTCCTGTCTGCGTCCATAGAATCGCCTATCCGACCCCCTGACTATAGAGTCCCCTATTACAATTGCCCTCCCCTTCTTTTCCTTACCCTTCTGAGCAACCGGACAGGTCTTTGTGCCAGAGGCCCGGCCGCTGTCGCTGCCCCCAGGTAGGCTGTCTCCCCCACCCTTACTCAAACATGAGTACTTATTTTCAAGGTGTACAGCCACCGGGGTACTCACCAGTCCCTGCCTCTGCCCATTGCCCTTCCTAACTGTGACCCAGTTTTCTGTCTCCCGTGGTCTTGGAGTGACCACCTCCCTGTAACTCCTTTCTATGACCTCCTCGCTCTCCCTGAGCAGACATAGGTCATCGAGTTGCTGCTCCAGGTTCCTAACGCGGTCCCTTAGGAGCCCCATCTCGACGCACCTGGCGCAGATGTGGACGTCTGGAGAGCTCTCAGACTCCATGACCTCCCACATCTGACAACCAGAACAGTAAACTGCCCTGGCCCTCATTCTCCCCCTTATCCCAATACAAAAAAGCCTTACAATTACAATACAAATACAATACAAGCCAATCAGCTGCTTCGTCTGATCCTCGTCCACCAATCAGAGGCTTCCACCAGAATCCTTCTCTGGAACGTTACAGATTTGGGTACACTTACAGCTGCAGGTAAGTCCTCCTCTCGCCAACGGCTCCCCTGGCCTCTGTAGAAGCAAACCCCGCGCTGTATTTATACTTACAGCTGCAGGTAAGTCCTCCTCTCGCCAACGGCTCCCCGGGCCTCTGTAGAAGCAAACCCCGCGCTGTATTTATACTTACAGCTGCAGGTAAGTCCTCCTCTCGCCAACGGCTCCCCTGGCCTCTGTAGAAGCAAACCCCGCGCTGTATTTATACTTACAGCTGCAGGTAAGTCCTCCTCTCGCCAACGGCTCCCCGGGCCTCTGTAGAAGCAAACCCCGCGCTGTATTTATACTTACAGCTGCAGGTAAGTCCTCCTCTCGCCAACGGCTCCCCGGGCCTCTGTAGAAGCAAACCCCGCGCTGTATTTATACTTACAGCTGCAGGTAAGTCCTCCTCTCGCCAACGGCTCCCCTGGCCTCTGTAGAAGCAAACCCCGCGCTGTATTTATACTTACAGCTGCAGGTAAGTCCTCCTCTCGCCAACGGCTCCCCGGGCCTCTGTAGAAGCAAACCCCGCGCTGTATTTATACTTACAGCTGCAGGTAAGTCCTCCTCTCGCCAACGGCTCCCCGGGCCTCTGTAGAAGCAAACCCCGCGCTGTATTTATACTTACAGCTGCAGGTAAGTCCTCCTCTCGCCAACGGCTCCCCGGGCCTCTGTAGAAGCAAGCCCCGCGCTGTATTTATACTTACAGCTGCAGGTAAGTCCTCCTCTCGCCAACGGCTCCCCGGGCCTCTGTAGAAGCAAACCCCGCGCTGTATTTATACTTACAGCTGCAGGTAAGTCCTCCTCTCGCCAACGGCTCCCCGGCCTCTGTAGAAGCAAACCCCGCGCTGTATTTATACTTACAGCTGCAGGTAAGTCCTCCTCTCGCCAACGGCTCCCCGGCC
The DNA here is from genome assembly GCF_010909765.2 of Amblyraja radiata. Taxonomy (NCBI): domain Eukaryota; kingdom Metazoa; phylum Chordata; class Chondrichthyes; order Rajiformes; family Rajidae; genus Amblyraja; species Amblyraja radiata. The sequence continues at coordinate 35,166,437 of NC_045971.1, forward strand.
TCTGTAGAAGCAAACCCCGCGCTGTATTTATACTTACAGCTGCAGGTAAGTCCTCCTCTCGCCAACGGCTCCCCTGGCCTCTGTAGAAGCAAACCCCGCGCTGTATTTATACTTACAGCTGCAGGTAAGTCCTCCTCTCGCCAACGGCTCCCCTGGCCTCTGTAGAAGCAAACCCCGCGCTGTATTTATACTTACAGCTGCAGGTAAGTCCTCCTCTCGCCAACGGCTCCCCGGGCCTCTCTAATCACTTATCGGCATTAAACTCCATCTGCCATCTTTCAGCCCACTCTTCCAACTGGCATAAATCTCTCTGTAGACTTTGAAACTCTACTTCATTAACCGCAACCCCACCTATCTTAGTATCATCTGCATACTTACTAATCCAATTTACCACACCATCGTCCAGATCATTGATGTACATGACAAACAACAGTGGACCCAACACAGATCCCTGTGGCACCCCACTCGACACTGGCCTCCAACCTGACAAACAACAATCCACCATTACTCTCTGGCATCTCCCATTCAGCCACTGTTGAATCCATCTTGCTACTCCACCATTAATACCCAACCATTGAACCTTCTTAACCAACCTTCCACGAGGAACCTTGTCAAAGGCCTTACTGAAGTCCATATACACAACATCCACTGCTTTACCCTCATCAATTTCCCGAGTAACATCTTCAAAAAATTCAAGAAGATTAGTTAAACATGACCTTCCAGGCACAAATCCATGTTGACTGTTCCTAATCAGTCCCTGTTTATCCAGATGCGTATACCGGCAGCTCTTCCATCCTGAGCAGCTCATCCATCCTGAGCAGCTCATCACCGGCAAGGAGGACGCGGCCAACAACTACGACCGGGGCCACTGCTCCATCGGCAAGGAGATCGTCGACCTGGTTCTGGATCGCATCCGGAAGCTGGTAGGTTGTGGAACCGAATCCAACCGTGAACCAGCGCCCGTTATTCAACGATCTGGCGCTCCTGGTTCGCCCGGGACAATTCCGCACTTCGTGAATGACCTATCCCTCAGAATACTCTCTAGCAACTTTTCAACTCCAGATGTTACACACAAATTACAGTTGTTAGGGTGCGACCACAGAAGTTAGACACCTCTCCAGAGGGTCAGTTTACTCCTGCAACACTCACACTCACCCCACCTTTCTCCTTCTCAATGCTCTCCGCTTTATCTGCCCACAGGCCGACCTGTGCACCGGACTGCAGGGGTTCCTCAACTTCCACAGTTTTGGGGGCGGCACCGGCTCGGGCTTCACCTCCCTCCTCATGGAGAGACTCTCCGTCGACTACGGCAAGAAATCCAAGCTGGAGTTTTCCGTCTACCCGGCGCCGCAGATCTCCACCGCCGTGGTCGAGCCCTACAACGCGGTGCTGGTCACCCACTGCACTTCGGAGCACTCCGACTGCTACTTCATGCTGGATAACGAGGCTATTTACGACATCTGCCGGCGGAACCTGGACATCGAGCGCCCCACCTACACCAACCTCAACCGCCTGCTGGGGCAGGTAGTTTCGTCCATCACGGCCTCGCTGCGCTTCGACGGCGCCCTCAACGTGGACCTGCTCGAGCTCCAGACCAACCTGGTCCCCTACCCGCGCATTCACTTCCCGCTGGTGACCTACGCGCCCCTGATCTCGGCCGAGAAGGCTTATCACGAGCAACTGTCCGTGTGGGAGTTCACCAATGCCTGTTTCGAGCCGGCCAACCAGATGCTCAAGTGCGACCCCCGCCAGGGCAAATACATGGCGTGCTGCATGATGTACCGAGGGGACGTGGTGCCCAAGGATGTCAACGCCTCAATCGCCACCATCAAGACCAAGCGCTCCATCCAGTTCGTGGACTGGTGCCCGACCGGGTTCAGGGTAGGTGTAGATTGTAGACCAATCCACGCATCAGAAGCTTGATTCGACCCGCGGTTCCACACTGTATTGTGATATCTACTACATCCAGAACAGACGAGAACCTTCCTGAACGGTGGCCCAGGTTTCTTAACGTTTAGCTCGCAATGGATACTATTGAAAGTTTCTATGAGTCTCTTCTTTCTCTCCCCTGCAGGTAGGCATCAACTACCAGCCCCCGACGGTGGTGCCGGGGGGCGACCTGGCCAATATGCAACGCGCCGTCTGCATGCTCAGCAACACCACCGCCATCTCCATGGCCTGGACCCGCATGAACCTCAAGTTCGACAAGATGTACGCCAAGCGGGCCTTTTTTCCATTGGTACGTGGGAGAGGGTCTGGAGGAAGGAGAGTTCCAGGACGCGCGGGAGGACATGGCGTCGCTGGAGAAGGACTACGAGGAAGTGGGCATCGATTCGGCGGATCTGGACAAGAAGGCGGAAGAGGTGGAGTGAATTTTGTTGTATATCTGGAAAGATTAGTTATTTTTAATACTGGTGTATATCTAATTTATGAAATTAAATATATTTGAGACATAGTTTGCTATTGCGTCCTTTGCAAAGGCACAATTGCTTAATGTCTATAGTTTCATACCGTGGAAGCAGACCCTTCGGCCCAACTTGTCCATGCCCACCATGCCGCCTCATCTCTGATCATCCAATTTGCCCACGTTTGGCGAATATCATTCTATCCAATTCTTCGACACGAAACTGCATACATATCCTATAAATGTTACTGTACCTGCTTCAACAAGATCACCTGGAACCTCGTTCCATGTACCCACCATCGCCTGCGAGATATATGTCCCCTCAGTTTCCTATAACTCTTTCCCCTCTCATCTTGATCCTATGCCTCTAGTTTTTGATTCATCTTTGGTGCTGAAGGTTTCTGTGCTAATGTAACCCCACTTTTTAAAAAGGGAGGGAGAGAGAAAATGGGGAATTACAGAGCAGTTAGTCTAACATCGGTAGTGGGGAAACTGCTAGAGTCAGTTATTAAAGATGGGATAGCAGCACGTTTGGAAAGTGGTGAAATCATTGGACAAAGTCAGCATGGATTTATGAAAGGTTAATCATGTCTGACGAATCTTATAGAGTTTTTCAAGGATGTAACTAGTAGTGGATAAGGAAAAACCAGTGGATGTGTTATATCTGGACTTTCAGAAGGCTTTCGACAAGGTCCCACATAAGAGATTAGTATGCAAACTTAAAGCACACGGCATTGGGGGTTCAGTATTGATGTGGATAGAGAACTGGCTGGCAGACAGGAAGCAAAGAGTAGGGGTAAACGGGTCCTTTTCAGAATGGCAGGCAGTGACTAGTGGGGTGCCGCAAGGCTCAGTGTTGGGACCCCAGCTATTTATAATCTATATTACAAAATCTCTGTTCTTGACCGCTTTTGGCCGTCTGTGCTGCGATTTCCGAGAGACCGCCGCCACCTACGGCCGTCATGTTTGGCCACCTTGCGCAGAGCCCCACTCCGCCGCATGTGTGCCGAGGATTTTTCCCGTCGATGAAAAATGACAGATATATTAATGTTTTTACAAAATTCCCCATTCTTTCTGCTGCCCCTGCTGGAGGGAGGGGGAGGGACTATAAAACCAAGAAGTGGTGTGCCTCACTCAGTCTCTGCAATATGGAGGGCACTCTGAGCTCTGAATGACACTGAACAAATTTCTTCACACCTGTGAGTAAGTACCCTTAGTGTGGTTTGAAAATGAAAATATGGTTAGTTTGAAATAAAAAAGCACTGCCTGCAAATGGTTGTTTGGGGGGTTTGGGTTGAGTAAAAAGGCACTCTCTTTCTCTCTCCCCTCCTCTCTCTCCCCACCTCTCTCTCTCCCTAATCCTCTCTCTTTCTCTCTCCCCCCCCGTCTCTCTCCCTTTCTCTCTCTCTCTCTCTCCCCTCCTCTCTCTCCCCACCTCTCTCCCCATCCCCCCCTCTCCTCTCGCCCCTCTCCTCTCCCCCCTCTCCTCTCCCCCCTCTCCTCTCGCCCCTCTCCTCTCCCCCCCTCTCCTCTCCCCCCTCTCCTCTCCTCTCCCCCCTCTCCTCTCCTCCCCACTCCTCTCCCCCTCCTCTCCTCCCCCTCTCCTCTCCTCTCCCCCTATCCTTTCCTCTCCCCCTCTCCTCTCCCCCCCTCCTCTCCTCTCCCCCTCCTCTACTCTCCCCCCGCTCCCCCCCCTCCTCCCCTCCTCTCCCCTCTCCTCTCCCCCCCTCTCCTCTCCCCCCTCTCCTCTCCCCCCTCTCCTCTCCCCCTCTCCCCCCTCTCCTCTCCCCTCTCCTCTCCCCCCCTCCCCCTCTCTCTCTCTCTCCCCTCTTTTTCTCACCCTCCTCCCCTCCATCCCCTCCCCCACCGTTCCCCCCTAACCCCCTTTCCCTCCACACACCCCTACCTCCTTCCCTCCACCCTCCCTTCTCTCCACCTCTCCCCCTCTCCCCCCCCTCTCCCTCCCCCCCTCTCTCCCTCTCTCCCCCCCCTCCCCCCCTCTCTCCCCCTCCCTCTCTCTCTCTCCCCCTCTCTCTCCCCCTCCCCCTCTCTCTCTCTCTCTCCCCCCCTCCCTCTACCCTCCTCTCCTCTCCCCCTCCCCTCCTCCCTCCCCTCCTCCCCTCTCCCCTTCTTCTCCTCACCCCCTTCCTCTCCCCCTCTCTCTCCCCCTCTCCCTCTCTCTCCCCCTCTCCTCCCCTCTCTGTCTCCCCCCCCCTCTCTCTCTCTCTCCCCTCTCTTCTCTCCCCTCCCCTCTCTTCCCTCCCTCTCTCTCTCCCCTTCTCTCCCCTCCCCCCCCCCCCCCTCTCCTCCTCCTCTCGCCTCCCCCCTCTCCCCTCTCTCCCCCCTCACTCTCTACCCCCGCCCCCCCTCTCTAGATGTGACTGCAAGTTGGGGGCTATGCGTCAGTAGATTGGGTGGTTATGGGGTAAAAAGCGCAAATTAATAATATTAATATAATATCAAGGGGGGGTAATTAGCGTGAGTGCGGGGGGGGGGGGGGGGGGTGGTGGATAGTTAGTGTGCGTGACGCTGCATGCCGCCTCCCCCCCCGACAACCGCACGTTGGGGGAACAGACCCAACGGGTCTGCACTTGGTCTAGTATATATTAATGATCTGGATGAGGGAATTTAATGCAACACCTCCAAGTTTGAGGATGACACGAAGCTGGGGGGCAGTGTTAGCTGTGAAGAGGATGCTAGGAGGCTCCAAGGTGACATTGAAACTTAGTTAAGGTGATGTTATTGAAACTTACAAAAATCTTAAGGGGTTGGACAGGCTAGATGCAGGAAGATTGTTCCCAGTGTTGGGGAAGTCCAGAACACGGGGTCACAGTTTAAGGATAAGGGGGAAGTGTTTTAGGACCAAGATGAGAAAAACATTTTTCACACAGAGAGTGGTGGAATTCTCTGTCACAGAAGGTAGTTGAGGCAAGTCCATTGGCTATATTCAAGAGGGAGTTAGATGTGGCCCTTGTGGCTAAAGATTTCAGGGGGTATGGAGAGAAGGCAGGTACAGGATACTGAGTTGGATGATCAGCCATGATCATATTGAATGGCGGTGCAGGCTCGAAGGGCCGAATGGCCTACTCCTGCACCTATTTTCTATGTTTTCATGTTTTCTATGAGCCGTTTATTCCTACTCTTTGCTTCCTGTCTGCCAGCCAGTTCTCTATCCACATCAATGCTGAACCCCCCAATAACGTGTGCTTTAAGTTTGCATACTAATCTCTTTTGTGGGACCTTGTCGAAAGCCTTCTGAAAGTCCAGATATAACACATCCACTGGTTCTCCCTTATCCACTCTACTAGTTACATCCTCGAAACATTCTATAAGATTCGTGAGGCATGATTTACCTTTCATAAATCCATGCTGACTTTGTCCAATGATTTCACCACTTTCCAAATGTGCTGCTATCCCACTTTAATAACTGACTCTAGCATTTTCCCCACTACTGATGTTAGACTAACTGGTCTGTAATTCCCCGTTTTCTCTGTCCCTCCGTTTTTAAAATTATATTATACTGAATCTGCCACGCATCTGCCCACTCACTCAACCTGTCCAGGTCACCCTGCAACCTCCCAACATTCTCTTCACAGTTCACACTGCCACCCAGCTTTGTGTCATCCGCAAACGTGCCAGTGTTGCTCCTAATCTCCTATTCCAAATCATTAATATATATGGTAAAGAGTTGTGGCCCCAACACCGAGCCTTGCGGCACTCCACTCGCCACTGCCTGCCATTCTGAAAAGGACCCGTTCACTCCTACTCTTTGCTCCCGGTCTGCCAACCAATATTCTATCCATGTCAAGACCCTACCCCCAATACCATGTGTTCTAATTTTAGTCACCAGTCCCGAAACAAGCTACAGACTCTATATTCATGTTGATATCTTGGGCATTACATCTACCTTTGAGAATCTTAGCTTGTTTTGTATTTCTTCAATATCTTTGTTAGCTAAAATAACTCTCTCACATTTTCCTAGAATGTCTTTACCTACATCGCCAGGAACTTTACGAATATTGTCCGTTACTTTGTTGATAACCTGCAAGCTATTCACTAATGTTTCGGCACGTTTCTCAAGGGAAGTGGTAACTTGTGGGAAGTTTGCAAAATTGGAAGCAATGAACACAAGAGGGAGGGACTTTTACTGCATGATTTCACTGACGATCCTGACTGCAGCACATTCTTCAAAACAGTTGACGATTTATTTCATCTTTTCAAAATTTGCAGCACAGTAGAGTACAGCAGAGAGCCATGTACCTCACCTAGTCAAAACGAGTTGAGGAGGTAGCGGAATCTCGGGTGCCATTTCCTTGAACAATAGCACACGTGACGGTACTTTGAGGAAGGTTTTCGTGACATTGGAAACTAGGCGATCGACATTTATAAGGAAGCTACGTATGTGCTTGGCAATTCTATGAGATCCTTGAGCTAAGCTTGTCAAATGCAACATTTTGGGGAATAAAACTTTAAGTCACAAACATGAATACATTCTCGTGTTTTATACCTTCTGGCCAAACTACAGCAAGTGAAGATGTAAACAACTGCGCAATGGTTGAGCTGTTTGACTACCCCAATACTTCCGATGTCAACAAATACCCATTTAATGGTTGTCCTGCCTTCAGTGTACCGATGACCACATTGGCAACATATCTCCCCAAAGCATCGGTTGTCTCGCCTATTGGGATCCATATTTTGTTACATGCATCTTCATCTCTAATTTTCGGCACACAAAATGTTGAAGTTGCTGTCAACATAATTTTTCCGTAATGATGGCTCGCTAGATATATCTTCCTCTGTATTTCTCTAAAAAACCTCTGAGAGAGTTGTTTTCCAATTTCCACAGTGGGATTCCAGCATCAACACTCAGATTTGCGACTGGAGCCAGCAGTAAATGTAGTCAGGAGACAAGCTTGGGTATTTCGCTTGGGTAGTTTGCACCCCAGCGGTATCAACATTGACTTATCTAATTTTAAATAGCCCCTGTCTCCTCCCCATCCGCTTCCCAGCTCTCCTTGTAGTCCTACTGTTTCCTCCTTTTCCCTTCTCCCCCCCCCCCCCACATCAGTCTGAAGAAGAGACTCGACCCGAGACATCACCTATTCCTTCTTTCCGTAGATGCAGCATCAACCGATGTTTCTCCAGCATTTTTTGTCTAGCTTCGAATTTTCCAGCATCTGGAGTTCTTTCTTAAATAGATTTGGGAGGAAACTGAACCGGCGGTGAGCGGCACGAACGACCGACAGTGGCGCACCCGGTTTTGCCTCGGTGGTGGTAGTTTTCTTATAAGTGATACTACGTAGTGAGGAGACAAGCTAATGTTAATACATGTTAATAATAACAACATCAATATTATCGTGCTAACATAGAAAACGTCATCGTAATCATGGTACACTAGAGAAAATAGCACGACCTTTTAGCAAAACGGCAAAAAAAAAGGCTGATTTATTAGGCACTCGATCGTGAAAAAGGCATTATCCTGGTGAAATCATCAAAAAAGGCATAACACAAGGCACATGGCATTTATGGCAAAATCCTGGCTCTAGACATTAGGCTAGTTCGAGAGTGGGAGAACTAATGAGGCTCAGAGTCACACAGCCATTGACCAGTTTCGCTTTACTGCCGCACGCTTAGTGGTGTCCAGACTCTTTTAACGCCACAATACTTTTTTAATAAGACCGTGTTGGTAGGTGACCTCAGGTTCAGAGATCTGCAACATATTACCATCTCCAAAGAAACAGAAGTCGACTTTGTCGGAGGCAGGTTCGTTTTTATCATTTAAAAATAAATTGGATAGTTATATGGATGGGAAAGGAATGGAGGGTTATGGTCTGAGCGCAGGTATATGGGACTAGGGGAGATTATGTGTTCGGCACGGACTAGAGGGGTCGAGATGGCCTGTTTCCGTGCTGTAATTGTTATATGGTTATTATATGGTTGTCATTCGAATGGGTTAATAATAACAAATGTATTTGCCGATAAGCAAGCATTTCAAGGGTCGATCTGTTTCATAATGGGTGGTCGAATATAAGGGGAAATATATAATTAAAAGCCAATACTTGTGCAGAGGAATCTTGGGGTTCAAGTCCATAACAACCCTAAAGTGGCAATATAACTAGATACAGTGGCGGACAAGGCGGATGGATACTTGCCTTCATGGATCGGAGCATTGATCATTAGTGTAACGAATTGCGGACGCAGCTTTGTACACCGAGGAGGATAACTTTGGTTCAGAGAACTTTGGTTGTGGCGCATTTGTATTATGGCGTGAAGTTGTGGACCCCTTACTGCAGGAAGGATGTCGATCCTTTTAGGCTGTGGGCCGAGGAGATTTATTATACTGTTTCGTGACCCAAGTCACAGAACTATATGAAATGTTCACATATTGTGTAAATCTATATTACTAAATCTCTGTTCTTGACCGCTTTTGGCCGTCTGTGCTGCGATTTCCGAGAGAACGCCGTCACCTACGGCCGTCATTTTTGGCAAACTTGCTCAGAACCCCCCTCCGCCGCATGTGTCCCGAGGATTTTTCCTGTCGATGAAAAATGACAGAGATATTAATGTTTTTACAAAATTCCCCATCTCTCTGCTGCCCCTGCTGGAGGGAGGGGGAGGGACTATAAAACCAGGAAGTGGTGTTCCTCAATCAGTCTCTCATCAAGATGGAGGTCACTCTGAGCTCTGAATGACACTGAACAAATGCCTACACAGCTGTGAGTACCCTTAATGTGGTTTGAAAATGAACAGATGGTTAGTTTGTAGTAAAAAAGCACTGCCTGCAAATGGTTGTTTGCGGGGTTTGGTTTGTTTGCGGGGTTTCTCTCTCCCCTCCTCTCTCTCCCCACATCTCTCCCTCCCTATCCCTCTCTTTCTCTCTCTCTCTCCCCCCTGTCTCTCTCCCTTTCTCGCTCTCTCTCTCTCTCCCCCCCTCTCTCCCCATCCCCCCCTCTCCTCTCCCCCCCTCCTCTCCCCCCCTCTCCTCCCCCCCTCTTCTCTCCACCCTCCTCTCCCCCCACTCTCCTCTCCCCCCACTCTCCTCCCCCCCCTCTCCTCTCCTCTCACCCCCCTCTCCTCTCCTCTACCCCCCTCTCCTCCCCTCTCCTCCTCTCCCCCTCTCCTCTCCTCTCCCCCTCTCCTCCCTCTCCCCTCTCCTCTCCTCTCTCTCCCCTCTCCACTCCCCCTCTCCTCTCCCCCTCCTCTCCTCTCCCCCTCCTCTACTTTCCCCCTCCCTCCCCATCTCCTCTCCCCCCTCTCCTCTCCCCCCCTCTTCTCTCCCCCTCTCCTCTCCCCCTCTCCTCCCCCCTCCACTCCCCCCCTCAACTACCACCCTCTTCTCCCCCCTCCTCTCCCCCACCCCCCCTCTCCTCTCCCCCCTCTCCTCTCCCCCCGTCTCCTCTCCCCCCTCTCCACTCGCCCCCTCTCCTCTCCCCCTCTCTCCCCCCTCTCCTCCCCCCTCTCCTCCCCCCCCTCCGTTCCACCCTCTTCTCCCCCTCTCCTCTCCCCCCTCTCCTTCACCCCTCTCCCCTCCCCCCTCTCCTCTCCCCCTCTCCTCTCCCTCCCTCTCATTCCCCCCCTCTCTCCTCCCCCTCTCTCCCCCTCCCCGCTCCCCTCCCCCTCTCTCCTCCCCCCCTCCTCCCTCTCTCGCCCACTCTCTCTCTCCTCTCCTCCCCTCCATCCCCTCCCCCCCTCCTCCTCCTCTCCTCTCCCCCTCTCCTCTCCCCCTCTCCTCTCCCCCCTCTCCTCTCCCCCTCATCCTCTCCCCCCTCTCCTCTCCCCCTCTCCTCTCCCCCCTCTCCCCCTCTCCTCTCCCTCCCTCTCCTCTCCCCCTCTCCTCTCTCCCCCTCTCCTCTCCCCCTCTCCTCTCTCCCCCCTCTCCTCCCCCTCTCCTCTTCCCCCCTCCTCCCCTCCTCCCTCTCTCCCCTCTTTTTCTCCCCCTCCTCCCCTCCATCCCCTCCCCACCGTCCCTCCCCTAAACCCCCCTCCCCTCCACACACCCCTACCCCCTTCCGTCCATCCTCCCTCGCCCTCCCTGCTCCCCACCTCTCCCCCTCCCCTCACCTCACCCCCCTCTCAGCACACTATCTCTCTCCCCCTCTCCCCCCTCTCCCCCCTCCCCCCTCCCCTCCCTCCTCCCCCTCTCTCCCCCTCCCCTCTATCTACCCCCTCTCTCCTCCCCCTCTCTCCTCCCCTCCCCCTCTCTCTCCCTCTCTCTCCCCTCCTCCCCTCCATCCCCTCCCCCACCCTCCCTGCCTCCCCTAAACCCCCTCTCCTCCACACACCCTACCCTCTTCCCTCCACCTCCTCCCCCTCCCTGCTCCCCACCTCTCCCCGCCTCCCCCTCTCTCCTCCCCCTCTCTCCTCCCCCCTCTCCCCTCTCTCACCTCTTTTTCTCCCCCTCCTCCCCTCCATCCCCTCCCCACCGTCCCTCCCCTAAACCCCCCTCCCCTCCATACACCCCTACCCCCTTCCGTCCACCCTCCCTCCCCCTCCCTGCTCCCCACCTCTCCCCCTCTCCTCACCTCACCCCCTCCCAGCATACTGTCCCTCCCCCCTCTCCCCCCTCTCCCCCCTCTCTCCCCCCTCCTCTCTCTCCTCCCCCTCTCACACCCCCTCCCCTCTCTCCTCCCCCTCTCTCCTCCCCTCCCCCCTCTCTCCCCTCTCTCTCTCCCCTCCACCCGTCCATCCCCTCCCCCACCCTCCCTGCCTCCCCCAAAACCCCCTCCCCTCCACACCCCCTACCCTCTTCCTCCACCCCCTCCCTGCTCCCCACCTCTCCCCCCTCCCCCTCTCTCCTCCCCCTCTCTCCTCACCCCTCCCCCTCTCTCCCCCACTCTCTCTCTCCCCTCCTCCCCTCCATCCCCTCCCCCACCCTCCCTCCCTCCCCTAAACACCCTCCCCTCCACACCGCCTACCCTCTTCCCTCCACCCTCCCTCCCCCTCCCTGCTCCCCACCCCTCCCCCTCACCTCCCTCTCAGCACCCCCTCTCTCTCCCCCTCACTCTTACCCTCTCTCTCTCCTCCCCTCCTCCCCCGCCTTTCCCCCCTCACCCACCCTTCCTCTTCTCCTCCTCTCCTCCCCCTCTCACTCTTGCCCCTCTCTCTGTGTTTCTGTCTCTCTCTCTGTCTCTGCCCCTTCTCTCTCTGCCCTCACTCTCTACCCCCGCCCCCCCCCCTCTCAAGATGTGACTGCAAGTTGGGGGCTATGTGTCAGTCGATAGGGTGGTTATGGGGTAAAAGGAGCAAATTAATAATATTAATATATCAAGGGGGGTAATTAGCGTGAGTGCGGGGGGGGGGGGTAGTTAGTGTGTGTGACGCTGCATGCCGCCTCCCCCCCCCTACAACCGCACGTTGAGGGAACAGACCCAACGGGTCTGCACTTGGTCTAGTATATTATATAAATCACCCCTGAAACTCGTCAAGAACAAGACTTGCACTTTAAAAAAAATTAAATTAGAGAAAAAACGGAACATTTTCGGGTATTTTTAGTCAAATCAAAACACGTTTAATATTGAGTTGCATGCCAGTTGTCCAATCATGCGCTTTGTTTCAGCCTAGTTAGGCAGGGAGCACACAACATGGCTGAGAGTGCTTCACTGATGCCTGTTTCAGTGGAAACTTGCAGCAGGGCAATTCAATTTAGTGAGAAAAGCACTAAGAAGTCTGAAGAATGTGCAGCTAAGTGGATAGAAGTGGAACAAAGTCTTGAAAGCAAAGACCCTGCTGAGGTGCTGCAACACATAGTTGTGAAACCAGTCAAACTTATTGAATCAACTGGAACTGAAAGGTAAGATCTAAAGTCTGAATTTATGAAAAGTAATCTGTATGGACTTTAATTAATTTAATTGCACCCTTTATAAAGTGAAAAAATGAGATTTGGAGGCAGTACATTCACTCATTCATTCATGCACTCATTCACTCATTCATTCACTCATTCATTCACTCACATTCATTCACGCATTCACCCACTCACATTCACTCATTCATTCATTCATTCATTCATGAAGTTGAAGGTTGTACATAGTGCCGTCCCTAGCGGCCGTTTCCAGGCCCCGACCACGGAAGAAAAACGGACGAATATTCATTGCACTTTATAGGCTGCCATTGGAGTGAGAAACGGTCAGAAATGGCTGATGTTTATGTAGAAATGAATGTGTATGTGAACTTGAACTTGAACAAATATATCTATGGTAGTAACAGTCTCATTAACATTAAGAAGAGGTTGACATTTTATGAATTGAAGTCCATGCAGACTTAATGAGATGTTTTTTTGTAGCGTCTGCCTGACACTCCACTTGAACATGAACTAACTTATTAAAGGACTTATCAAAGCTTATCAAAAGTCTTGGAATCTGATGAAGAATATTCAGATGAAGATCAGATGTAATGTAAACAATTAAATTGGGGAAATAAATGATTATATAAAGTTTTATTTTAGTGTCGATCGTTCACTCTTTATTTGGTCAAATTATTTAAACAATGATTGAATTACTTATGATAAATGCATGCTGGTGAATGACAGTGCAACAGCCCACCCACCCATCCACACATACATACCCACACACACATCCATCCGTTCGCACACTTCCATGCATGCACACACGCACACATACATGCACACATATATCCGCACACACACACATGCATCCGCACGCAGACAGACATGTACACATCCATGCACACACATACATCCACACATACATCCACACACACACATCCATCCACACATACAAACACACTTACAATCACACGTCCACAGATACACGTGTGACAGGTATACACAGACACACACACAAACTACAGATACTCAAACAATGCAACACTTTTAGGGTTATTTTAGGTTAAAGGTAATAAAGGTAATATTTGCAAAGGCACCATTGGGGGGGTCTTTAACATAAATATAGGCTCATTGTAGCTTAAAATGAATCTCATCGAGTAAACATCAGAGCATTCGATTCTTGGTCAGGATGTAACATTTACATCAGAAATAAGACAGGTCGCTTACAGATCTGCCACCCAGCCTGGCACTGCCCCAGTCCCACTATGGCTGTTATCCCCACTCTCCCCACTATGGCAGTCAGTGGGGTTCAGTAAAAGGGGATCTGTCCTGACCCTTTAATTATGCAGGTTCATGAGCCCTTAAAACCTGGGACCTCTGCTGCAGTCTCATTACATTTCCTATTAAAGCGACTGGAAGATGCCTTGCAGGACTGTCCCCCAACCTGGCACTGCCCCAGTCCTACTATGGCTGTTATCCCCACTGTGCCAGTCAGTGGGGTTCAGTAAACGTGGGAACCCAGAGGATTTGTCCTGACCCTTTAATTATGAGCTCTTAAAACCTGGGACCTCTGCTGCAGTCTCATTACATTGCCTATTAAAGCGACTGGAAGATGCCGAGCAGGACTTTCCCCAGCCTGGAACTGCCCCAGTCCCACTATGGCCGTGACCCCCCACTCTGCACACTGGCAGTCAGTGAGGTTCAGTAAAGGGAGGAACCCATAAAAGCTGCCCTAACCCATTAATTAGGCTGGTTCAGGAGCAGGATTTCTGCGACAGTGTCATTAAAAACACACACTCACAATTATATTCATCATATTATTTTGATATAATATAATTATACTTAATTATATATGATTACAGTCATATTTACAAGTCATATATATAGATATAATAATATATAGTTTAAATGGACTGCAACACGGAAATAGGCCCCCCATGGTGTAATATGAGTATTGGCCACTAGATGGCGCTTACTTTCCCGATCTCATTTTCTAATTAGTTTAATTAATTAATGTGCAACTTTTGCCACTGACTTATGACTTCCTTCTCAAGTATATTTCATGTAAATCTGAGCACAATTTCATGTAGTTCCGAGATGTGGGTCACGAAAATGGATTTCTAGACACATTTTTGATGCTAGGCCCACTGCTTATTAGAAAAGGATGAAGGCGAGGTTTACCAGAACGAGACGCGGATTTAGGATGACATTAATAGTTTTCTCTGGAACAACATGGGTTGCGAGAAGAACCGATAGGTATAAACTTATGAGATGCATAGATGCATAGAAGGGGTAAATAGACATGCGTTTTGTTTACGCATGGAAACCAAATTCTAGACAGCATTGCTTTAAGGTGTCAATAACAAACTTTAAAGGAGGTATGTGGGAACATTTTTTATAAAGAATGTGTTGGGTGGCAGGAAGGGGCTGTCAATGTGGTTAAGGGGATACGATGGTGACATTTAGGAAACGTTTGAAGAGACACACGCACACACACACTTATATATGGAATTGAGGAATATGTATTATGCGCAGGCAGGTAAGATTTTCCATTGGCATCATGTCCGGCTTTGACATGGTGAGGTGAGTAGCCTGTTCCTAGTTGTGATGTTCTATGTTCTACGTTAATTCTGGAACCTTCATGTGAATGTATTCATCTATTCCGAACCATACCTAATTGAATGATGGTGATGATCGGGTATATCATTGCGCTCTTAAGCTGCTCTCTGAACTTCGTCTGAGTTACTGCATAAATAAACGTGTTTGTGCAGCAACTTAAGGTCAACAACATGAACGAGATTTGCTGAAATATGAACGTGGAGTCAGTATCGTTCTCGGGATCTATTTGAGCAATGACGTAATGGAAGAAATAAATTATATAAGCCAACCACAAAAGCAGGAAGTTGCTGGATAGCGCAAAGAGTAAAATGACCGACTTCCTTCTGCTCTCCATCTCAGGGTCGCTGATTTTCTCTTCCGTTCTCTGACCCCTCAGTCTCTTACGGATTTTATTGGACACTAAAATGTGTCTCACCGTCAGGGCAGTGAGCAACAGGATCAACCCGAACGGGAACAGTGGGCTTAACACTTTATCCAGGCAGTCGAATACCACCCATTCGGGCTCCGTGTAATAACTTGATTTTCTCAGACACCCCCACGGGACACCGTCCACTAGCTTCTCCGCTTCAAACGTAAAGTAAACGGGAACATTTTTAAAACAAAATAAAATGCAGATAGTTGCCAGAACGACAGCTGCTACTTTCCCGGTGCAATATTTCGCTTTCCACTTATTGCAGCAAATGGCGACAAAGCGATCGAATGAGAAAGCGACCGTGGACCAAACCGAATAGTCCGTCGTGGAGAGGAACAGTCCAGCACCTACGCTGCACACAGGGGTTACCTCGAGGTTAGTACCAGGAAAATAATAAAAAATGATCCGCCAGATGATTACTGTGATTATAATTGACAACAGATCTGCCACTGCCATGGCGACCAGGTATCGCGTCGTACAGATGGAGAGGCCACATTTACCCCGCGACAGGATCACAATCGCCATGACGTTCACTGTTTAAAAAAAAAGGTTAATTAGATAGACCTTAAATATATTCTGCCGTTGTAAGTACCGATCTCATCGCTCGAAATTTAGCCTTCTTCCCATAACCGCTACCAATACTAATTGGTACTAATTGGTGGCGCTGTGGTTGCATTACAGGCGCAGAGACACAGGTTCGATCCTGACTACCGGTGCTGTCTGTACGGAGTTTGTACGTTCGCCTCGTGACCTGCGTGGGTTTTCACCGTGTGCGCAGGTTTACTCCCACACTCGTACAGTCTCGGGTTAATTGGTTTGGTAAATTATGCTAGTGTATATAGGATAGTGTTAATGTGCGGGGAGAGCAGGTCGGCGCGGTCTCTGCGGGCCGAGGGGTCAGTTTCCGGGCCGTACTAAACTAAACTAAAGTAAACAGGTTTCGTACAGAGACACTGCATGGAAACATGGCCGTCCGTCAATCGAATCCATTCCACCCACCGATCTCCCGTTCACAGTAGTTAATTGTTTTCCCACTTTTACATCATCTACCTGTTCACTCGAGGCAAGCTAACCTACAATCCCGCAGGACTTTGTGACGTGGGAGGGAACCGGAGAATCTGGGGCAATCCCACACGGTCACATGGAGAATGTGCAAACTCCACACAGTTAGCGACCGAGGTCAGGTTCCAACCTGGGTTGCTAGCGCTCTGCTAATCTATAAACTGCGCCAGTGTGCTGCCCAAATTGTCAATTTAAATCTGATAATCTAACTGGCAGTTACAATGTACCCCACATTTCAATAGCAATGAACGCAATCCTACACTCAGTACATCGGGTATTGGTAATCCAAATCCCAAACACCGAGACAAGGATCGTTTAGAAATGTTCAAGAAGGAACTGCAGATGCTGGAGAATCGAAAGTATACAAACTTGCTAGAGAAACTCAGCGGGTGCGGCAGCATCTACGGAGAGAAGGAAATAGGCCCGAAATGTCCCTATTTCCTTCGCTCCATAGATGCTGCTGCACCCGCTGAGTTTCTCCAGCATGATCATTTGGAAATCGTGTTTGCAAATCAACATTTCAAATCCGGCACATAACGAGTTCTGGAATGAAATTTCTGCTGTTTTACATCGAATCCAAAATGAGTATAATGCTGGAAACATTCATGGGTTAGCAGGCGTCGGTGTAGAGGGAAACAGAACTCAAAAGGAGGAGAGATTTATAGGACTTAAGGCCAAATGCAGGGAAAATGTCCCCTACAATGGCAACTGGAGGTCGGCGTGTACAAGGTGGCCATGGTGTCCATTCGCTGCTGTTCAGCGCAGTCCAGAATATTTCGATGGATCTGGGCCGGGCAAAAATAGCCGCAGAAGCAGTAACGAAGCTCTGTAGTGGATTTCAAGATTTTATTTTCAAACACACATTTTTCCCCCAACGATGGACTCGGCCATTAGCCGGAATAACACACAAGGTGAGAAAATAACATTGAAAACACAAGAAATGCAGCAGGACGGAATGGACTTTTGTTGTCTCCGCCGGTCCCCTATCTGTCGGTCTCTTCTCAAAACCCTGACATTTTTTTTGCAGTATAATGTCAACAGGCGTGCAATGAGGAACAATGAAAGGAGGGCGGACATTGCGCCCTACAAAGTCTGCGTCACCCCGAAGATAATCTAAACAAATTCCATCTATCGCCTTGAGCTCTATAATTAAACTTTCCCTGCCTGTCAATATATCTATGTACTTCTTAAACGACGTTATCGTGTCTGCTTCCACCACCTGCCAGTTCCTCGCTCGTTTACATCCTGGCAGCAAAAGTTTCTGTTCTCTAATCTTTGACATTTCCATCCATTCATTGTCTCCGCTATGTGTCCTTCTCTCAATTCCTTATCCCGTCATGTCCCGCCTCAATTACCTACCCGGCAGCGTGAACCACCAAAGTGTGTCCATCCTCTCGTTGCAGCTAATACCCTTCAATTCAGGAAACATCCTAATGCACATGTTATGCATCATCTGCAGAGTATAAACATGTTCCCCGTAATACGGCGAGGAAAACTGCATACAAACCCCAAACATAGTTTTGAACATATCAACGTGATTTCCGCCTTTTAAGTCCGATGAAGTAAAGCTTGCCACACGCCTTCATTACCAGCATCTTGAGTTGTGTTGCAATTTTGAGGTAGCTGAGAATTTGTTCGTCAAGAACACCCCCTCCCCCTACCCCCCACCCCCACCAATTCAAAATATTCAGTGACTCCGCCTCTGGAGCTCACAGCGGGGACACCTATAAAGTATAATGGCAACGGACGAAAAGGGATTCCCCCTAATCCGCAAATCAGATATTACCCCGCCAACCGCTATGCTCAATAAAATTGCAATTGATTAAGGTGAATAAATTACCATCAAATCCACAGTCTGAAGAAGGGCCTCGACCCGAAAGGTCGCCTTTTTCCTTCGCTCCATAAATGCTGCCTCACCCGCTGAGTTTCTCCACATTTTTGTCTACCATCAAATCCACGGATCACACTCTCAGAGATTAAATTGGAATTGACCACTTTATACAACATAGAACACTACAGCACAGGAAAAGGCGGTTCGGTTCAAAATATCTATGCCAAACTCGATAGCCAGCAAAACTCACGTCATATGCTTGCATATAATCCATAGCCGTCCACTGCACCCACATCTTGCCCATCTAACAGCCTCGTTTAATGTCAACATCGTACCGGCCTTCGCTGCCACTCACCCATCACCCTCGGTGTAAAACCAACTGGCCCGCGCATCTCCTTTAAACTTTGCACATTTCACCCTCTAGACTTTGACTAGTTCATATTATGAACATTATTTAGTTTAGTTTAGAGGCACAGCGCGGAGACAGGCCGTTTGGCCCATCGAGTGCGCATCGACCAGCGATCCCCACACGTTAACCCTGTCCCACACGCACTGGGGACAATTTACACGCATACCACGCCAATTAAGCAACAAATCTGTACGTCTATGGAGAATGGGAGGAACCCGGAGATCTCGGCGAAAACTCAAGCGGTCACTGGGATAATGTACAAACTCCGTACAGACAGCATCCGTAGTCGAGATCGAACCCTGGTCTCCGGCGCTGCAAGCGCAGTAAGGCTGTTCCCCTGCAGTATTTCTTCTGAAATATTTTATTACAAGACTGAAAACGTGCTCAGTTGCAAATAAATAACCCAACCAAATCATGGACCAATTACACGGCATTCATGTCCATTCTACCCTCTCCCGTCGGTCCGAAAGCACCCGTAAGCATGTAGCAGAACAGTCGAATAAATGGTCTCATTGTAAGCTCGGGTATACGCCGGTCTCCCGACCTACTTCATTGCGGCTTATACATTTTTGCTTCTGCACTTTCTCTGTAACTGTGACGCCATATTGCTGAAAGTATATATTTTGAACCATGTATTTTTTTATATTTGTACTACCTGTGCTCTCAGTCTGAACAAGGGTCTCCACCCGAAATGTTTCCTGTTCTTTTTTCTCAAGATGCTTCCTGACTAGCAATTACTCCAGCAGTTTGTGCCAATCTTCGGTGTAAATCAGCATGTGCAGATGTTTTCGACACGACATGTATATGGCTTGATGGGAATTATGTACGGTATCATTGACTGCATAGCATGCAAGCAAACGTTGCATCGTGTACACATGACAATAATATACCAAATCAAAATTGAAAGAGAAAAATATAGAACATCGGTGCAGGAGTAGGCCCTTCGGCCCTTCGAGACAGTACCGCTATTAAATTTGATCATGGCTGATCATCCAAAATCAGTACCCCGTTCCCACTTTTTCCCCATATTCCTTCACTATGTTAGCCCTATGAACTATTAAAACCATCCAGTGAATTGACTTTACTGCCGACTGTGGCAGAAAATTCCACAGATTCACAATTCTCTGGGTCTAAACATGTTTCCTCATCTCAGTCCTAAATGGCCTACCCATTATTCCTAACCTGTGACTCCTGGTTCTGGGCTCCCCCAACATGGGGAATATTTTTCCTGCATCTAGCCTGTCCAATCCCTTAAAAATTGTATATCTTTCTATCAGATCCCTTCTCACCTTTCTAAATTCCAGTGATTACAAGGCCAGTCGATCCATTATTTCATCATATGTCATAAAGTTTGAAGATTTCAATAGAGGAAAGAGGAAAGATAGAAATGGCAGACGAAAGATAACAAGTGCGTTATTTGAAGGGAAAGATCTTAGTTAGAAAGCATGTTTATTGCAGAATTTTAGGAAACGTGCGTCACTAACAGCGGCCGGAAATACATGACATATGAGAGAAACATAAAAAGTGGAAAAAACCCCGGAAAATTACACATGGAAAACCGCAGATGGAATTGCCTGATCTGCTGAGTTTCTCCAGACTATTTTTTTTAACGAAAATACATGATTTGTTTTATGTCTAATATACACTCAAATTTAACGTTTAAATGTTCAATCTTAATGTAACGAAATTGAGATTTAAATATTTTCTTTTATTTTTTTTTCAATTTCTACATCAAAATAAACAAATGTTAGGTGAAAATGTTGGGTGAAAAAGGTGAATGTTCTAAAAACTTGGGACAACTCGCGGTAAAATTTCACATTCGCAGAAACACCCAATAGTACAAGAGTAGGACAAGATTTCCAACAAAGCTTCAGTGACAGACGGCCCTCGAACTGAATCCTTTATCACCAACCGCCAAAATGGTATGCCTTCAATAGACGTTTTCCTTAATTAAATGTCTCATTTGGAGTCTGTTGATCTACAGAGAACGTCAAGCAGGCATCACGGAGGTAAGTTACTGAAAATCGTATTCTTCGTTGAAAGAATCTGACTCTTGCAAAGCAGATGAAGGCCCTCACCATTGCAATGGATAACTGTGACCCCATTCACTTACCAGGAACACCAATGATGGAAAGGAAAGCGTAATAGATTTTCTCAATCAATGCAAATGTTTCTCTCATTTCTTTTGTAAGGCAGCTTTCTTGGCTCCGCGGACAATTTCTGTCATTTACGATCATTTCATTTCGCCTGTAATTTATATCCTAGGAATTCCCAATAGGATATTGTGGTTGCAAAAATATCTCAGAAGTCGTGCAAAAACAATGATTACGTCATCAGAGCTCATTCCGGCCAAGAAGATGAATTTGAAATTCTCCATGCAAAATACAGGCCACATTTCTGGAGAGAAGGAACGGGTGACGTTTCGGGTCGGGACCCTTCTTCAAACTTCAGACAAAAGTCTGGGCAGGTTTTGGCTTTATTGCTTGGAGAGTAAGAGGCTGAGGGTTGATCTTATAGAGGTGGATAATATATACGAGGGCAATAAATAGAATGAATGCACAGAAACTTTCACCCCAAGAACGTGAGGGCATTGTGTATAAAGTGATAAAGAAAATATTTAACAAGCACATTATGGTCAAAAACTGAGGAGGGTATATGGAACGAGCCACCAGAGGAAGTGGTGAAGGCAGGTAAAATAACAACATTTAAAAGAGATTCGGACAGACAAGAGGATATGAGATGCTTTGAGAGATATGGGCCAAACGCGAGTCAAGGGAACCGACTTATATGGGGAGGCCCATAATGGGTCATTATGTTCTCCTTGAGACCGCGTCAGTTTCCTCTGATCGGTCTCCTCTCGCATCCCAAGTATCTGCGCATTTGGAGATTTATTGACCTCTGATAATTGTCCTAATGTGTAAGGTATGGGTGCGATTGTGAGATAACATGAACGGGTGATCAACGGTCCATGCGGACGGGGACCGAATGGTGAATGCACATGTGTCTTTCTAACTGATCCTAACTTATTATCCCAGATTATTCCAGATTTCCGTCCTCAGGACACGTGGAAAGTGGGTGGTTACCGAGCCCAAAGCAGGAGTACGACCCGCCAGCAAGGGAGGAAATTCACACGTGCACGTAACGTTGACGGTTAAGTAAATCTTAGTAAGAAGGAGAAAACCACGCCTGTACAGATTTACGGGATGCAGCAATGCGATTGAGGTGGATACGCCACCTGTGAATTTAGAAGGATGAGAGGATATCACACTCTGGAATTTAGAAGGATGAGAGGAGATCTTATTGAAACATATAACATTATTAAGGGTTTGGACACACTAGAGGCAGGAAACATGTTATAGACAATAGACAATAGGCGCAAGAGCAGGCCATTTGGCCCTTCGAGCCAGCACCGCCATTCAATGTGATCATGGCTGATCATCCCCAATCAGTACCCCGTTCCTGCCTTCTCCCCACATCCCCTGACACTGCTATTTTTAAGAGTCCTATCTAGCTCTCTCTTGAAAGCATCCAGAGAACCTGCCTCCACCGCCCCCTGAGGCAGATAATTCCAGACTTACTCCTCTCTGTGAGAAAAAAGTGTTTCCTCGTATCCATTCTAAATGGCTTACTCCTTATTCTTAAACTGTGGCCCCTGGTTCTGGACTCCCCCAACATCTGGAACATATTTCCTGCCTCTAGTGTGTCCAAGCCCTTAACAATCTTATATGTTTCAAGGAGATCACCTCTCATCCTTCTAAACTCCAGAGTGTACAAGCCCAGCTGCTCCATTCTCTCAGCATATGACAGTCCCGCCATCCCGGGAATTAACCTTGTAAACCTACGCTGCACTCCCTCAATAGCAAGAATGTATTTCCTCAAATTAGGGGACCAAAACTGCATCATGGGATACATACGGGGTGAAGGCAGGAATAGGATACTGATTGTGGATGATGAGCCATGACCACATGCAATGGCGGTGCTGGTTCCGAGGGCCGAATGGCCTACTCCTGCACCTATTATCTTCTTGCTCTCTTGTATACGATGATCTGCCTCTATATGAGGGAAAGCAAAACTGTTCAACGTGACATGGAAGAGGCGATCAATTGTGTCTGGGGTTTTCCTGAATTGTTGTTTCCCAGACTGGAGAAAGGTGATTCGTTGTATTTCCCATGGTTAAATGTTGAGACCGTTGCGTTTATTAATCTATTTAATAACGGGGAACTAGGTCATAAGCATCGAATTTTAAATTTAGAAAGTTATTCTAAATTTTGGCAGCCACTAACCTGGCTGGTGGAGCGGCAGACACGCGGTGGATGAAAGGTGGTTTAAACAAAGTGCTGATTACCATTTATATACAATTGTTCCACTTCATCAATAAAGGCATAGAGTATTTTCGGTAGCAAACTATATTGACATTTTTCTCAAACAATGCTCCAGCATAAGCTAGAATATAATCGGAGAAGCATAACATAATATAGCATAGAAACATGCCTGTCGTCCAAACCTATCAATGGGAAACACGATGTCCCCATGTAATCCAGTCTCATTATCCGCGTTTGCCCTTAGGCCTCCATTTACCAGTGCGCTATGCTATTTACAAACGTCGTCTTCCAGTTGTTCAACGTCCTCCTATTTTCCATTTATTGGATCATTCTCCCAAGTATTCAATTAATCGTCGCTCTATCCTATTTACAAACGCCATCTCACAAATTCTGTAAGTTCTCTCAAATGTCTCCCATTTTCCAATTTTTGGCATCTTCGCTCAATTCCTCCATTATCATCTTTCCTTACAAATGCCGAGTCTAGCAACTGTCTAGCATGTCACAATGTGGCGGTAGCATCCACTAAGCCTACCATTTCGCTTGGAAATCTATAGAAGTTTTGAATAATAGGGAGAGGCTGAGTAGGCCCTGTGTGCTGCTCTATTGTTCAATGTTTTATGTTTTATGTTTCATGTAACATGTGCGTGGATGTATTCCGATTACCTATTCCGTGTAATTATTAATTGAACAATTGAGATCACCGGATATTTCATTGCGATATTAAGCTGCTCACGGAACTGCGATTGAGTTACTCCATAAATAACCGTGTTTGTGCAGAAACTTAAAGTCAACAACATGAATGAGATTTGCTGAAATATGAACGTGGAGTCAGTATCGTGATCGCGGTCTATTTGGGCAATGATGTAATGCAAGAAATATATGACGTAAGCCAACCACAAAATAATGAAGTTGCCGGATACAGCGAAGAGCAAAATAATCGACTACCTTCTGCTCTCCATCTCCGGTTCACTGCATTTCCCTTCGGTTTTCTGACCATGCAGACTCTTGCGGATGTTGATGGCTACTAAAATGTGTCTCACCGTCAGGACATAGAGCAACAGGATCAAAGCGAATGGGACCAGTGGAGTTAACACATTATGCAGCCAGTCATATGCCACCCATCCTTGCTCCGAGAAATAATCTGATTTTCTCAGACAGTCCCACGTGACGCCATTGATTAGTTTCTCTGGTTCAAAAGTGAAGCAGGCGGGAACATTTTTACAACAAAACAATACGCAGATAGTTGCTAGAACGACAGCTGCTACTTTCCCGGTGCAATATTTCACTTTCCACTTATTGCAGCAAATGGCAATAAAGCGATCGGAAGAGAAAGCGACCGTGAATCAGACAGATCAGCCCGTGCTGACGAGAACAAGTTCGGCACCTACCCTGCACACATGGGTTACCTCGAGTATCGAGCCAGGTTAGTAATAAAAAAAATCCGCGTCAATATGACTGCAAATACTAGGGACAAAGCTGCCATGGCTACGAGGTATCGAGTGATACAGATGGCGAAGCCGCATCTTCCCCGAGACAGGATCACAATTGCCATTACGTTCACTGTTTCAAAATAACAATCCATGTGATAGTTATCATGTATTTATACATTGCAAATAACTCGATTGTAATCGTGGATTGTCCTTCGGCTGACAGAATAGCGCGCAACAAAATCTTTCACTGCACCTCGATAAAGGTGACAATAACTTAAACTAAACTAAATTCAACTAATCTAAACTCAACTAATCTGGTGCTGAAATATACTCATCGGCCTCAACACTCTCAAATCTCTCCTCTTACCATTCCCAAGACCAAGACCATTTTCACAGTCGACTCCAACAGGAATGATATTGGCAGCCAAATGCAGTAACACGGTAAGTAGTTTGGTTCCGGTTCGAAATCTATATAATTAAAAGTGTCATCTTGACCACTTGCTACCCTGTATCGCTGTGCTTTTTGGCCATCAAACTCCTCCTCCGCTGAGCAGGCCCCGAGGATTTTATCCATCGATGAAAAATAAAAAAAGTTATGAGTGGTTAAAAAACCTTGAGATCCTCCTGCCTGTCAATCACCGCAATGAAGGTAACGCCCCTTCCGGGGGTGGACTATAAAACACCGGATGCCTGGAGTGAGTCAGTCCCTCTGCAAGATCGCGAGGGAGAGGCCACGACTCCAGATTAAAAGAACGATCAATGTCCTACAACGAGACAACGATACCAGTGTCTCCACAGCTGGGATTCGTAGCGTGTAGTGCTAACTCTTATGTTTGATAAGGCCACAATAATTACATTTTTAGAGTCATTTATCCTGCAAATGAATTTATACATGTGAAGTCTTAGGATAGCTTCTAAAGTCCTGACTCCTGCTGCCCCAAACATATTACTGGCACTACACCATCTAGGTTTCCTTAGCAGTGTTCTCATGGCATCGTTATATGTCACATTTAGTCTCTGCAAACTTGTCTTTCCATAGTTCGACCACATGTGCGCAGTGTAGAGGGGTGTGCAGTATGCTCTAAATAGCGACACCTTCACCACATCTGCACACGCACCAAATTTACGCAAGAGAATATTCGCCTGTACATACAGCATGCGTCGTTGCCTATAAATATCCTTATCATCTGTCATTTGTTCTGTAATAATATGCCATAGATAGTTTACCTTATTCCAGACACTAAGACCATTGTCAGACATTTTAAAATCAGGAAATTTTAGACATTTATCCTCTTTGGTTCTACAGATCATAACAGCACTCTTACTAGCATTATATTTAATGTCATGTTCCACACCAGACACAGAACATATAATAAAGAGCGGCTGGAGACCAGCGCTAGATGGACTAAAGACCACAAGATCATCTGCATAATAATATGGTTCACTAAAATATTACCAATCACGCACCCAATATTACAGGCTTTCAATTGTTTCGACAGATCATCAATATATAGATTAAAAAGGACTGGGGACAAAATTCCCCCTTGTCTAACACCATTGCTAACCCCAAATGGGGCTGAAACCCTATTGCCCCATTATATTTGCATAGTCTTGTGGGCATACCAGTAGGCCAGAATTCTAACAATGTATTTAGGCACCCCTCTTTGACTCATTTTACCAAACATCTGTGTGTGTTTAACACGATCAAAGGCTTTAGAGTTTTTGCCTCTATATTTGTTTACAATCTCCTTTAGGGCATATATGCATAAGTCAGTGCCATGTTTAGCTTTAAAGCCAAACTGGTTATCTGTGGAGTTAACAAACTCATTTATTCTATCCAGCAGAACTCTTTCTAAAACTTTTGACAAAATGCTGGCTAAAGCTATGGGCGTTATATGGTTTATATGGTTATATGCTTTATGTGGTTAAGTGCTTGCAATAAATGATTTGTTAGCCAGTAATGTGCTTGCAATGAATGATGATTTGTTAACTCTTAATGCGCTTGCAATAAATGATTTGTTAGCCAGTAATGTGCTTCCTATGAATGATGATTTGTTAACCCTTAATGTGCTTGCAATAAATGATTTGTTAGACTGTAATGTGCTTGCAATGAATGATGATTTTTTAACCCTTAATGTGCTTGCAATAAATGATTTCTTAGCCAGCAATGTTCTTGCAATGAATGATGCGTTGCTAACCATTTATGCACTTGCAATAAATGATTTGTTAGCCCTTCATGACAATGCCATGAGTTGATTGGCCTGCTGCGCTGCCTGTGCTTGAAAGAGCAATTAGGTCCGACTGTGTTTGAAAGGAATACATGCTTTATTAAGGACGACTGTGTTTGGAAGGAATAAATGCTCTATTAGGCCCGACTATGTTTGGAAGGAATACATGCTTTATTAGGACCAACTGTGTTTGGAAGGAATACATGCTTTATTAGGTCCGACTGTGCTTAGTCCAAAAGTCCCGCTCATTCCGTGACTTCCGCATAGTGGACAGGTCGCGATGATTGCGTAATTTCCGTAGAGTGCAGAGGTCACGTTGATTGCGTAATTTCCGGTAAGTGCAGAGGTCACGCTGATTGCGGAAGCCCAACAGTGGAGAATTCACGCTCAGCCGTGTGAGTAGATTCAAGAAAGTTTACTGTCATATATATGGTGTGTGAGTCAGAGTGTGAGAGTGTGAGTGTGAGTCAATGTGTGTGAGTGTGTGTATGTGTTTGTGATGGTGCGTATGTGTGTGTGTGGGTGTATGTGTGTGTGTGTGTGTGAATGTGTGTGATGTCAGTGTAGGTGTGTGTGTGTGAGTATTGTGTGTGTGAGTGTATGTGAGTGTGTGTGAGTCTGTGTGAGAGTGTGTATGTGTATATGTGTGTGTGAGTGAGTGTGCTTGTGAATGTGTGTGTGTGAGTGTATGTGTGTGTGTGAGTGTATGTGTGAGTGATTGTGTGTGTGAGTGTATGTGTGTGTGTGTGAGTGTATATGGGTGTGTGAGTTTGTGTGTGTGAGTGTGTGTGTGTGCGTGTATGTGTGTGAGTGTATGTGTGCGAGTGTGAGTGTGTGAGTGTATGTGTGTGTGTGAGTGTGTGTGTGTGTGTGTGAGTGTATGTGAGGTGGAGGGTGTGTGAGTGTATGTGTGTGTGTGTGGATTTGCTGCCTAAATTCCGCTTGAAGTGTTGTGACGTTGGATTTGCTGCCTACACTGCCATTGAAGTACTGTGAGGTTGGATTTCCTGCCGGCACACGACTTGAGGTGGTGTGAGGTTGGATTTGCTGCATGTACTCTGCTTCAAGTGCGGTTAGGTTAGATTTGCTGCCTGCACTCTGCTTCAAGTGCTGTGAGGTTGGATTTGCTATCTGCACTCTGCTTGAAGTGTTGTGAGATTGGATTTGCTGCCTGCACTCTGCTGCATGTGCAGTGCGGTTGGATTTGCTGCCTGCACGCTGCTTGAAGGGCTGTGAGGTTGGATTCGCTGCCTGCACTCTGCTACAAGTGCTGAGAGGTTCGATTTGGTCTGCACTCTGCTTGACGTGATGTGAGATTCAATTTGCTGCCTGCACTCTGCTTGAAGTGCTGTGACATTGGGTTTCCTGCCTGCACTCTGTTTGAAGTGCTATGAGATTGGATTTGCTGCCTGCACCCTGCTTGAAGTGCTGTGAGATTGGATTTGCTGCCTGCACCCTGTTTGCGGTGCTGTGAGGTTGGATTTGTTGCCTGCATTCTGTTGGGAGTGCTTTGGGATTGTATTTGCTGCCTGCACTTTGCTTGAAGTGCTTTGACGTTGGATTTACTGCCTGCACTCTGCGTGAAGAGCTGTGACGTTGGATTTGCTGCGTGCATTCTGCTTGAAGTGTTGTAACGTTGGATTTGCTGCATGCTTTTCGCTGCGAGATTGGATTTATTGCCTGCACTCTGCTAGAAGTGCTGTTTGATTGGTTTTGCTGCCTGCATTCTGCTTGAAGAGCTGTGAGGTTGGATTTGCTGCCTGCACTTCGCAGCGAGATTGGACTTGCTGCCTGCACTCTGCTTGAAGTGCTGCGAGGCTGGATTCGCTGCCTGCACTCTGGTTGAAGTGCTGTGACATTGGATTTCCTGACCGCAATATGCTTGACGTGCTGTGACATTGGATTTGCTGCCTGCACCCTGCTTGAAGTGCTTTGAGATTGGCGTTGCTGCCTGTACTCTGCTTGAAGTGCTTTGACGTTGGAATTGCTGCCTGTGCTCTGCTTGAAATGCTGTGACGTTGGATTTGCTGCCTGCACTCTGCTTGAAGTGCAGTGACGTTGGATTTACTGCCTGCCCTCTGCGTGTAGAGCTGTGACATTGGATTTGCTGTGTGCATTCTGCTTGAAGTGTTGTAACGTTGGATGTACTGCCTGCACTCTGCTTGAAGTTCTGTGAGATTGGATTTGCTGCATGCACTCTGCTGCATGTGCAGTGAGGTTAGATTCGCTGCCTGCACTCTGCTAGAAGTGATGTGAGGTTCGATTTGCTGTCTGCACTCTGCTTGAAGTGATGTGAGGTTCAATTTGCTGCCTGCACTCTGCTTGAAGTGCTGTGAGATTGGAATTGCAGCCTGCACCCTGCTTGCGGTGCTGTGGATTTTGATTTACTGCCTGAGCACTGCGTGAAGAGCTGTGAGATTGTCTTTGCTGCCTGCACCCTGCGTGAAATGCTGTGAGATTGGATTTGTTGTCTGCATTCTGCTCGGAGTGCTGTGGGATTGGATTTGCTGCCTGCATTTTGCTTGAAGTGCTGTGAGGTTGGATTTGCTGCCTGCACTCTGCTTGAAGTGCTGTGAGATTGGATTTGCAGCCTGCACCCTGCTTGCGGTGCTGTGGATTTTGATGTACTGCCTGAGCACTGCGTGAAGTGCTGTGAGATTGTATTTGCTGCCTGCACCCTGCGTGAAATGCTGTGAGATTGGATTTGTTGTCTGCATTCTGCTCGGAGTGCTGTGGGATTTGATTTGCTGCCTGCATTTTGCTTGAAGTGCTGTGAGGTTGGATTTGCTGCCTGCACCCTGCTTGAAGTGCTGTGACGTTGGATCTGCTGCCTGCACTCTGCTTGAAGTGCAGTGACGTTGGATTTGCTGCGTGCATTCTGCTTGAAGTGTTGTAACGTTGGATTTGCTGCATGCACTTCGCTGCGTGATTGGATTTATTGCCTGCACGCTGCTTGAAGTGCTGTTTGATTGGATTTGCTGCCTGCATTCTGCTTGAAGTGCTGTGATGTTGGATTTGCTGCCTGCACTCTGCTTGAAGTGCTGTTGGATTGGATTCGCTGCCTGTACTCTGCTGAAAGCGCTGTGAGGTTGGATTTGCTGCTTGCACTCTGGTTGAAGTGCTGTGAGATTGGCTTTACTGCCCACACTCTGCTTGAAGTGCTGTGACGTTGGATGTACTGCCAGCACTCTGCTTCAAGTGCTGTGAGTTTGGATTTGCTGCCTGCACTTCGCTGCGAGATTGGATTTGCTGCCTGCACTCTGCATGACGTGCTGTGAGATTGGATTGCTGCCTGCACTCTGATTGAAGTGCTGTGAGATTGGATTTGCTGCCTGCACGCTGCTTGAAGTGCTGTGAGGTTGGATTCGCTGCCTGCACTCTGCTTGAAGTGCTGTAAGATTGGATTTGCTGCATGCATTCTGCTGCATGTGCAGTGCGGTTGGATTTGCTGCCTGCACGCTGCTTGCAGTGCTGTGAGATTGGATTTGCTGCCAGCACCCTGCTTGCGGTGCTGTGGATTTAGATTTACTGCCTGAGCACTGCATGAAGTGCTGTGAAATTGTATTTGCAGCCTGCGCTGTGCTTGCAGTGCTGTGAGATTGGATTTGCTGCCTGCACTCTGCTTGCGGTGCTGTGGATTTAAATTTGCTGCCTGAGCACTGCGTCAAGTGCTGTGAGATTGGATTTGTTGTCTGCACTCTGCTGGGAGTGCTTTGGGTTTGGATTTGCTTCCTGCATTTTGCTTGAAGTTCTGTGAGGTTGGATTTGCTGCCTGCACTCTGCTTGAAGTGCTTTGACGTTGGAATTGCTGCCTGTGCTCTGCTTGAAGTGCTGTGATGTTGGGCTTGCTGCCTGCACTCTGCTTGAAGTGCAGTGACGTTGGATTTACTGCCTGCACTCTGCGTGAAGAGCTGTGACGTTGGATTTGCTACGTGCATTCTACTTGAAGTGTTGTAACGTTGGATTTGCTGCATGCACGTCGCTGATAGATTGGATTTATTGCCTGCACTCTGCTTGAAGTGCTGTTTCAGTGGATTTGCTGCCTGAATTCTGCTTGAAGTGCTGTGATGTTGGATTTTCTGCCTGCACACTGCTTGAAGTGCTGTTGGACTGGATTTGCTGGCTGTACTCTGCTGAAAGCGCTGTGAGGTTGAATTTACTGTCTGTATTCTGCTTGAAGTGCTGCGAGGTTGGATTCGCTGCCTGCGCTCTGCTTTAACTGCTGTGAGGTTGGAATTGCTGCCTGTGCTCTGCTTGAAGTGCTGTGATGTTGGGCTTGCTGCCTGCACTCTGCTTGAAGTGCAGTGACGTTGGATTTACTGCCTGCACTCTGCTTCAAGTGCTGTGAGTTTGGATTTGCTGCCTGCACTTCGCTGCGAGATTGGATTTGCTGCCTGCACTCTGCATGACGTGCTGTGAGATTGGATTGCTGCCTGCACTCTGATTGAAGTGCTGTGAGATTGGGTTTGCTGTCTGCACTCTGCGTGAATTGCTGTGAGCTTGGATTTGCTGCCTGCACGCTGCTTGAAGTGCTGTGAGGTTGGATTCGCTGCCTGCACTCTGCTTGAAGTGCTGTAAGATTGGATTTGCTGCATGCATTCTGCTGCATGTGCAGTGCGGTTGGATTTGCTGCCTGCAGGCTGCTTGCAGTGCTGTGAGATTGGATTTGCTGCCAGCACCCTGCTTGCGGTGCTGTGGATTTAGATTTACTGCCTGAGCACTGCATGAAGTGCTGTGAAATTGTATTTGCAGCCTGCGCTGTGCTTGCAGTGCTGTGAGATTGGATTTGCTGCCTGCACCCTGCTTGCGGTGCTGTGGATTTAAATTTGCTGCCTGAGCACTGCGTGAAGTGCTGTGAGATTGGATTTGATGTCTGCACTCTGCTGGGAGTGCTTTGGGTTTGGATTTGCTCCCTGCATTTTGCTTGAAGTTCTGTGAGGTTGGATTTGCTGCCTGCACTCTGCTTGAAGTGCTTTGACGTTGGAATTGCTGCCTGTGCTCTGCTTGAAGTGCTGTGATGTTGGGCTTGCTGCCTGCACTCTGCTTGAAGTGCAGTGACGTTGGATTTACTGCCTGCACTCTGCGTGAAGAGCTGTGACGTTGGATTTGCTACGTGCATTCTGCTTGAAGTGTTGTAACGTTGGATTTGCTGCATGCACTTCGCTGATAGATTGGATTTATTGCCTGCACTCTGCTTGAAGTGCTGTTTCAGTGGATTTGCTGCCTGAATTCTGCTTGAAGTGCTGTGATGTTGGATTTTCTGCCTGCACACTGCTTGAAGTGCTGTTGGACTGGATTTGCTGGCTGTACTCTGCTGAAAGCGCTGTGAGGTTGAATTTACTGCCTGTATTCTGCTTGAAGTGCTGCGAGGTTGGATTCGCTGCCTGCGCTCTGCTTTAACTGCTGTGAGGTTGGAATTGCTGCCTGTGCTCTGCTTGAAGTGCTGTGATGTTGGGCTTGCTGCCTGCACTCTGCTTGAAGTGCAGTGACGTTGGATTTACTGCCTGCACTCTGAGTGAAGAGCTGTGACGTTGGATATGCTGCGTGGATTCTGCTTGAAGTGTTGTAACGTTGGATTTGCTGCATGCACTTCGCTGATAGATTTGATTTGCTGCCTTCACTCTGCTTGAATTGCCGTGAGGTTGGATTTGCTGCCTGCACGCAAGAATATGCTGCCTGCAAAGCAAGAATTTAATTGTCCTATACAGGAACACATGACAATAAACTCACTTGAACTTGAACTTGAACTTGAGCACTGCGTGAAGTGCTGTGATATTGTATTTGCTGCCTGCACACTGCTTGCAGTGCTGAGAGGTTGGATTTGCTGCCTGCACTCTGCTTGACGTGCTGTGATATTGTATTTGTTGCCTGCACTTCGCTGGGGGATTGGATTTGCTGCCTGCACTCTGCTTGAAGTGCTATGATGTTGGATTTCCTGCCTGCACTCTGCTATAAGTGCTGTGACGTTGGGGTTTCCGACTGCACTCTGCTTGAAGTGCTGTGACGTTGGATTTGCTGCCTGAACTCTCCTTGACGTGCTGTAACGTTGGATTTGCTGCGTGCATTCTGCTTGAAGTGTTGTAACGTTGGATTTGCTGCATGCACTTCGCTGCGAGATTGGATTTATTACCTGCACTCTGCTTGATGTGCTGTTTGATTAGATTCGCTGCCTGCACTCTGCGTGAACTGCTGTGAGGTAGGATTTGTTGCCTGCACTCTGCATGAAGTGCCGTGAGGTTGGATTTGCTGCCTGCACTCTGGTTGAAATGCTGTGACATTGGATATGCTGCCTGCACTATGCTTGAGGAGCTGTGCTATTAGATTTGATGCCTGCCCTCTTCTTGAAGTACTGTGAGATTGGATTTGCTGTCTGCACTCTGCGTGAATTGCTGTGAGGTTGGATTCGCTGCCTGCACTCTGCTTGAAGTGCTGTGTGATTGGATTTGCTGGCTGCACTCTGTTTGCGGTGCTGTGGGTTTTGATTTACTGCCTGAGCACTGCGTGAAGTGCTGTAAGACATATACCTCTTTATTTAAACTAAACTTCCCACCCTTACTGAATAAACTACATAAGAATATTCAATACTGGAAAACACTCCTCATTTCTATGCTTGGGAGAATTAATGCTATAAAAATGATTTTTTTTACCGCAACTGCTGTACCTACTTCAATTAATTCCGATATATATCCCAAAAACTTTTTTCAAAAAAGTCGATTCCATTGTTACAAGTTTTGTCTGGGATTATAAGAATCATAGAATAAGTAAAACACATTTATGTCAGTCAAAGATAAATGGAGGTTTGGCTTTGCCAAATTTCTTATTTTATTTTTGGGCAGTCCATATTAAAAACATGAATTTCTGGCTGGAAGAAATGGATCAACAACCAGATTGGCTAATGATGGAAAAGGAAGACTGTCTACCTTTTGAAATTGGACCGATCATATTTGTCCCCACAAAACTGCACAAAAAAACCTATAAAGAAAACCCCATAATACATAGTGGAATACGAATTTGGAAACAAATAAAAAAAGATTTAAAATTGAATAATATACCACTCTGCCTTCCCATTGTAAATAATCCTTATTCAAATCATCCTTTATGGACAAAGGTTTCACACAATGGAAAAATTATGGAATCAAAAATATAGGACATCTTTATAGGAAAGGTACTTTTCTTTCATTTCAAGAGTTACAACAGAATTATGGACTGCACTCAAATAATTTCTTCAGATATCTACTATTTAGAGATTATGTTAAATCTAATACACAAGTCTACAGGAATAGGGAATCAGAAATTCTTGATGAATGTTTGAACAAGCATCCTAATACTGAAAAACTAATAGCCTATATTTATAACACCCTACTAAACAATGAGGTACCACCGACCGAACCATATAGATACAAATGGGAAAATGAAATAGGTCACCCTATCACGAAAGATATGTGGGACGAAAGTTTACAACAAATACATCAATGTTCATTAAATGCCAGACATACTTTAATACAATTCAAGGTCTTACATAGATTACACTACTCTAAAATAAAACTAAATAGAATCTTCCCACAAATCTCTCCTATTTGTGATAAATGTCTACATCTAGGGGCTAATTTAACACATACGTTTGCAAACTGTATAAAACTTAAACATTTCTGGACTGATATTTTTGAAATAACTTCAGAAGTTATTAATACAAAACTGGACCCAGACACAAAATTAATAATACTTGGAATATCAGAACAAAGCTTAACACTCACAACAAACCAAAGAAATTTCCTCAACTACAGTATAATAACCGGAAAAAAAATAATATTAAAATTTTGGAAAGGCCCTACAACCCCCACAATTAAAATGTGGATTACGGAAATGTCGGGGACCCTATACTTAGAAAGAATTAGACTTGTCTTAATGGACAAACAAGATCTTTTCCATAAAATTTGGGCTCCATTCATTAACTATCTGAAGGGATAGATTGGCACAGCACGAGGACCCAACTGAAACTTGAACTCAGGAACAGATGAAAAGCTATATTTTATAACCTACGAACCTATCTCCATTGACGTATTACAGGTAACCCATTCCACCTCCCTTGTTTTTCTGTGTTTTTTTTTCTTTCTTTTTTCTTTGTAACTTTCTATCCTCTTTTTCTCCCTCTTTCTATAAAAAATAAAAACACTAGAAGCAGCAGTAATTGATAATGGAAATTTTTAATAATGTATGACTGATGTATATGAAAAGTTTTTTTTACCATAATATGTAACTACATTTTATAATATGTCTACTTCTAATAAATAAATAAAAAAATAAATAAAAAAGAAGTGCTGTGAGATTGGATTTGTTGCCTGCACCCTGCGTGAATTGCTGTGAGATTGGATTTGCTGCCCAAACTCTATTTGAAATGTTGTGACATTGGATTTGCTGCCTGAAACTCCTTTAAGTGCTGTGAGATTGGATTTGCTGCCTGCACTCTGCTTGAAGTGTTGTGACGTTGGATTCGCTGCCTGCACTCTCATTGAAGTGCTGTGAGGTTGGATTTCCTGCTGGCACACCACTTGAGGTGCTGTGAGGTTGCATTTGCTGCCTACACTCTGATTCAAGTGCTGTGAGGTTGGATTTGCTGCCTGCACTCAGCTGCATGAGCTGTGGGATTGGAATTGCTGCCTGGACTCTGCTTGAAGTGCTGTGAGATTGGATTTGCTGTCTGCACTCTGCGTGAATTGCAGTTAGGTTGGATTTGCTGCCTGCATTCTGCTTGAAGTGCTGTGAGATTGGATTTGCTGCCTGCAATCTGCTTGAAGTGCTGTGACGTTGGCTTTGCAGCCTGCACTCTGCTTGAAGTGCTATGAAGTTGGACTTGCTGCCTGCACTCTGCTTCAAGTGCTGTGAGGATATATTTCCTGCCTGCATTCTGCTTCAAGTGTTGTGAAGTTGGATTTGCTACCTGCACTCTGCGTGAAGTGCTGTGAGGTTGGATTTGCTGCCTGCACTCTGCTTGACGTGCTGTGAGATTGTCTTTTTTGCCTGCACTCTGCTGTATGTGCTGTGCGGTTGGATCTGCTGCTTGCACGCTGCTTGAAGTGCTGTGAGGTTGGATCTGCTGCCTGCACTCTGCATGAAGTGCCGTGAGATTGGATTTGCTGCCTGCACTCTGCTTGAAGTGCTGTGACATTGGATTTGCTGCCTGCACTATGCTTGCTGTGAAATTGGATTTGCTGCCTGCATTGTGCTTGAAGTGCTGTGAGATTCGGTTTGCTGCCTGCACACTGCTTGCAGTGCTGTGAGATTGGATTTGATGCCTGCACGCTGTTTGCGTTGCAGTGGGTTTTGATTTGCTGCCTGCAACCTGCGTGAATTGCTGTGAGATTGGATTTGCTGCCTGCACTCTGCTGGAAGTGCTATGGGATTGGATTTGCTGCCTGCAGTCTGCTTGAAGTGCTGTGAGGTTGGATTTGCTGCCTGCACTCTGCTTGAAGTACTTTGACGTTGTATTTGCTCCCTGTACTCTGTTTGAAGTGCTGTGACGTTGTATTTGCTGCCTGCACTCTGCTTGAAGTGCAGTGACGTTGGATTTGCTGCCTGCACTCTGCTTGAAGTGCTGTGACATTGGATTAGCTGCCTGCTTTCTGCCAGAAGTGCTGTGACATTGGATTTGTTGCCTGCACTCTTCTTGAAGTGCTGTGACGTTGGATGTGCTGACTGCACTCTGCTTCAAGTGCTGTGAGGTTGGATTTGAGGCCTGCACTTCGCTGCGAGATTGGATTTGCTGCCTGCTATCTGCTTGGAGTGCTGTGAGATTGGATTTGTTGCCTGCAATCTGCTTGAAGTGCTGTGACGTTGGATTTGATGCCTGCACGCTGCTTGAAGTGCTGTGACGTTGGATCTGCTGCCTGAACTCTGATTGAAGTGCTGTGAGATTGGATTTGCTGCCTGCATTCTGCTGCAAGTGCTGTGAGGTTAGATTCGCTGCCTCCACTCTGCTTGAAGTGCTGTGAGGTTGGTATTGCTGCCTGCACTCTCCTTGATGTGCAGTGAGTTTGGATTTGCTTCCTAAACTCTGTTTGAAGTGTTGTGACACTGGATTTGCTGCCTGAAACTCCTTTAAGTGCTGTGAGATTGGATTTGCTGCCTGAACTCTGCTTGAAGTGTTGTGACGTTGGATTTGCTGCCTGCACTCTCATTGAAGTGCTGTGAGGTTGGATTTCCTGCTGGCACACCACTTGAGGTGATGTGAGGTTGCATTTGCTGCCTACACTCTGCTTCAAGTGCCGTGTGGTTAGATTTGCTGCCTGCACTCTGCTTCAAGTGCTGTGAGGTTGGATTTGCTGCCTGCACTCAGCTGCATGTGCTGTGGGATTGGAATTGTTGCCTGTACTCTGCTTGAAGTGCTGTGAGAATGGATTTGCTGTCTGCACTTTGCGTGAATTGCTGTGAGGTTGGATTCCTGGGATGCTGATTCCTGGGATGTCCTGGGATGTCAGGACTGTCTTATGGAGAAAGACTGGATAGACTTGGTTTATACTCTCTAGAATTTAGGAGATTGAGAGGGAATCTTATAGAAACTTACAAAATTCTTAAGGGGTTGGACAGGCTAGATGCAGGAAGATTGCTCCCGATGTTGGGGAAGTCCAGGACAAGGGGTCACAGCTTAAGGATAAGGGGGAAATCCTTTAAAACCGAGATGAGAAGAACTTTTTTCACACAGAGAGTGGTGAATCTCTGGAACTCCCTGCCACAGAGGGTAGTCGAGGCCAGTTCATTGGCTATATTTAAGAGGGAGTTAGATGTGGCCCTTGTGGCTAAGGGGATCAGAGGGTATGGAAAGAAGGCAGGTACGGGATACTGAGTTGGATGATCAGCCATGATCATATTGAATGGCGGTGCAGGCTCGAAGGGCCGAATGGCCTACTCCTGCACCTAATTTCTATGTTTCTATGTTTCTATTTGCTGCCTGCATTCTGCTTGAAGTGCTGTGAGATTGGATTTGCTGCCTGCACTCGTCTTGAAGTGCTGTGCGATTGGATTTACTGACTGCACTCTGCGTGAATTGCTGTGAGGTTGGATTTGCTGCCTGCACTCTGCTTGAAGTGCTGTGAGATTGCAATTGCTGCCTGCACTCTGCTTGAAGTGCTGTGAGATTGGATGAGCTGTCTGCGCTCTGCTTGAATTGCTGTGAGGTTGGATTTGCTGCCTGCAATATGCTTGAAGTGCTGTGAGATTGGATTTGATGCCTGCTATCTGTTTGAAGTGCTGTGAGGTTGGATTTGCTGCCTGCCCTCTGCTGCAAGTGCTGTCAGTTTGGATTTGATGCCTGCACACTGTTTGCGGTGCAGTGGGTTTTGATTTGCTGCCTGCACCCTGTGTGAATTGCTGTGAGGTTGAATTTGCTGCCTGCACTCTGCTTGAAGTGCTTTGACGTTGGATATGCTGCCTGTACTCTGTTTGGAGTGCTGTGATGTTGTATTTGCTGCCTGCACTCTGCTTGAAGTGCAGTGACGTTGGATGTGCTGCCTGCACTCTGTTTGAAGTGCTGTGACGTTGGATTTGCTGCCTGCACTCTGCGTGAAGTGCTGTGACATTGGATTAGCTTCGTACTCTCTGCCAGAAGTGCTGTGACATTGGATTTGTTGCCTGCACTCTGCTTGAAGTGCTGTGACGTTGGATTTGCTGCCTGCACTCTGCTTGAAGTGCTGTGAGGTTGGATTTGATGCTTGCACTTCGCTGCGAGATTGGATTTGCTGCCTGCTGTCTGCTTGAAGTGCTGTGAGATTGGATTTGTTGCCTGCAATCTGCGTGAAGTGCTGTGACGTTGGATTTGCTGCCTGCACTCTGCTTGAAGTGCTGTGACGTTGCATCTGCTGCCTGAACTCTGCTTAAAGTGCTGTGAGATTGGATTTGCTGCCTGCATTCTGCTTGAAGTGCTGTGAGGTTGGATTTGCTGCCTACACTCGGCTTGAAGTGCTGTGCGATTGGATTTACTGACTGCACTCTGCGTGAATTGCTTTGAGGTTGGATTTGCTGCCTGCATTCTGCTTGAAGTGCTATGAGATTGGATTTGCTGCCTGCAATCTGCTTGTAGTGCTGTGACTTGGGTTTGCTGCTTGCACACTGCTTTAAGTGCCGTGACGTGGGTTTTCTGCCTGCACGCTGACTTGGAATGCTGTGAGCTTGGATTTGCTGTCTGCACTCTGCCTGAATTGCTGTGAGGTTGGATTTTCTACCTGCACTCTGCTTCAAGTGCTCAGAGTTTGGATTTGATGCCTGCACTTCGCTGGCGAGATTGGATTTGCTGCCTGCACGCTGCTTGAAGTGCTGTGAGATTGCAATTGCTGCCTGCACACTGCTTGAAGTGCTGTGAGATTGGATGTGCTGTCTGCGCTCTGCTTGAATTGCTGTGAGGTTGGATTTGCTGCCTGCATTCTTTTTTTGTTTTTTTGTTTTTGTTTATTTTATTAGAAGTTAATACAATACAAAACAATACAGTGGCACCTAATTTTAGGTGCCAACTATGTCATACCGTAATCCATTCTATGTACAACCTCTAGTTTTATGTTATGAGTAGGCAAGACAAGAAAAAGAAAACAATAGAAAGGGGAAAGAGTGGAAAAATAGATGGTAGAGAGTAGAAAAATGTAAAGTGTGGATATAAAAAAATAAAAATAAAAAAATAAAATAAAAAATAAAAGGTGGAAAGTAGAAATAGAAGAAAAGGCCCCTTAAAAGAGAATTTTTCAAATCTATATTCGGAGATGTAGATCTATCCACGTCATGAACTGAAATAAGCAATCCTTATAGTACCGCTGCATCACATGATTCCAAAAAGTCGATGAAAGGAGACCAACTCTGCCTGCATTCTGCTTGAAGTGCTGTGAGATTGGATTTGCTGCCTGCCCTCTGCTGCAAGTGCTGTGAGTTTGGATTTGATGCCCGCACCCTGTTTGCGGTGCAGTTGGTTTTGATTTGCTGCCTGCACCCTGCGTGAATTGCTGTGAGATTGGATTTGCTGCCTGCACTCTGCTGGAAGTGCTATGTGATTGGATGTGCTGCCTGCATTCTGCTTGAAGTGCTGTGAGGTTGGACTTGCTGCCTGCACTCTGCTTGAAGTGCTTTGACGTTGGATTTGCTGCCTGCACTCTGTTTGAAGTGCTGTGACGTTGTATTTGCTGCCTGCACGCTGCTTGAAGTGCAGTGACGTTGGATTTGCTGCCTGGACTCTGCTTGAAGTGCTGTGACATTGGATTTGTTGCCTGCACTCTGCTTGAAGTGCTGTGACGTTGGATGTGCTGCCTGCACTCTGCTTCAAGTGCTGTGAGGTTGGATTTGATGCCTGCACTTCGCTGCGAGATTGCATTT
The DNA here is from genome assembly GCF_010909765.2 of Amblyraja radiata. Lineage (NCBI taxonomy): Eukaryota > Metazoa > Chordata > Chondrichthyes > Rajiformes > Rajidae > Amblyraja > Amblyraja radiata. Next base: position 35,206,282 of record NC_045971.1, read on the forward strand.
GCTGCCTGCTATCTCCTTGAAGTGCTGTGAGATTGGATTTGTTGCCTGCAATCTGCGTGAAGTGCTGTGACGTTGGATGTGCTGCCTGCACTCTGCTTGAAGTGCTGTGACGTTGGATCTGCTGCCTGAACTCTGATTGAAGTGCTGTGAGATTGGATTTCCTGCCTGCACACTGCTTGAAGTGCTGTGAGATTGGATTTGCTGCCTGCACTCTGCTTGAAGTGCTGTGAGATTGGATTTGCTGCCTGCAATCTACCTGAAGTGCTGTGACGTTGGCTTTGCTGCCTGCACTCTGCTTGAAGTGCTGTGAAATTGGACTTGCTGCCTGCACTCTGCTTGAAGTGCTGTGAGGTTGGATTTGTTGCCTGCACTCTGCTTGACGTGCTGTGAGATTGGTTTTGCTGCCTGCACTCTGCTTGACGGTCTTTGTCGTTGGATTTGCTGCCTGTAATCTGCTTGAAGTGCTGTGACGTTGGATTTGCTGCCTGCACTCTGCTTGACGTGCTGTGAGATTGGTTTTGCTGCCTGCACTCTGCTGTATGTGCTGTGCGGTTGGATTTGCTGCTTGCACGCTACTTGAAGTGCTGTGAGGTTGGATTTGGTGCCTGCTCTCTGCTTGAAGTGACGTGAGGTTGGATTTTCTGCCTGCACTCTGCTTGAAGTGTTGTGACATTGGATTTGCTGCCTGCACTATGCTTGCTGTGAAATTGGATTTCCTGCCTGCACTCTGCTTGAAGTGCTGTGGGATTGGATTTGCTGCCTGAATTCTGCTTGAAGTGCTGCGAGGTTGGATTTGGTGCCTGCACTCTGCTTGACGGTCTTTGTCGTTGGATTTGCTGCCTGTAATCTGCTTGAAGTGCTGTGACGTTGGATTTGCTGCCTGCACTCTGCTTGAAGTGCAGTGACGTTGGATCTGCTGCCTGCACTCTGCTTGAAGTGCTATGATATTGGATTTGCTGCCTGCACTCTGCCTGAAGTGCTGTGAGATTGGATTTGCTGCCTGCAATCTGCTTGTAGTGTTGTGACTTGGCTTTGTTGCTTGCACTCTGCTTTAAGTGCTGTGACGTGGGTTTTCTGCCTGCACGCTGCGTGAAATGCTGTGAACTTGGATTTGCTGTCTGCACTCTGCGTGAATTGCTGTGAGGTTGGATTTTCTGCCTGCACTCTGCTTCAAGTGCTGTGAGGTTGGATTTGATGCCTGCACTTCGCTGGCGAGATTGGATTTGCTGCCTGCACTCTGCTTGAAGTGCTGTGATATTGGAATTGCTGCCTGCACTCTGCTTGATGTGTTGTGACGTTGGATTTGCTGCCTGCACTCTCATTGAAGTGCTGTGAGGTTGGATTTCCTGCTGGCACACCACTTGAGGTGCTGTGAGGTTGCATTTGCTGCCTACACTCTGCTTCAAGTGCCGTGTGGTTAGATTTGCTGCCTGCACTCTGCTTCAAGTGCTGTGAGGTTGGATTTGCTGCCTGCACTCAGCTGCATGTGCTGTGGGATTGGAATTGTTGCCTGTACTCTGCTTGAAGTGCTGTGAGAATGGATTTGCTGTCTGCACTTTGCGTGAATTGCTGTGAGGTTGGATTCCTGGGATGCTGATTCCTGGGATGTCCTGGGATGTCAGGACTGTCTTATGAAGAAAGACTGGATAGACTTGGTTTATACTCTCTAGAATTTAGGAGATTGAGAGGGGATCTTATAGAAACTTACAAAATTCTTAAGGGGTTGGACAGGCTAGATGCAGGAAGATTGCTCCCGATGTTGGGGAAGTCCAGGACAAGGGGTCACAGCTTAAGGATAAGGGGGAAATCCTTTAAAACCGAGATGAGAAGAACTTTTTTCACACAGAGAGTGGTGAATCTCTGGAACTCCCTGCCACAGAGGGTAGTCGAGGCCAGTTCATTGGCTATATTTAAGAGGGAGTTAGATGTGGCCCTTGTGGCTAAGGGGATCAGAGGGTATGGAGAGAAGGCAGGTACGGGATACTGAGTTGGATGATCAGCCATGATCATATTGAATGGCGGTGCAGGCTCGAAGGGCCGAATGGCCTACTCCTGCACCTAATTTCTACGTTTCTATGTTTCTATTTGCTGCCTGCATTCTGCTTGAAGTGCTGTGAGATTGGATTTGCTGCCTGCACTCGTCTTGAAGTGCTGTGCGATTGGATTTACTGACTGCACTCTGCGTGAATTGCTGTGAGGTTGGATTTGCTGCCTGCACTCTGCTTGAAGTGCTGTGAGATTGCAATTGCTGCCTGCACTCTGCTTGAAGTGCTGTGAGATTGGATGAGCTGTCTGCGCTCTGCTTGAATTGCTGTGAGGTTGGATTTGCTGCCTGCAATATGCTTGAAGTGCTGTGAGATTGGATTTGATGCCTGCTATCTGTTTGAAGTGCTGTGAGATTGGATTTGCTGCCTGCCCTCTGCTGCAAGTGCTGTCAGTTTGGATTTGATGCCTGCACACTGTTTGCGGTGCAGTGGGTTTTGATTTGCTGCCTGCACCCTGTGTGAATTGCTGTGAGGTTGGATTTGCTGCCTGCACTCTGCTTGAAGTGCTTTGACGTTGGATATGCTGCCTGTACTCTGTTTGGAGTGCTGTGATGTTGTATTTGCTGCCTGCACTCTGCTTGAAGTGCAGTGACGTTGGATGTGCTGCCTGCACTCTGTTTGAAGTGCTGTGACGTTGGATTTGCTGCCTGCACTCTGCGTGAAGTGCTGTGACATTGGATTAGCTTCGTACTCTCTGCCAGAAGTGCTGTGACATTGGATTTGTTGCCTGCACTCTGCTTGAAGTGCTGTGACGTTGGATTTGCTGCCTGCACTCTGCTTGAAGTGCTGTGAGGTTGGATTTGATGCTTGCACTTCGCTGCGAGATTGGATTTGCTGCCTGCTGTCTGCTTGAAGTGCTGTGAGATTGGATTTGTTGCCTGCAATCTGCGTGAAGTGCTGTGACGTTGGATTTGCTGCCTGCACTCTGCTTGAAGTGCTGTGACGTTGCATCTGCTGCCTGAACTCTGATTGAAGTGCTGTGAGATTGGATTTGCTGCCTGCATTCTGCTTGAAGTGCTGTGAGATTGGATTTGCTGCCTACACTCGGCTTGAAGTGCTGTGCGATTGGATTTACTGACTGCACTCTGCGTGAATTGCTTTGAGGTTGGATTTGCTGCCTGCATTCTGCTTGAAGTGCTATGAGATTGGATTTGCTGCCTGCAATCTGCTTGTAGTGCTGTGACTTGGGTTTGCTGCTTGCACACTGCTTTAAGTGCCGTGACGTGTGTTTTCTGCCTGCACGCTGACTTGGAATGCTGTGAGCTTGGATTTGCTGTCTGCACTCTGCCTGAATTGCTGTGAGGTTGGATTTTCTACCTGCACTCTGCTTCAAGTGCTCAGAGTTTGGATTTGATGCCTGCACTTCGCTGGCGAGATTGGATTTGCTGCCTGCACGCTGCTTGAAGTGCTGTGAGATTGCAATTGCTGCCTGCACACTGCTTGAAGTGCTGTGAGATTGGATGTGCTGTCTGCTCTCTGCTTGAATTGCTGTGAGGTTGGATTTGCTGCCTGCATTCTTTTTTTGTTTTTTTGTTTTTGTTTATTTTATTAGAAGTTAATACAATACAAAACAATACAGTGGCACCTAATTTTAGGTGCCAACTATGTCATACCGTAATCCATTCTATGTACAACCTCTAGTTTTATGTTATGAGTAGGCAAGACAAGAAAAAGAAAACAATAGAAAGGGGAAAGAGTGGAAAAATAGATGGTAGAGAGTAGAAAAATGTAAAGTGTGGATATAAAAAAATAAAAATAAAAAAATAAAATAAAAAAGAAAAGGTGGAAAGTAGAAATAGAAGAAAAGGCCCCTTAAAAGAGAATTTTTCAAATCTATATTCGGAGATGTAGATCTATCCACGTCATGAACTGAAATAAGCAATCCTTATAGTACCGCTGCATCACATGATTCCAAAAAGTCGATGAAAGGAGACCAACTCTGCCTGCATTCTGCTTGAAGTGCTGTGAGATTGGATTTGCTGCCTGCCCTCTGCTGCAAGTGCTGTGAGTTTGGATTTGATGCCCGCACCCTGTTTGCGGTGCAGTTGGTTTTGATTTGCTGCCTGCACCCTGCGTGAATTGCTGTGAGATTGGATTTGCTGCCTGCACTCTGCTGGAAGTGCTATGTGATTGGATTTGCTGCCTGCATTCTGCTTGAAGTGCTGTGAGGTTGGACTTGCTGCCTGCACTCTGCTTGAAGTGCTTTGACGTTGGATTTGCTGCATGCACTCTGTTTGAAGTGCTGTGACGTTGTATTTGCTGCCTGCACGCTGCTTGAAGTGCAGTGACGTTGGATTTGCTGCCTGGACTCTGCTTGAAGTGCTGTGACATTGGATTTGTTGCCTGCACTCTGCTTGAAGTGCTGTGACGTTGGATGTGCTGCCTGCACTCTGCTTCAAGTGCTGTGAGGTTGGATTTGATGCCTGCACTTCGCTGCGAGATTGCATTTGCTGCCTGCTATCTCCTTGAAGTGCTGTGAGATTGGATTTGCTGCCTGCACACTGCTTGAAGTGCTGTGAGATTGGATTTGCTGCCTGCACTCTGCTTGAAGTGCTGTGAGATTGGATTTGCTGCCTGCAATCTACCTGAAGTGCTGTGACGTTGGCTTTGCTGCCTGCACTCTGCTTGAAGTGCTGTGAAATTGGACTTGCTGCCTGCACTCTGCTTGAAGTGCTGTGAGGTTGGATTTGTTGCCTGCACTCTGCTTGACGTGCTGTGAGATTGGTTTTGCAGCCTGCACTCTGCTGTATGTGCTGTGCGGTTGGATTTGCTGCTTGCACGCTGCTTGAAGTGCTGTGAGGTTGGATTTGGTGCCTGCTCTCTGCTTGAAGTGACGTGAGGTTGGATTTTCTGCCTGCACTCTGCTTGAAGTGTTGTGACATTGGATTTGCTGCCTGCACTATGCTTGCTGTGAAATTGGATTTCCTGCCTGCACTCTGCTTGAAGTGCTGTGGGATTGGATTTGCTGCCTGAATTCTGCTTGAAGTGCTGCGAGGTTGGATGTGGTGCCTGCACTCTGCTTGACGGTCTTTGTCGTTGGATTTGCTGCCTGTAATCTGCTTGAAGTGCTGTGACGTTGGATTTGCTGCCTGCAATCTGCTTGACGTGCTGTGAGATTGGTTTTGCTGCCTGCACTCTGCTGTATGTGCTGTGCGGTTGGATTTGCTGCTTGCACGCTGCTTGAAGTGCTGTGAGGTTGGATTTGGTGCCTGCTCTCTGCTTGAAGTGACGTGAGGTTGGATTTTCTGCCTGCACTCTGCTTGAAGTGTTGTGACATTGGATTTGCTGCCTGCACTATGCTTGCTGTGAAATTGGATTTCCTGCCTGCACTCTGCTTGAAGTGCTGTGGGATTGGATTTGCTGCCTGAATTCTGCTTGAAGTGCTGCGAGGTTGGATTTGGTGCCTGCACTCTGCTTGACGGTCTTTGTCGTTGGATTTGCTGCCTGTAATCTGCTTGAAGTGCTGTGACGTTGGATTTGCTGCCTGCACTCTGCTTGAAGTGCAGTGACGTTGGATCTGCTGCCTGCACTCTGCTTGAAGTGCTATGATATTGGATTTGCTGCCTGCACTCTGCCTGAAGTGCTGTGAGATTGGATTTGCTGCCTGCAATCTGCTTGTAGTGTTGTGACTTGGCTTTGTTGCTTGCACTCTGCTTTAAGTGCTGTGACGTGGGTTTTCTGCCTGCACGCTGCGTGAAATGCTGTGAACTTGGATTTGCTGTCTGCACTCTGCGTGAATTGCTGTGAGGTTGGATTTTCTGCCTGCACTCTGCTTCAAGTGCTGTGAGGTTGGATTTGATGCCTGCACTTCGCTGGCGAGATTGGATTTGCTGCCTGCACTCTGCTTGAAGTGCTGTGATATTGGAATTGCTGCCTGCACTCTGCTTGATGTGTTGTGACGTTGGATTTGCTGCCTGTAATCTGCTTGAAGTGCTGTGACGTTGGATTTGCTGCCTGCACTCTGCTTGAAGTGCTGTGATATTGGAATTGCTGCCTGCACTCTGCTTGATGTGTTGTGACGTTGGATTTGCTGCCTGCACTCTCATTGAAGTGCTGTGAGGTTGGATTTCCTGCTGGCACACCATTTGAGGTGCTGTGATGTTGCATTTGCTGCCTACACTCTGCTTCAAGTGCTGTGTGGTTAGATTTGCTGCCTGCGCTCTGCTTCAAGTGCTGTGAGGTTGGATTTGATGCCTGCACTCAGCTGCATGAGCTGTGGGATTGGAATTGCTGCATGGACTCTGCTTGAAGTGCTGTGAGATTGGATTTGCTGTCTGCACTCTGCGTGAATTGAAGTTAGGTTGGATATGCTGCCTGCATTCTGCTTGAAGTGCTGTGCGATTGGATTTACTGACTGCACTCTGCGTGAATTGCTGTGAGGTTGGATTTGCTGCCTGCATTCTGCTTGAAGTGCTATGAGATTGGATTTTCTGCCCGCACTCTGCTTAAAGTCCTGTGAGATTGGATTTGCTGCCTGCAATCTGCTGTAAGTGCTGTGACGTGGGTTTTCTGCCTGCCCGCTGCTTGGAATGCTGTGAGGTTGGATTTGATGCCTGCACTTCGCTGGCGATATTGGATTTGCTGCCTGCACTCTGCTTGAAGTGCTGTGAGATTGCAATTGCTGCCTGCACTCTGCTTGAAGTGCTGTGAGATTGGATGAGCTGTCGGCGCTCTGCTTGAATTGCTGTGAGGTTGAATTTGCTGCCTGCAATATGCTTGAAGTGCTGTGAGATTGGATTTGATGCCTGCTATCTGTTTGAAGTGCTGTGAGATTGGATTTGCTGCCTGCCCTCTGCTGCAAGTGCTGTCAGTTTGGATTCGATGCCTGCACCCTGTTTGCGGTGCAGTGGGTTTTGATTTGCTGCCTGCACCCTGCGTGAATTGCTGTGAGATTGGATTTGCTGCCTGCACTCTGCTGGAAGTGCTATGGGATTGGATTTGCTGCCGGCATTCTGCTTGAAGTGCTGTGAGGTTGGATTTGCTGCCTGCACTCTGCTTGAAGTGCTTTGACGTTGGATATGCTGCCTGTACTCTGTTTTAAATGCTGTGATGTTGTATTTGCTGCCTGCACTCTGCTTGAAGTGCAGTGACGTTGGATTTGCTGCATGCACTCTGTTTGAAGTGCTGTGACGTTGGATGTGCTGCCTGCACTCTGCTTGAAGTGCTGTGACGTTGGATTTGATGCTTGCACTTCGCTGCGGGATTGGATTTGCTGCCTGCTATCTGCTTGAAGTGCTGTGAGATTGGATTTGTTGCCTGCAATCTGTGTGAAGTGCTGTGACGTTTGATTTGCTGCCTGCACTCTGCTTGAAGTGCTGTGACGTTGCATCTGCTGCATGAACTCTGATTGATGTGCTGTGAGATTGGATTTGCTGCCTGCATTCTGCTTGAAGTGCTGTGAGATTGGATTTACTGACTGCACTCTGCGTGAATTGCTTTGAGGTTGGATTTTCTGCCTGCATTCTGCTGCAAGTGCTGTGAGGTTGGATTTGCTGCCTGCACTTTGCGTGAATTGCTGTGAGGTTGGATTTGCTGCCTGCATTCTGCTTGAAGTGCTGTGAGATTGGATTTGCTTCCTGCACTCGGCTTGAAGTGCTGTGCGATTGGATTTACTGACTGCACTCTGCTTGAAGTGCTGTGAGATAGGATTTGCTGCCTGCAATCTGCTTGTAGTGCTGTGACTTGGGGTTGCTGCTTGCACTCTGCTTTAAGTGCCTTGACGTGGGTTTTCTGCCTGCACGCTGACTTGGAATGCTGTGAGCTTGGATTTGCTGTCTGCACTCTGCTTGTATTGCTGTGAGGTTTGATTTTCTATCTGCACTCTGCTTCAAGTGTGGTGAGTTTAGATTTGATGCCTGCACTTCGCTGGCGAGATTGGATTTGCTGCCTGCACTCTGCTTGAAGTGCTGTGAGATTGCAATTGCTGCCTGCACTCTGCTTGAAGTGCTGTGAGATTGGATGTGCTGTCTGCGCTCTGCTTGAATTGCTGTGAGGTTGGATTTGCTGCCTGCATTCTGCTTGAAGTGCATTGAGATTGGATTTGCTGCCTGCTATCTGTTTGTCGTGCTGTGAGATTGGATTTGCTGCCTGCCCTCTGCTGCAAGTGCTGTGATGTTTGGATTTGATGCCCGCTACCTGTTTGCGGTGCAGTGGGTTTTGATTTGCTGCCTGCACCCTGCGTGAATTGCTGTGAGATTGGATTTGCTGCCTGCACTCTGCTGGAAGTGCTATGGGATTGGATTTGCTGCCTGAATTCTGCTTGAAGTGCTGTGAGGTTGGATTTGCTGCCTGCACTCTGCTTGAAGTGCTTTGACGTTGGATTTGCTGCCTGCACTCTGTTTGAAGTGCTGTGACGTTGTATTTGCTGCCTGCACGCTGCTTGAAGCGCAGTGACGTTGGATTTGCTGCCTGGACTCTGCTTCAAGTGCTGTGACATTGGATTTGTTGCCTGCACTCTGCTTGAAGTGCTGTGACGTTGGATGTGCTGCCTGCACTCTGCTTCAAGTGCTGTGAGGTTGGATTTGATGCCTGCAATTCGCTGCGAGTTTGCATTTGCTGCTTGCACTCTGCTTGACGTGCTGTGAGATTGGTTTTGCTGCCTGCACTCTGCTGTATGTGCTGTGCGGTTGGATTTGCTGCTTGCACGCTGCTTGAAATGCTGTGAGGTTGGATTTGGTGCCTGCCCTCTGCTTGAAGTGCTGTGACATTGGATTTGCTGCCTGCACTATGCTTGCTGTGAAATTGGATTTCCTGCCTGGACTCTGCTAGAAGTGCTGTGGGATTGGATTTGCTGCCTGAATTCTGCTTGAAGTGCTGTGAGGTTGGATTTGGTGCCTGCACTCTGCTTGTAGGTCTTTGTCGTTGGATTTGCTGCCTGTTATCTGCTTGAAGTGATGTGACGTTGGATTTGCTGCCTGCACTCTGCTTGAAGTGCAGTGACGTTGGATCTGCTGCCTGCACTATGCTTTAAGTGCTGTGACGTTGGATTTGCTGCCTGCACTCTGTTTGACGTGCTGTGGGGTTGGATGTGCTGCCTGTACTCTGCTGAAAGTGCTGTGAGGTTGGATTTACTGACTGCACTCTGCGTGAATTGCTGTGAGGTTGGATTTGCTGCCTGCATTCTGCTTGAAGTGCTATGAGATTGGATTTGCTGCCTGCACTCTGCCTGAAGTGCTGTGAGATGTGATTTGCTGCCTGCAATCTGCTTGCAGTGTTGTGACTTGGCTTTGCTGCTTGCACTCTGGTTTAAGTGCTGTGACGTGGGTTTTCTGCCTGCACGCTGCTTTAAATGCTGTGAACTTGGATTTGCTGTCTGCACTCTGCGTGAATTGCTGTGAGGTTGGATTTGATGCCTGCACTTCGCTGGCGAGATTGGATTTGCTGCCTGCCCTCTGCTAGAAGTGCTGTGATATTGGAATTGCTGCCTGCACTCTGCTTGAAGTGCTGTGAGATTGGATTTGCTGCCTGCACTCTGCTTGAAGTGCTGTGAGATTGGATTTGCTGCCTGCATGTGCTTGAAGTGCTGTGAGATTGGATTTGCTGCCTGCATGTGCTTGAAGTGCTGTGAGATTGGATTTGCTGCCTACGCATTCATTGAAGTGCAGTGTGGTTGGATTTCCTGCCGGCACACTACTTGAAGTACTATGAGGTTGGATTTGCTGCCTGCACTCTGCTTGAAGTGCTGTGAGATTGGATTTGCTGCCTGCACTGTGCTTGAAGTGCTGTGAGATTGGATATTCTGCCTGCACACTGCTTGCAGTGCTGTGAGATTACATTTGCTGCCTGCACCCTGCTTGCGGTGCTGTGGATTTTGATTTACTGCCTGAGCACTGCGTGAACTGCTGTGAGATTGGATTTGTTGCCTGCACTCTGCTGGGAGTGCTGTGCGATTGAATTTGCTGCCTGCATTTTGCTTGAAGTGCAGTGAGGTAGGGTTTGCTGCCTGCATTCTGCGTGAAGGGCTGTGACGATGGATCTGCTGCGTGCATTCTGCTTGTAAGTGTTGTAACGCTGGATTTGCTGCATGCACTTCGCTGCGAGATTGGATTTATTGCCTGCACTCTGCTTGAAGTGCTGTAGGATTGGATTTGCTGCATGTACTCTGCTGAAAGTGCTGTGAGGTTGGGTATACTGCCTGCACTCTGCTTGAAGTGCTGTGAGGTTAGATTTGCTGCCTGCACTCTGCTTGAACTGCTGTGAGGTTGGATTTGCTGCCTGCACCCTGCTTGGAGTGCTGTGAGATTGGACTTGCTGCCTGCACGCAGCTTGAAGTGCTGTGACGTTGGATGTGCTGCCTGCACTCTGCTTCAAGTGCTGTGAGGGTGGATTGGCTGCCTACACTTCGCTGCGAGATTGGATTTGATGCCTGCAATCTGCATGAGGTGCTGTGAGATTGGAATTGCTGCCTGCACTCTGCTTGAAGTGCTGTGATATAGGATTTGCTGTCTGTACTCTGCGTGGATTGCTGTGAGCTTGGATTTGCTGCCTGCACGCTGCTTGAAGTGCTGTGAGTTTGGATTCGCTGCCTGCACTCTGCTTGAAGTGTTGTGACGTTGGATTTGCTGCCTGCACTCTCATTGAAGTGCTGTGAGGTTGGATTTCCTGCTGGCACACCACTTGAGGTGCTGTGAGGATGCATTTGCTGCCTACACTCTGCTTCAAGTGCCGTGTGGTTAGATTTGCTGCCTGCACTCAGCTGCATGTTATGTGGGATTGGAATTGCTGCCTGTAGATAGGGTGGTAAAGAAAGCTTTTGGTGTGCTGGCCTTTATAAATCAGAGCATTGAGTATAGAAGTTGGGATGTAATGTTAAAATTGTACAAGGCATTGGTGAGGCCAATTCTGGAGTATGGTGTACAATTTTGGTCGCCTAATTATAGGAAGGATGTCAACAAAATAGAGAGAGTACAGAGGAGATTTACTAGAATGTTGCCTGGGTTTCAGCAACTAAGTTACAGAGAAAGGTTGAACAAGTTAGGGCTTTATTCTTTGGAGCGCAGAAGGTTAAGGGGGGACTTGATAGAGGTTTTTAAAATGATGAGAGGGATAGACAGAGTTGACGTGGAAAAGCTTTTCCCACTGAGAGTAGGGAAGATTCAAACAAGGGGACATGACTTGAGAATTAAGGGACTGAAGTTTAGGGGTAACATGAGGGGGAACTTCTTTACTCAGAGAGTGGTAGCTGTGTGGAATGAGCTTCCAGTGAAGGTGGTGGAGGCAGGTTCGTTTTTATCATTTAAAAATAAATTGGATAGTTATATGGATGGGAAAGGAATGGAGGGTTATGGTCTGAGCGCAGGTATATGGGACTAGGGGAGATTATGTGTTCGGCACGGACTAGAGGGGTCGAGACGGCCTGTTTCCGTGCTGTAATTGTTATATGGTTATATGGTTATACTCTGCTTGATGTGCTGTGAGATTGGATTTGCTGTCTGCACTTTGCGTGAATTGCTGTGAGGTTGGATTTGCTGCCTGCATTCTGCTTGAAGTGCTGTGAGATTGGATTTGCTGCCTGCACTCGTCTTGAAGTGCTGTGCGATTGGATTTACTGACTGCACTCTGCGTGAATTGCTGTGAGATTGGATTTGCTGCCTGCAATCTGCTTGTAGTGCTGTGACTTGGCTTTGCTGCTTGCACTGTACTTTAAGTGCTGTGACGTGGGTTTTCTGACTGCCCGCTGCTTGGAATGCTGTGAGCTTGGATTTGATGCATGCACTTCGCTGGCGAGATTGGATTTGCTGCCTGCACTCTGCTTGAAGTGCTGTGAGATTGCAATTGCTGCCTGCACTCTGCTTGAAGTGCTGTGAGATTGGATGAGCTGTCTGCGCTCTGCTTGAATTGCTGTGAGGTTGGATTTGCTGCCTGCAATATGCCTGAAGTGCTGTGAGATTGGATTTGATGCCTGCTATCTGTTTGAAGTGCTGTGAGATTGGATTTGCTGCCTGCCCTCTGCTGCAAGTGCTGTCAGTTTGGATTTGATGCCTGCACCCTGTTTGCGGTGCAGTGGGTTTTGATTTGCTGCCTGCACCCTGCGTGAATTGCTGTGAGATTGGATTTGCTGCCTGCACTCTGCTGGAAGTGCTATGGGATTGGATTTGCTGCCTGCATTCTGCTTGAAGTGCTGTGAGGTTGGATTTGCTGCCTGCACTCTGCTTGAAGTGCTTTGACGTTGGATATGCTGCCTGTACTCTGTTTGAAGTGCTGTGCTGTTGTATTTGCTGCCTGCACTCTGCTTGAAGTGCAGTGACGTTGGATTTGCTGCCTGCACTCTGCGTGAAGTGCTGTGACATTGGATTAGCTGCCTACTCTCTGCCAGAAGTGCTGTGACATTGGATTTGTTGCCTGCACTCTGCTTGAAGTGCTGTGACGTTGGATTTGCTGCCTGCACTCTGCTTGAAGTGCTGTGAGGTTGGATTTGATGCTTGCACTTCGCTGCGAGATTGGATTTGCTGCCTGCTGTCTGCTTGAAGTGCTGTGAGATTGGATTTGTTGCCTGCAATCTGCGTGAAGTGCTGTGACGTTGGATTTGCTGCCTGCACTCTGCTTGAAGTGCTGTGACGTTGCATCTGCTGCCTGAACTCTGATTGAAGTGCTGTGAGATAGTAAGATTAAACGAGAACTTACCAGTTTGAAGTTTGATCTGTATTTTATGAGGAGGAACGTTGAGGGAATACGTGAAGAACCCGCTTCCAACGCATGCGTGTCATTCTTCAAAGCAGCGGTGTGAGGTCACAGAAACTATAATGACCTAACATAGTAAGATTATCCAAGAGATACCAGTTTTGATATGATCATAGGAGGGTGGGAGCGGAGGGCACGTATTCCCTCAACGTTCCTCCTCATAAAATACAGATCAAACTTCAAACTGGTAAGTTCTCGTTTAATCTTACTATTTTACTTCGGAGTCACGTGAGTGACTACGTGAAGATTTCAAAGCTCTGTGACCTCATGCCGTGGAACGTGTCCATGCTTCACAACTGCCTTGGGTATCGGGAGAGAGTATCATTAGCAATTTTAGACACACTTATACAAAGACTTGTGTGATATAACGAGAAAATACATTTATTAATTGAAATCATAGCCCTGTAACCCTTCGGGCAAATTATAATTTTGGTGGCCGACTAGGAAAAGGGGAGATGCAGCGAGACCTGGGTGTCATGGTACACCAGTCATTGAAAGTGGGCATGCAGGTGCAGCAGGCAGTGAAGAAAGCGAATGGTATGTTAGCTTTCATAGCAAAAGGATTTGAGTATAGGAGCAGGGAGGTTCTACTGCAGTTGTACAGGGTCTTGGTGAGACCACACCTGGAGTATTGCGTACAGTTTTGGTCTCCAAATCTGAGGAAGGACATTATTGCCATAGAGGGAGTGCAGAGAAGGTTCACCAGACTGATTCCTGGGATGTCAGGACTGTCTTATGAAGAAAGACTGGATAGACTTGGTTTATACTCTCTAGAATTTAGGAGATTGAGAGGGGATCTTATAGAAACTTACAAAATTCTTAAGGGGTTGGACAGGCTAGATGCAGGAAGATTGCTCCCGATGTTGGGGAAGTCCAGGACAAGGGGTCACAGCTTAAGGATAAGGGGGAAATCCTTTAAAACCGAGATGAGGAGAACTTTTTTCACACAGAGAGTAGTGAATCTCTGGAACTCCCTGCCACAGAAGGTAGTCGAGGCCAGTTCATTGGCTATATTTAAGAGGGAGTTAGATGTGGCCCTTGTGGCTAAGGGGATCAGAGGGTATGGAGAGAAGGCAGGTACGGGATACTGAGTTGGATGATCAGCCATGATCATATTGAATGGCGGTGCAGGCTCGAAGGGCCGAATGGCCTACTCCTGCACCTAATTTCTATGTTTCTATGTTTCTATGAACGTAAAATGCTTTCCGAAAATGATGATGGCTCCAAAACTGGTTTATTATAAAACCTTTGGAAAATCCTTTCGGATGACCATCCTGCTATTCTGAGGATTTGGTCCGTGGGTACCTCAGAATTTTTGCTGCGGATGTTGCTGCAGCCCTGGTGGAATGAGATTTAAAACCATTAGTGTCTATTCCTGCCATCTTTAGGACACATTTGAGCCACCTTGAGATAGTTTGGGTCGTGACCCTTTTGTGCGGTTTCTTGTAAGAAAATTAACAAAGCGATTTCCTGACCTCGAATGCTCTTAGTATATTCCATGTATAATTGGATATGTCTTGCTATACACAGACGTTCGTCATATGGATATGCCATAAATTTAATCACTTGACCCGATGAACCTGGTCTGTTTGTTTTATTAACTCATGTATGACAAACACCAGTTTCTCTCGTGAGATGATCAAGGAGTCCAGGCTCAGTTTGCTTAATGACTGGACTCGTTGTGCAGTAACTAACGCCATGAGCATAACCATCTTCATGGTCAGTTTCTGCAGTGATAATGCTGTTTATGGGCGACCAGCTCCTCAGCATGTTTAAAACGACACCCACATCCCAGATTTTGGAGTACCTGGTTTTAGGGGGATTTGCATTGAATATGCCCCTCATAAGTTTTGTTACCAGGGGGTGCGTTCCCACCGTGTGCCGCTCCGTTCCTTGTGATAGGTAATTGGAGAGTGCACTTCTGGCACTATTGATGGCACTGTAGCCCAATCGTTTATCATAATGGAGGTTTGTTAAGAATTCCAATACGGCCGGAATGTTCTTGGCCCTTTGGTCTAGGTTGTTGTCAAAGCAGTATATGCCCCATTTCTTGATGTGTCCGAGGTACTGCTTCCGTGTTGACAGTCTTTGTGCGGATGTGATGAGATTCATCGTCCTGTCTGACAGCCCCATGCCGTGTAGTGGGTCTTTCAGACTCTACAAATCAACACATCCATAGTCTTATGGCATGGGTGACTGCCCCCCTCCAGTTACTGGATGAATTAATAAATTCGGGCTATGTCCAATAATGGAACATGGTTCTAACACCATCCCCTGTATGACCGAATACCACGGTTGAGTAGGCCAATCGGGTACTATGAGAATCCCAGATGCCGAATATTGTTGAATTTTCCTTTGTACCCGATTGATGATGCAGAATGGGGGAAAAGCATAAAAAACGCCATTTCCCCCAATGCAGTGAGAAAGCAATGTAGCTTCTGCCCCAGGGTCTGGTTCCCAGGACACATACCTTGGTAATTGGTGATTCAACCTGGACGCAAAAATATCAATATCTGGTCTACCATATTTTGCTGTAATTTCAGCAAATACATTTTTATTTAACATCCATTCCGTGGTTTCATTAAATTTGCGTGACCTGGTGTCTGCCACTGAATTTAGCTTACCTGGTAGGTATGTTGCCGATATCCAAATGTTTCTTTGGATACACCATTTTGTAATACCATAGACGAGTTGTCAATAATGATGGGGTTGGAGCAATACCTAATGCTATGTTCCCACCACTGTAGTTCAATTATAGCTTCCGTAGGCAGCTCCATAGGTCTATCAAAATGACCTTTGTTAAATTTGAGTGCTCTAATTTTTGCTCTTTGCAAATTTTGATAATGTAATGGCCCAAAATGTGTGGCCGGGAATGAAGCCACAATCTTCCCAATTATCCGGCCTACCCGTCTAATGGAGGGTCTGTTGGTGTTAAGAAGCTCGCTGCAATCCTCCTGTAGGGCTGCGGCTTTATTTATTGGTAAAGTTACTAACATATTGACCGTGTTAATGGTGAATCCTAGATAATCCATATTCGTTTCTGGTATCAATTTACACTTAACTACCGTCTGTGTTCCCCTCTGATGGGTACTGTATAGTATGCATCTTTTAAGTCAATGCTTGTCATATAGAAACCAGCTGATACTAATTCTTTAGCAGTGATAAAGGTATCCATCTTAAAATGAACATATTGAACGAATGTGTTTAGGGTTGAAAGGTCAATGATAATCCTGCAACCGCCATCTTTTTTATTTTTAATAAATATGTTTGATACAAATTTTAATTGTTCATGAGTAGTATGCTCAATCACACCTTTTGTATACAATCGTTGTAGCTCCATGTGGGCTTTAGATTGTTCGGTTTTTGTAAGGACGAAATGCCTTTCTGGTGTATGTTGTACTGGAGGGTTATTGGGATGAGTAAATTCTATCAGATAACCCTGAATACTGCTTAGAACATACGAGTCTGTAGTGATTTTACACAATTCGTCACTGTAGTATTGCAACCTCCCTCCCACCGTCGTGGGTCCCTTTTTTACAAAAGAACCCCACCCACCTACCTCCATGGTTACTGGTGGTTGTATTATTTTCTTTGTTTTTTGAAAAGAGGGGTTTTGTTTTTATTCGTGTTCGTGGTTGTACTGGAGGTTTAGGCTTCCGCATCTTCCAGGGTGGCCGTCCCTGGCCATACCCTAAAAGAAGGCTGCTGCTGGTTATATTGGGTTCTGGCACTGCCACTGATATAAGCCACACTTTTCGGTCTTCCATATGGCTGGTACCGTGATCCAAAATAAGCCTTTGCGCTGGTTTTGATGAGCCGCAGTGTCTTGGCTTCCCCAAACAAAAGGGTTGGGGTTTTAACGGCTCTTTGTTTGCAAATTGTTGCATATTTAGGATCCAGTGCTGGCTGAATAGCCGCCCTCCGCATGCTATTCAGCTCATATTGTACATTACAGAACAGGGCTAGTGCGTCTTGGTGGCCTTTAGTTTGCTCTGTTTTGTCCAGGGTGCGGATGTAAGCTGTGATCCCTGCCGAAAGCCCCTTTAAGGCTTTCTGGATTTTGAGATCATGGTTCCTGATTTCCTTCCCCATATGCTTCCAAATGCATTGGGTGACACTGGGGATTTGTAATACATCACAGTTACCAGGTGGCAGATGTCTGGCCAGTGTCTCTGTGAATATTTGTTGTTGGAGTTGATGGCCAGACATGTAGTTAATACTGGCTGCCATCCTGGAATCCAAGTCTGCCCCTGTTTGACTTGGTTTGAAGTAATCAGCCACCATGTCCAGCAGTGTATGTTTTTCTGCAGATTCAGGATCATGGGAAGCTGTGTGATCAGGGTCTGGCCCATCAGGGTCCTGCCCACTCTCCTCCGAATAGGTCGAGATTTCAGGGGGTCCCTCACGGGGTACCCATATGGGGCTTGTCTGCCCACTGTGGCTAGTCTCCACATTCATGGGACTGCCACTGTGAAGGAGCTCCTCCAGCAGCTCCTTTAGACGGTGAGCTGCACTTGCTATTTTTGGCTGCTCATCTCTGTATCCCAGCTGTTCCCGTCCCCGGTACTCACGGGTGCTGGTTTGCGGGCTTTCCTCGTCCCGCCGCTGGCCACACCGGTCCTGACTGTCGGTCCACGTCTGTTCCCGGTCAGCCGTTTCTCCTGGCTGCTCCGTATGCAGCCACTCATAGCGGGTTTGTTCCGCTGCCGCACCCGTTCAGCCCTGGTCCGATATTGATAGGGCTGGTCGCCCGCTGCTGCTCCAAGTCGGGCTCTGCTAGATGGTGCGTTTTTGTTTGAACTTTGCCTCCCGGCCGGTGAGTAAGTTTCGTCGGTGCCAGAATGATTTCTGGCACAGCTGTTTCCTGTACCGAGGCATCTAGAGCCGACGGCTGCTGTCTCTGCCGTTCATCCACGTTTCCAACGCGTTTCTCGGGCAGCTTTTTTGCAGACCGCTTCCTTTTCACTCTGTCCATTTTTCTGTGAATAAAAATGCAGAGTCCTTACCTGCCTTTTGCTGGTCCTTTTTTCCTTCTCCCGTTACTGGGGGATGTCCTCCACCCTTCTGTTGACTCGTGCAATGCGTGTAGCGATATGACACGCATGCGTTGGAAGCGGGTTCTTCACGTAGTCACTCACGTGATTCCGAAGTAAAATTGGAGTTGCTGCCTGAATTCTGCTGCAAGTGCTGTGAGGTTGGATTTGCTGCCTGCACTTTGCGTGAATTGCTGTGAGGTTGGATTTGCTGCCTGCATTCTGCTTGAAGTGCTGTGAGATTGGATTTGCTGCCTGCACTCGGCTTGAAGTGCTGTGCGATTGGATTTGCTGACTGCACTCTGCGTGAATTGCTTTGAGGTTGGATTTTCTGCCTGCACTCTGCTTGAAGTGCTGTGAGATTGGATTTGCTGCCTGCAATCTGCTTGTAGTGCTGTGACTTGGGTTTGCTGCTTGCACTCTGCTTTAAGTGCCGTGACGTGGGTTTTCTGCCTGCACGCTGACTTGGAATGCTGTGAGCTTGGATTTGCTGTCTGCACTCTGCTTGAATTGCTGTGAGGTTGGATTTTCTACCTGCACTCTGCTTCAAGTGCTGTGAGTTTGGATTTGATGCCTGCACTTCGCTGGCGAGATTGGATTTGCTGCCTGCACTCTGCTGGAAGTGCTGTGAGATTGCAATTGCTGCCTGCGCTCTGCTTGAAGTGCTGTGACGTTGGATTTGCTGCCTGCACCCTGTTTGACGTGCTGTGGGATTGGATGTGCTGCCTGTACTCTGCTGAAAGTGCTGTGAGGTTGGATTTACTGACTGCACTCTGCCTGAAGTGCTGTGAGATTGGATTTGCTGCCTGCAATGTGCTTGTAGTGTTGTGACTTGGCTTTGCTGCTTGCACGCTGCTTTAAGTGCTGTGACGTGGGTGTTCTGCCTGCACGCTGCTTGAAATGCTGTGAACTTGGATTTGCTGTCTGCACTCTGCGTGAATTGCTGTGAGGTTGGATTTGATGCCTGCACTTCGCTGGCGAGACTGGATTTGCTGCCTGCACTCTGCTTGAAGTGCTGTGATATTGGAATTGCTGCCTGCACTCTGCTTGAAGTGCTGTGAGATTGGATTTGCTGCCTGCACTCTGCTTGAAGTGCTGTGAGATTGGATTTGCTGCCTGCATGTGCTTGAAGTGCTGTGAGATTGGATTTGCTGCCTGCGCATTCATTGAAGTGCAGTGTGGTTGGATCTCCTGCCGGCACACTACTTGAAGTACTATGAGTTTGGATTTGCTGCCTGCACTCTGCTGGGAGTGCTGTGCGATTGAATGTGCTGCCTGCATTTTGCTTGAAGTGCAGCGAGGTAGGGTTTGCTGCCTGCACTCTGCGTGAAGGGCTGTGATGATGGATTTGCTGCGTGCATTCTGCTTGTAAGTGTTGTAACGCTGGATTTGCTGCATGCACTTCGCTGCGAGATCGGATTTATTGCCTGCACTCTGCTTGAAGTGCTGTAGGATTGGATTTGCTGCCTGTACTCTGATGAACGTGCTGTGAGGTTGGGTATACTGCCTGCACCCTGCTTGAAATGCCGTGAGGTTAGATTTGCTGCCTGCACTCTGCTTGAACTGCTGTGAGGTAGGATTTGCTGCCTGCACCCTGCTTGGAGTGCTGTGAGATTGGATTTGCTGCCTGCACGCAGCTTGAAGTGCTGTGACGTTGGATGTGCTGCCTGCACTCTGCTTCAAGTGCTGTGAGGGTGGATTGGCTGCCTACACTTCGCTGCGAGATTGGATTTGATGCCTGCACTCTGCATGAAGTGCTGTGAGATTGGAATTGCTGCCTGCACTCTGCTTGAAGTGCTGTGAGATAGGATTTGCTGTCTGTACTCTGCGTGGATTGCTGTGAACTTGGATTTGCTGCCTGCACGCTGCTTGAAGTGCTGTGAGTTTGGATTCGCTGCCTGCACTCTGCTTGAAGAGCTGTGAGGTTCGATTTGCGGCCTGTACTCTGCTTGAAGTGCTGTGAGGTTCAATTTGCTGCCTGCAATCTGCTTGAAGTGCTGTGATATTGGGTTTGCTGCCTGTACACTGGTTGCAGTGCTGTGAGATTGGATTTGCTGCCTGCACCATTTTTGCGATGCTGTGGGTTTTGATTTACTGCCTGAGCACTGCGCGAAGTGCTGTGAGATTGGATTTACTGCCTGCACTCTGTTGCAAGTGCTGTGTGATTGGATTTGCTGCCTGCATTCTGCTTGGTGCTGTGAGGTTGGATTTGCTGCCTGCTCTCTGCTAAAAGTGCTGTGACAGTCAATTTGCTGCCTGCACTCTGCTTGAAGTGCTGTGACGTTGGATTTGCTGCCTGCGCTCTGCATGAAGTGCTGTGACGTTGGATTTGCTGCCTACATTCTGCTTGAAGTGCTGTGAGATTGGATTTGCTGCCTGCAATCTGCTTGAAGTGCTGTGACGTTGGATTTGCTGCCTGCGCTCTGCTTGAAGTGCTGTGACGTTGGATTTGCTGCCTGAACTCTGCTGGAAGTGCTGTGAGATTGGATTTGCTGCCTACACTCTGCTTCAAGTGCTGTGAGGTTAGATTTGCTGCCTGAACTCTGCTTCAAGTGCTGTCAGATTGGATTTGCTGTCTGCATTCTGCGTGAATTGATGTGAGTTTATATTTGCTGCCTCCACTCTGCTTGAAGTGCTGTGAGATTGGATTTGCTGGCTAAACCCTGCTTGAAGAGCTGTGAAATTGGAGTTGCTGCCTGTACTGTGCTGGAAGGTCTGTGAGATTGGATTTGCTGCCTGCACACTGCTTGCAGTGCTGTGAGATTGGATTTGATGTGTACACTCTGCTTCAAGTGCTGTGAGATTGGATTTGCTCTCTGCATTCTGCGTGAATTGCTGTGAGGTTAGATTTGCTGCCTCCACTCTGCTTGAAGTGCTGTGAGATTGGATTTGCTGGCTGAACCCTGCTTGAAGAGCTGTGAAATTGGATTTTCTGCCTGCATCCTGCGTGAAGAGCTGTGAGCTTGGACATGCTGCCTGCACTCTGCTGGAAGTGCTGTAGGATTGGATTTGCTGCCTGCATTCTGTTTGAAGTGCTGTGAGGTTGGATTTGCTGCCTGAACTCTGGTTGAAGTGCTTTGACGTTGGATTTGCTGCCTGCACTCTGCTTGAAATGCTGTGACGTTGGATTTGCTGCCTGCACTCTGTTTGAAGTGCTGTGGGATTGGATTGGCTGCCTGTACTCTGCTGAAAGTGCTGTGAGGTTGGATTTACTGTCTGCACTCTGCTTGATATGCTATGAGGTTGGATTTAACCATATAACCATATAACAATTACAGCACGGAAACAGGCCATCTCGACCCCTCTAGTCCGTGCCGAACACATAATCTCCCCTAGTCCCATATACCTGCGCTCAGACCATAACCCTCCATTCCTTTCCCATCCATATAACTATCCAATTTATTTTTAAATTATAAAAACGAACCTGCCTCCACCACCTTCACTGGAAGCTCATTCCACACAGCTACCACTCTCTGAGTAAAGATACCACTCTCTGAGTAAAGAGTACTTCAAACAGAGTGCAGGCAGCAATGCTGGATTTGCTGCCAGCATTCTGCTTGAAGTGCTGTGAGATTGGATATTCTGCCTGCACTCTGCTTGATATGCTGTGATATTGGATTTTCGGCCTGCAATCTGCTTGAAGTGCTGTGACTTGGCTTTGCTGCTTGCACTCTGCTTTAAGTGCTGTGACGTGGGTTTTCTGCCTGCACGCTGCTTGACGTGCTGTGAGCTTGGAATTGCTGCATGCACTCTGCTGCAAGTGCTGTGAGGTTGGGGTTTCTGCCTGCACTCTGCTTGTAGTGTTGTGAGATTGGATTCGGAGCCTGCGCTCTGCTTGAAGTGTTGTGTGGTTGGATTTGCTGCCTGCCCACTCATTGAAGTGCAGTGTGGTTTGATTTCCTGCCGGCACACTACTTGACGTACTGTGAGGTTGGATTTGCTGCCTGAACTCTGCTGGAAGTGCTGTGAGATTGGATTTGCTGCCTACACTCTGCTTCAAGTGCTGTGAGGTTAGATTTGCTGCCTGAACTCTGCTTCAAGTGCTGTCAGATTGGATTTGCTGTCCGCATTCTGCGTGAATTGATGTGAGTTTAGATTTGCTGCCTCCACTCTGCTTGAAGTGCTGTGAGATTGGATTTGCTGGCTAAACCCTGCTTGAAGAGCTGTGAAATTGGAGTTGCTGCCTGTACTGTGCTGGAAGGTCTGTGAGATTGGATTTGCTGCCTGTACACTGCTTGCAGTGCTGTGAGATTGGATTTGATGTGTACACTCTGCTTCAAGTGCTGTGAGGTTAGATTTGCTGCCTGAACTCTGCTTCAAGTGCTGTGAGATTGGATTTGCTCTCTGCATTCTGCGTGAATTGCTGTGAGGTTAGATTTGCTGCCTCCACTCTGCTTGAAGTGCTGTGAGATTGGATTTGCTGGCTGAACCCTGCTTGAAGAGCTGTGAAATTGGATTTGCTGCCTGTACTGTGCTTGAAGGTCTGTGAGATTGGATTTGCTGCCTGCACCCTGCGTGAAGAGCTGTGAGCTTGGACATGCTGCCTGCACTCTGCTGGAAGTGCTGTAGGATTGGATTTGCTGCCTGCACTCTGGGTGAAGTGCTTTGACGTTGGATTTGCTGCCTGCACTCTGCTTGAAATGCTGTGACGTTGGATTTGCTGCCTGCACTCTGTTTGAAGTGCTGTGGGATTGGATTGGCTGCCTGTACTCTGCTGAAACTGCTGTGAGGTTGGATTTACTGTCTGCACTCTGCTTGATATGCTGTGAGGTTGGATTTGCTGCCAGCATTCTGCTTGAAGTGCTATGAGATTGGATATTCTGCCTGCACTCTGCTTGATATGCTGTGATATTGGATTTTCGGCCTGCAATCTGCTTGAAGTGCTGTGACTTGGCTTTGCTGCTTGCACTCTGCTTTAAGTGCTGTGACGTGGGTTTTCTGCCTGCACGCTGCTTGTAGTGTTGTGAGATTGGATTCGGAGCCTGCGCTCTGCTTGAAGTGTTGTGTGGTTGGATTTGCTGCCTGCGCACTCATTGAAGTGCAGTGTGGTTTGATTTCCTGCCGGCACACTACTTGACGTACTGTGAGGTTGGATTTGCTGCCTGCACTGTGCTTGAAGTGCTGTGAGATTGGATTTGCTGCCTGCACTGTGCTTGAAGTGCTGTGAGATTGGATTTGCTGCCTGCACTCTGCTTGGTGCTGTGATGTTGGATGTGCTGCCTGCACACTGCTTCAAGTGCTGTGAGGTTGGATTTGCTGCCTGCAACTGCTTGAAGTGCTGTGACTTGACTTTGCTGCTTGCACTCTGCTTTAAATGCTGTGAGGTGGGGTTTCTGCCTGCGCTATGCTTGAAGTACTGTGAGATTGGTTTCGCTGCCTGCGCTCTGCTTGACGTGTTGTGAGTTTGGATTAGCTGCCTGCACTTCGCTGCGAGATTAGATTTGCTGCCTGCACTCTGCTTGAAGTGCTCTGAGATTGGAATTGCTGCCTGCACTCTGCGTGAAATGCTGTGAGATTGGAATTACTGCCTGCACTCTGCGTGAAGTGCTGTGAGATTGGAATTGCTGCCTGCACTCTGCTTGAAATGCTGTGAGATTGGAATTGCTGCCTGCACTCTGCTTGAAGTGCTGTGAGATTGGATTTGCTGTCTAAACTCTGCGTGAATTGCTGTGAGGTTGGATTAGCTCCCTGCACTCTGCTTGAAGTGTCGTGAGGTTGGATTTGCTGCCTGCACTCTGCTTGAAGTGTCGTGAGGTTGGATTTGCTGCCTGCACTCTGGTTGAAGTGCTGTGACATTGGATTTGCTGCCTGCACTCTGCTTGAAGTGCTGTTATATTGGATCTGCTGCCTGCACTATGCTTGAAGTGCTGTGACATTGGATTTACTGCCTGCACTCTGCTTGAAGTGCTGTGATGTTGGATGTGCTGCCTGCACTCTGCTTGAAGTGCTGTGACATTGGATTTACTGCCTGCACTCTGCTTGAAGAGCTGTGAAATTGGATTTGCTGCCTGTACTGTGCTTGAAGGTCTGTGATCTTGGCTTTGCTGCTTGCACTCTGCTTTAAGTGCTGTGACGTGGGTTTTCTGCCTGCACGCTGCTTGAAGTGCTGTGAGCTTGGAATTGCTGCATGCACTCTGCTGCAAGTGCTGTGAGGTTAGGTTTTCTGCCTGCACTCTGCTTGTAGTGTTGTGAGATTGGATTCGGAGCCTGCGCTCTGCTTGAAGTGTTGTGTGGTTGGATTTGCTGCCTGCGCACTCATTGAAGTGCAGTGTGGTTTGATTTCCTGCCGGCACACTACTTGACGTACTGTGAGGTTGTATTTGCTGCCTGCACTGTGCTTGAAGTGCTGTGAGATTGGATTTGCTGCCTGTACTCTGCTTGAAGTGCTGTGACATTGGATTTGCTGCCTGCACTCTGCTTGAAGTGTTGTGACATTGGATTTGCTGCCTGCACTCTGCTTGGTGCTGTGATGTTGGATGTGCTGCCTGCACTCTGCTTCAAATGCTGTGAGGTTGGATTTGCTGCCTGCAATCTGCTTGAAGTGCTGTGACTTGACTTTGCTGCTTGCACTCTGCTTTAAATGCTGTGAGGTGGGGTTTCTGCCTGCGCTATGCTTGAAGTACTGTGAGATTGGTTTCGCTGCCTGCGCTCTGCTTGACGTGTTGTGAGTTTGGATTAGCTGCCTGCACTTCGCTGCGAGATTAGATTTGCTGCCTGCACTCTGCTTGAAGTACTCTGAGATTGGAATTGCTGCCTGCACTCTGCGTGAAATGCTGTGAGATTGGAATTACTGCCTGCACTCTGCGTGAAGTGCTGTGAGATTGCAATTGCTGCCTGCACTCTGCTTGAAATGCTGTGAGATTGGAATTGCTGCCTGCACTCTGCTTGAAGTGCTGTGAGATTGGATTTGCTGTCTAAACTCTGCGTGAATTGCTGTGAGGTTGGATTAGCTCCCTGCACTCTGCTTGAAGTGTCGTGAGGTTGGATTTGCTGCCTGCACTCTGCTTGAAGTGTCGTGAGGTTGGATTTGCTGCCTGCACTCTGGTTGAAGTGCTGTGACATTGGATTTGCTGCCTGCACTCTGCTTGAAGTGCTGTTATATTGGATCTGCTGCCTGCACTCTGCTTGAAGTGCTGTGACATTGGATTTACTGCCTGCACTCTGCTTGAAGTGCTGTGATGTTGGATGTGCTGCCTGCACTCTGCTTCAAGTGCTGTGAGGTTAGATTTGCTGCCTGCAATCTGCTTGAAGTGCTGTGACTTGGCTTTGCTGCTAGCACTCTGCTTTAAATGCTGTGACGTGGGTTTTCTGCCTGCACGATGCTTGAAGTGCTGTGAGCTTGGATTTGCTGCCTGCACTCTGCTACATTGCAGTGAGGTTGGATTTGCTGCCTGCACTCTGCTTCAAGTGCTGTGAGTTTCGATTTGCTGCCTGCATTTCGCTGCGAGATTAGATTTGCTGCCTGCACTCTGCTTGAAGTGCTCTGAGATTGGAATTGCTGCCTGCACTCTGCTTGAAGTGCTGAGATTGGATTTGCTGTCTGAACTCTGCGTGAATTGCTGTGAGGTTGGATTAGCTGGCAGCACTCTGCTTGAAGTGTCGTGAGGTTGGATTATCTGCCTGCACTCTGCTTGAAGTTCTGTAACATTGGATTTGCTGCCTGCACTCTGCTTGAAGTACTGTTGTATTGGATGTGCTGCCTGCACTCTGCTTGAAGTGCTGTGACATTGGATTTGCTGCCTGCACTCTTCTTGAAGTGCTGTGATGTTGGATGTGCTGCCTACACTCTGCTTCAAGTGCTGTGAGGTTAGATTTGCTGCCTGCAATCTGCTTGAAGTGCTGTGACTTGACTTTGCTGCTTGCACTCTGCTTTAAATGCTGTGAGGTGGGGTTTCTGCCTGCGCTATGCTTGAAGTACTGTGAGATTGGTTTCGCTGCCTGCGCTCTGCTTGACGTGTTGTGAGTTTGGATTAGCTGCCTGCACTTCGCTGCGAGATTAGATTTGCTGCCTGCACTCTGCTTGAAGTGCTCTGAGATTGGAATTGCTGCCTGCACTCTGCGTGAAATGCTGTGAGATTGGAATTACTGCCTGCACTCTGCGTGAAGTGCTGTGAGATTGCAATTGCTGCCTGCACTCTGCTTGAAATGCTGTGAGATTGGAATTGCTGCCTGCACTCTGCTTGAAGTGCTGTGAGATTGGATTTGCTGTCTAAACTCTGCGTGAATTGCTGTGAGGTTGGATTAGCTCCCTGCACTCTGCTTGAAGTGTCGTGAGGTTGGATTTGCTGCCTGCACTCTGCTTGAAGTGTCGTGAGGTTGGATTTGCTGCCTGCACTCTGGTTGAAGTGCTGTGACATTGGATTTGCTGCCTGCACTCTGCTTGAAGTGCTGTTATATTGGATCTGCTGCCTGCACTCTGCTTGAAGTGCTGTGACATTGGATTTACTGCCTGCACTCTGCTTGAAGTGCTGTGATGTTGGATGTGCTGCCTGCACTCTGCTTCAAGTGCTGTGAGGTTAGATTTGCTGCCTGCAATCTGCTTGAAGTGCTGTGACTTGGCTTTGCTGCTAGCACTCTGCTTTAAATGCTGTGACGTGGGTTTTCTGCCTGCACGATGCTTGAAGTGCTGTGAGCTTGGATTTGCTGCCTGCACTCTGCTACATTGCAGTGAGGTTGGATTTGCTGCCTGCACTCTGCTTCAAGTGCTGTGAGTTTCGATTTGCTGCCTGCATTTCGCTGCGAGATTAGATTTGCTGCCTGCACTCTGCTTGAAGTGCTCTGAGATTGGAATTGCTGCCTGCACTCTGCTTGAAGTGCTGAGATTGGATTTGCTGTCTGAACTCTGCGTGAATTGCTGTGAGGTTGGATTAGCTGGCAGCACTCTGCTTGAAGTGTCGTGAGGTTGGATTTTCTGCCTGCACTCTGCTTGAAGTTCTGTAACATTGGATTTGCTGCCTGCACTCTGCTTGAAGTACTGTTGTATTGGATGTGCTGCCTGCACTCTGCTTGAAGTGCTGTGACATTGGATTTGCTGCCTGCACTCTTCTTGAAGTGCTGTGATGTTGGATGTGCTGCCTACACTCTGCTTCAAGTGCTGTGAGGTTAGATTTGCTGCCTGCAATCTGCTTGAAGTGCTGTGACTTGGCTTTGCTGCTGGCACACTGCTTTAAATGCTGTGACGTGGGCTTTCTGCCTGCACGATGCTTAAAGTGCTGTGAGTTTGTATTCGCTGCCTGCGCTCTGCTTGACGTGTTGTGAGGTTGGATTTGCTGCCTGCATTCTGCTTCAAGTGCTGTGAGTTTGGATTTGCTGCCTGCATTTCGCTGCGAGATGAGATTTGCTGCCTGCACGCTGCTTGAAGAGCTGTGAGATTGGATTTGCTGCCTGCACACTGCTTCCAGTGCTGTGAGATTGGATTTGCTGCCTGCACACTGCTTGCAGTGCTGTGAGATTGGATTTGCTGCCTGCAGTCTGCTTGAAGTGCTGTGACGTTGGATTTGCTGCCTGCACTCTGTTTGAAGTACTGTGGGATTGGATTGGCTGCCTGTACTCTGCTGAAAGTGCTGTGATTTTGGATTTGCTGGCTGCACTCTGCGTGTATTGCTGTGAGGTTGGATTTGCTGCCAGCATTCTGCTTGAAGTGCTATGAGATTGGATGTTCTGCCTGCACTCTGCTTGATATGCTGTGAGATTGGATTTGCTGCCTGCAATCTGCTTGAAGTGCTGTGACTTGGCTTTGCTGCTTGCACTCTGCTTTAAGTGCTGTGACGTGGGTTTTCTGCCTGCACGCTGCTTGAAGTGCTGCGAGCTTGGACTTGCTGCCTGCACTCTGCGAGGGACTCAAATAGGGAAACTAGTAGACAGAATGGGAGGC
Organism: Amblyraja radiata; assembly: GCF_010909765.2. Lineage (NCBI taxonomy): Eukaryota > Metazoa > Chordata > Chondrichthyes > Rajiformes > Rajidae > Amblyraja > Amblyraja radiata. The sequence continues at coordinate 35,233,914 of NC_045971.1, forward strand.
AGGAAGCAGAAAAGGGGAGCACTCGGGCACAAGAGGAGAAAGAAAAAAAGGAAATAAACAGAGAATAAGAGACGGGGGGTTTCTTAAATGTGCATATTTTAATGCTAGGAGCATTGTAAGAAAGGTGGATGAGCTTAGAGTCTGGATAGACACCTGGAAGTATGATTTTGTGGCGATCAGTGAAACATGGTTGCAGGAGGGCTGTGATTGGAAATTAAATATTCCAGGATTTCGTTGCTTCAGGTATGATGGAGTTGGAAGGGCAAGAGGTGGAGGTGTTGCATTACTAGTCAGGGAAGATATTACAGCAGTGCTTTGGCAGGATAGATTGGAGGGCTCATCTAGGGAGGCTATTTGGGTGGAAATGAGAAGTGGGAAAGGGGTAGCAACACTTATAGGGGTGTATTATAGACCGCCAAATGGGGATCGCGAATTGGAAGAGCAAATATGTAAGGAGATAGCAGATATTAGTAGTAAGCACAAAGTAGTGATTGTGGGAGATTTCAACTTTCGACACATAGACTGGGAAACACATTCGGTAAATGGGCTGGATGGTTTGGAGTTTGTAAAATGTGTGCAGGATAGTTTTTTGTAGCAATACATAGAGGTACCTACTAGAGGAGGGGCAGTGTTGGACCTCCTGTTAGGAAATGAGACGGGACAGGTGGCGGAGGTATGCGTTGGGCATCCACTTCGGGTCCAGTGATCACAATACCATTAGTTTCAATATAATTATGGAGAGGGTCAGAACTGGACCTAGGGTTGAGATTTTTGATTGGAGAAAGGCTAACTTTGATGGAGATGCGAAATGATTTAAAAGGAGTGAACCGGGACATTTTGTTTTATGGGAAGGATGTAGAAGAGAAATGGAGGACATTTAAAGGGGAAATTTTAAGAGCACAGAATCTTTATGTTCCTGTTCGGTTGAAAGGAAACAGTAAAAATTGGCAAGAGCCCTGGTTTTCAAGGGAAATTGGACATCTTGTTCGGAAAAAGAGGGAGATCTACAATAATTATAAGCAGCATGAAGTAAATGAGGTGCTTGAGGAGTATAAGGAATGTAAAAAGAATCTTAAGAAAGAAATTAGAAAAGCTAAAAGAAGACATGAGGTTGCTTTGGCAAGTAAGGTGAAAGTAAATCCAAAGGGTTTCTACAGCTATATTAATAGCAAAAGGATAACGAGGGATAAAATTGGTCCATTGGAGAGACAGAGTGGACAGCTATCTGCAGAGCCAAAAGAGATGGGGGAGATGTTGAACAATTTATTTTCGTCGGCATTCACCAAGGAGAAGGATATTGAATTATGTGAGGTAATGGAAACTGGTAGAGTAGCTACGGATACTATGAGTTTCAAATTAAAAGAAGTACTGACACTTTTGAAAAATATAAAAGTGGATAAGTCTCCAGGTCCTGACAGGATATTCCCTAGGACATTGAGGGAAGTTAGTGTAGAAATAGCCGGGGCTATGACAGAAATATTTCAAATGTCATTAGAAACGGGAATAGTCCCCGAGGATTGGCGTACTGCGCATGTTGTTCCATTGTTTAAAAAGGGTTCTAAGAGTAAACCTAGCAATTATAGGCCTGTTAGTTTGACTTCAGTGGTGGGCAAATTAATGGAACAGATACTTAGAGATAATATATATACGCATCTGGATAAACAGGGTCTGATAAGGAACAGTCAGCATGGATTTGTGCCTGGAAGGTCATGTTTGACTAATCTTCTTGAATTTTTTGAAGAGGTTACTAGGGAAATTGACGAGGGTAAAGCAGTGGATGTTGTCTATATGGACTTTAGTAAGGCCTTTGACAAGGTTCCTCATGGAAGGTTGGTTAAGAAGGTTCAACTGCTGGGTATAAATGCAGGAGTAGCAAGATGGATTCAACAGTGGCTGAATGGGAGAAGCCAGAGGGTAATGGTGGATGGTTGTTTGTCGGGTTGGAGGCAGGTGACTAGTGGGGTGCCTCAGGAATCGGTGTTGGGTCCTTTGTTGTTTGTCATGTACATCAATGATCTGGATGAAGGTGTGGTAAATTGGATTAGTAAGTATGCAGATGATACCAAGATAGGGGGCGTTGTGGATAATGAAGAGGATTTCCAAAGTCTACAGAGTGATTTAGGCCATTTGGAAGAATGGGCTGAAAGATGGCAGATGGAGTTTAATGCTGATAAATGTGAGGTGCTACACCTTGGCAGGACAAATCAAAATAGGACGTACATGGTAAATGGTAGGGAATTGAAGAATACAGTTGAACAGAGGGATCTGGGAATAACCGTGCATAGTTCCTTGAAGGTGGAATCTCATATAGATAGGGTGGTAAAGAAAGCTTTTGGTATGCTAGCCTTTATAAATCAGAGCATTGAGTATAGAAGCTGGGATGTAATGTTAAAATTGTACAAGGCATTGGTCAGACCAAATCTGGAATATGGTGTACAATTTTGGTCGCCCAATTATAGGAAGGATGTCAACAAAATAGAGAGAGTACAGAGGAGATTTACTAGAATGTTGCCTGGGTTTCAACAACTAAGTTACAGAGAAAGGTTGAATAAGTTAGGTCTTTATTCTCTGGAGCGCAAAAGGTTAAGGGGGGAATTGATAGAGGTCTTTAAAATGATGAGAGGGATAGACAGAGTTGATGTGGATCAGCTTTTACCTTTGAGAATAGGGAAGATTCAAACAAGAGGACATGACTTCAGAATGAAGGGACAGAAAGTTTAGAGGTAACATGAGGGGGAACTTCTTTACTCAGAGAGTGGTAGCGGTGTGGAATGAGCTTCCAGTGGAAGTGGTGGAGGCAGGTTCGTTGGTATCATTTAAAAATAAATTGGATAGGCATATGGATGAGAAGGGAATGGAGGGTTATGGTATGAATGCAGGCAGGTGGGACTAAGGGAAAAAAGTTGTTCGGCACGGACTTGTAAGGTCGAGATGGCCTGTTTCCGTGCTGTAATTGTTATATGGTTATATGGTTATATAAGTGCTGTGAGGTTGGATGTGTTGCCTGCACTCTGCTTGTAGTGCTGTGGGATTGGATTCGGTGCCTGCGCTCTGCTTTAAGTGTTGCGAGGTTAGATTTGCTACCTGCGCACTCATTGAAGTGCAGTGTGGTTTGATTTCCTGCCGGCACTCTACTAGAATTATTGTGAGGTTGGATTTGCTGCCTGCACTCTGCTTGAAGTGCTGTGAGATTGGATTTGCTGCCTGCACTCTGCTTGAAGTGCTGTGAGATTGGATTTGCTGCCTGCACTCTGCTTGAAGTGCTGTGGCATTGGATTTGCTGCCTGCATTCTGCTTGAAGTGCTGTGATGTTGGATGTGCTGCCTGCACTCTGCTGCATTGTTGTGAGGTTGGATTGTCTGCCTTCACTCTGCTTGAAGTGCTGTGAGATTGGATTCGCTACCTGCGCTCTGCTTGACGTGCTGTGAGGTTGGATTTGCTGCCTGCACTCTGCTTCAAGTGCTGTGCGTATGGATTTGCTGCCTGCACTTCGCTGCGAGATTAGATTTGATGCCTGCACTCTGCTTGAAGTGCTCTGAGATTGGCATTGCTGCATGCATTCTGCGTGAAGTGCTGTGAGATTGGAATTGCTGGCTGCACTCTGCTTGAAGTGCTGTGAGATTGGATTTGCTGTCTGAACTCTGCGTGAATTGCTATGAGGTTGGATTGGCTGCCTGTACTCTGCTGAAAGTGCTGTGAGGTTGGATTATCTGCCTGCACCCTGCTTGAAGAGCTGTGAGATTGGATTTGCTGCCTGCACCCTGTTTGCGGTGCTGTGGGTTTTGATTTACTGCCTGAGCACTGCGTGATGTGCTGTGAGATTGTATTTGCTGCCTGCACCCAGCGTGAAGTGCTGTGAGAATGGATTTGCTGCCTGCACGTTGCTGGAAGTGCTGTGGGATTGGATTTGCTGCCTGTGCTCTGCTTGAAGTGCTGTGACGTTGGATTTGCTGCCTGCTCACTGCTTGAAGTGCTTTGACGTTGGATTTGCTGCCTGCACTCTGCTTGAAGTGCTGTGAAGTTGCATTTGCTGCCTGCACTCTGTTTATTGTGCTGTGGCATTGGATTGGCTGCCAGTACTCTGCTGAAAGTGCTGTGAGGTTGGATTTACTGTCTGCACTCTGCGTGTATTTCTGTGCGGTTGGATTTGCTGCCGACATTCTGCTTGAAGTGCTATGAGATTGGATTTTCTGCCTGTACTCTTCTTGAAGTGCTGTGAGATTGGATTTGCTGCCTGCAATCTGCTTGAAGTGCTGTCACTTGGCTTTGCTGCTTGTACTCTGCCTTAAGTGCTGTGACGTGGGTTTTCTGCCTGCACGCTGCTTGATGTGCTGTGAGATTGGATTTGCTGCCTGCACCCTGTTTGCGGTGCTGTGGGCTTTGATTTACTGCCTGAGCACTGTGTGAAGTGCTGTGAGATTGTATTTGCTGCCTGCACCCTGCTTGAAGTGCTGTGAGCTTGGACATGCTGCCTGCACCCTGCTGCAAGTGCTGTGAGGTTGGATTTGCTGCCTGCACTCTGCTTGAAGTGCTGTGACATTGGATTTGCTGCCTGCACTCTGCTTGAAGTGCTGTAATATTGGATCTGCTGCCTGCACTCTGCTTGAAGTGCTGTGACATTGGATTTGCTGCCTGCACTCGGCTTGAAGTGCTGTGACATTGGATTTACTGCCTGCACTCTGCTTGAAGTGCTGTGATGTTGGATGTGCTGCCTGCACTCTGCTTCAAGTGCTGTGAGGTTAGATTTGCTGCCTGCAATCTGCTTGAAGTGCTGTGATTTGGCTTTGCTGCTTGCACTCTGCTTTAAGTGCTGTGACGTGGTTTTTCTGCCTGCGCGATGCTTGAAGTGCTGTGAGCTTGGATCTGCTGCCTACCCTCTGCAGCAAGTGCTGTGAGGTGGTATTTGCTGCCTGCACTCTGCTTGAAGTGCTGTGAGATCGGATTTGCTGCCTGCACTCTGCTTGAAGTGCTGTGATGTTGGATGTGCTGCCTGCACTCTGCTTCAAGTGCTGTGACATTGGATTTGCTGCCTGCACTCTGCTTGAAGTGCTGTGACATTGGATTTGCTGCCTGCACTCTGCTTGAAGTGCTGTGCGGTTGGATTTGCTGACTGCACGCTGCTTGAAGTGCTGTGAGGTTTGATTTGCTGCCTGCACTCTGCTTGATGTGCCGTGAGGTTGGATTTGCTGCCTGCACTCTGCTTCAAGTGCTGTGACATTGGATTTGCTGCCTGCACTCTGCTTCAAGTGCTATTATATTGGATTTGCTGCCTGCACTTTGTTTGAAGTGCTGTGACATTGGATTTGCTGCCTGCACTCTGCTTGAAGTGCTGTGACATTGGATTTGCTGCCTGCACTCTGCTTGAAATACTGTGATGTTGGATGTGCTGCCTGCACTCTGCTTCAAGTGCTGTGAGGTTGGAGTTGCTGCCTGCAATCTGCTTGAAGTGCTGTGTTTTGGCTTTGCTGCTTGCACTCTGCTTTAAGTGCTGTGACGTGGTTTTCCTGCCTGCACGATGCTTGGTGCTGTGAGCTTAGATTTGCTGCCTGCACTCTGCTGCAAGTGATGTGAAGTTAGATTTGCTGCCTGCACTCTGCTTGAAGTGCTGTGAGATTGGATTTGCTGCCTGCACACTCATTGAAGTGCAGTGTGGTTCGATTCCCTGCCGGCACACTACGTGAAGTACTGTGAGGTTGGATTTGCTGCCTGCACTATGCTTGAAGTGCTGTGAGGTTTGATTTGCTGCCTGAACTCTGCTTGACGTGCCGTGAGGTTGGATTGCTGCCTGCACTTTGCTTGAAGTGCTGTGACATTGGATTTGCTGCCTGCATTCTGCTTGAAGTGCTGTTATATTGGATTTGCTACCTGCACTGTGCTTGAAGTGCTGTGATGTTGGATGTGCTGCTTGCACTCTGCTTCAAGTGCTGTGAGGTTGGATTTGCTACCTGCACTTCGCTGCGAGATTGGATTTGCGGCCTGTAATCTGTGTGCATTGCTGTTAGGTTGGATTAGCTGCCTGCACTCTGTTTGAAGTGCAGTGGGATTTGGATTGGCTGCCTGTACTGAGGTTAGATTTGCTGCTTGCAATCTGCTTGAAGTGCTGTGACATTGGATTCGCTGCCTGCACTCTGCTTGAAGTGGCGAGAGGTTGGATTTGCTGCCTGCACTCTGCTTGACGTGCTGTGACGGTGGATTTGCTGCCTGCACTCTGTTTGAAGTGCAGTGGGATTTGGATTGGCTCCCTGTACTGAGGTTGGATTTGCTGCCTGCACTCTGTTTGAAGTGCAGTGGGATTTGGATTGGCTGCCTGTACTGAGGTTGGATTTGCTGCTTGCAATCTGCTTGAAGTGCTGTGATATTGGATTCGCTGTCTGCACTCGGCGTGTATTGCTGTGAGGTTGGATTTGCTGCCTGCATTCTGCTTGAAGTGCTATGAGATTAGATTTTTTTGCCTACACTCTCCTTTAAGTGCTGTGACGTGCGTTTTCTGCCTGCACGCTGCTTGAAGTGCTGTGAGCTTGGATTTGCTGCCTGCACTCTGCTTGTAGTGCTGTGAGATTGGATTCGGTACCTGCGCTCTGCTTGAAGTGTTGTGCGGTTGGATTTTCCGCCTGCGCACCCATTGAAGTGCAGTGTGGTTGAATTTCCTGCAGGCACACTACTTGAAGTACTGTGAGGTTGAATTTGCTGCCTGCACTCTGCTTGAAGTGCTGTGAGACTGGATTTGCTGCCTGCACTCTGCTGCATGTGCAGTGCGGTTGGATTTGCTGCCTGCACGCTGCTTGAAGTGCTGTGACATTGGATTTGCTGCCTGCACTCTGCTTGAAGTGCTGTTATATTGGATTTGCTGCCTGCACTCTGCTGCAAGTGCTGTGAGGTTGGATTTGCTGGCTGCAATATGCTTGAAGGGCTGTGACTTGGGTTTGCTGCTTGCACTCTGCTTTAAGTGCTGTGACGTGGGTTTTCTGCCTGCACGATGCTTGAAGTGCTGTGACCTTAGATTTGCTGCATGCACTCTGCTGCAAGTGCTGTGAGGTTGGATCTGCTGCCTGCACTCTGCTTGAAGTGCTGTGAGATTGGATTCGCTGCCTGCGCTTTGCTGGAAGTGTTGTGAGGTTGGATTTGCTGCCTGCGCACTCATTGAAGTGCAGTGACATCGGCTCTGACCTTCCTTCCATCGAGGGGATTTATCGCAGTCGCTGCCTCAAAAAGGCTGGCAGTATCATCAAAGACCCACACCATCCTGGCCACACACTGATCTCCCTGCTACCTTCAGGTAGAAGGTACAGGAGCCTGAAGACTGCAACAACCAGGTTCAGGAATAGCTACTTCCCCTCAGCCATCAGGTTATTAAACCTGGCTCGGACAAAACTCTGATTATTAGCAACCACTCTCTGTTATTTGCACTACCAGTTTATTTATTCATGTGTGTATATATTTATATCATGGTATATGGACACATGCATCTGTTTTGTAGTAAATGCCTACTATTTTCTGTGTGCTTAAGCAAAGCAAGAATTTCATTGTCCTATACAGGGACACATGACAATAAACTCACTTGAACTTGAACTTGAACTTGCTTTGCTGCCTGCACTCTGCTTGTAGTGCTGTTATATGGGATTTGCTGCCTGCACACTGCTTCAAGTGCTATGAGATTGGATTTGCTGCCTGCACTTCGCTGCGATATTGGATTTGCTGCCTGCACTCTGCGTGAAGCGCTGTGAGATTGGAATTTCTGCCTGCACTCTGCTTGAAGTGTTGTGAGATTGGAATTGCTGCCTGCACTCTGCTTGAAGTGCTGTGAGATTGGATTTGTTGTCTGCGTGAATTGCTGTGAGGTTGGATTAGCTGCCTGCACACTGCTTGAAGTGCTGTGACATTGGATTCGCTGCCTGCACTATGCTTGAAGTGTCGTGATGTTGGATTTGCTGCCTGTACTCTGCTTGAAGTGCTGTAAGATTGTATTTGGTGTCTGCACTCTGCTTCAAGTGCTGTGAGGTTGGATTTGCTGCATGCACTTCGCTGCGAGATTGGATTTGCTGCCTGCACTCTGCTATAAGAGGGGAACCCCCGTTCACTAAAGAATGAGGACATCTCCGATGCCCTGGTTTGGAACACCTAATCCTGGGTCAGATGCGGCGTAGAGGGAGGAATTGGGAGAAGGGGATGGAGTCCCCTACTCGGTCTACACCTGTGAGACCAAGCGTAGGCTTGGCGATCGCTTCGCCCAACACCTCCGCTCGGTCCGCAATAACCAACCTAATCTCCTGGCGGCTCAGCACTTCAACTCTCCCTCCAATTCCGTATCTGACCTTCCTGTCCTGGGCCTCCTCAAGGCCAGATTGAGGCCCACCATAAATTGGAGGAGCAGCACCTCATATTTTTCTTGGGCAGTTTACACCCCAGCGGTATGAACATTGACTTCTCCAATTTCTGGTATTCCTGGCTTTCTCGTCCCCTTCCAAGCTCTCCCTCAGCCCACTGGGTCCACATCTTCCTTTCTTCTTCCTGCCCACCCCCACCACCACCCCACCCTCACATCAGTCGGAAGAACGGTCTCGATCTGAAACGATTTACTAGGATGTTGCCTGGGTTTCAGCAACTAAGTTACAGAGAAAGGTTGAACAAGTTAGGGCTTTATTCTTTGGAGCGCAGAAGGTTAAGGGGGGACTTGATAGAGGTTTTGAAAATGATGAGAGGGATAGACGGAGTTGACGTGGAAAAGCTTTTCCCACTGAGAGTAGGGAAGATTCAAACAAGGGGACATGACTTGAGAATTAAGGGACTGAAGTTTAGGGGTAACATGAGGGGGAACTTCTTTACTCAGAGAGTGGTAGCTGTGTGGAATGAGCTTCCAGTGAAGGTGGTGGAGGCAGGTTCGTTTTTATCATTTAAAAATAAATTGGATAGTTATATGGATGGGAAAGGAATGGAGGGTTATGGTCTGAGCGCAGGTATACGGGACTAGGGGAGATTATGTGTTCGGCACGGACTAGAAGGGTCGAGATCGCCTGTTTCCGTGCTGTAATTGTTATATGGTTATATGGTTATATGGTTGTCTATTTCCTTCGCTCCTTCGATGCTGCCTCACCCGCTGAGTTTCCCCAGCATTTTTATCTACCTTCAATTTCCCAGCATCTGCAGTTACCTCTTAAACATTTTTGCTCTGGTAACGAGTTCAGTACGATTCCATAGAAGAGAAATTGTGCTTTGTCCACCAGGAGCATCATTATGTGAAGAGCTGGAGGGGAATAACTCAGCGGGATCAGCGTACACAAATGTGACATTATCCACTTTGGCGGCAAAAACAAGGAGGCAGATTATTGTCTCAATGGTGTCATATTAGGAAAAAGGGAAGTGCAACCGACCTGGGTGGCCTTGTGCACCAGTCACTGAAAGTAAACATGCTGGTATAGCAGGCAGTGAAGAAAGCTAATGGCATGTTGGTCTTCATAACGAGAGGATTTGAGTATGGCAGTAAAGAGGTCCTTCTGGAGTTGTACAGGGCCCTGGTGAAATCACACCTGGAGTATTGTGTGCAGTTTCGGACTCCTAATTTGAGGAAGGACATCCTTGCAATTAAGGCAGTGCAGCGTCCGTTACGTGGTTAACAAATACCACCACCAACAACTATTTGCTGTGCTTTATTTCGAACCAAAAATCATCACCTCTAACAACCATTTGCTGTGCTTTATTTCAAACCAACCACCACCACTAACAACAACCATTTGCTGTGCATTATTCAAACCAACACACCACCACCAACAACCATTTTCTGTGCTTTATTTGAAACCAACCACCACCACCACCAACAACCATTTGCTGTGCTTTATTTCAAACCAATCACCAAAACCTTCAACAACCATTTGCTCTGCTTAATTTCGACCAACCACCACCACCAACAACCATTTGTTGTGCTTTATTTTAACCAACCACCACCACCAACAACAACCATTCACTGTGCTTTATTTCAAACCAACCACCACCAACAACCATTTGCTGTGCTTTATTTGATACCAACCACCACTTCATTTTCAAACCACATTAAGGGCAGCCAAGGTGAGTAAAAACACACTCACAGTTTGGTAAACATTTGTTCAGTGTCATTGACAGCTCAGACTGAGAGACGTGACATAGAAACATAGAAACATAGAAATTAGGTGCAGGAGTAGGCCATTCGGCCCTTCGAGCCTGCACCGCCATTCAATATGATCATGGCTGATCATCCAACTCAGTATCCCGTACCTGCCTTCTCTCCATACCCTCTGATCCCCTTAGCCACAAGGGCCACATCTAACTCCCTCTTAAATATAGCCAATGAACTGGCCTCGACTACCCTCTGTGGCAGGGAATTCCAGAGATTCACCACTCTCTGTGTGAAAAAAGTTCTTCTCATCTCGGTTTTAAAGGATTTCCCCCTTATCCTTAAGCTGTGACCCCTTGTCCTGGACTTCCCCAACATCGGGAGCAATCTTCCTGCATCTAGCCTGTCCAACCCCTTAAGAATTTTGTAAGTTTCTATAAGATCCCCTCTCAATCTCCTAAATTCTAGAGAGTATAAACCAAGTCTATCCAGTCTTTCTTCATAAGACAGTCCTGACATCCCAGGAATAAGTCTGGTGAACCTTCTCTGCACTCCCTCTATGGCAATAATGTCCTTCCTCAGATTTGGAGACCAAAACTGTACGCAATACTCCAGGTGTGGTCTCACCAAGACCCTGTACAACTGCAGTAGAACCTCCCTGCTCCTATACTCAAATCCTTTTGCTATGAAAGCTAACATACCATTCGCTTTCTTCACTGCCTGCTGCACCTGCATGCCCACTTTCAATGACTGGTGTACCATGACACCCAGGTCTCGCTGCATCTCCCCTTTTCCTAGTCGGCCACCATTTAGATAATAGTCTGCGTTCCTGTTTTTGCCACCAAAATGGATAACCTCACATTTATCCACATTATACTGCATCTGCCAAACATTTGCCCACTCACCCAGCCTATCCAAGTCACCTTGCAGTCTCCTAGCATCCTCCTCACAGCTAACACTGCCCCCCAGCTTAGTGTCATCCGCAAATGTGGAGATATTGCCTTCAATTCCCTCATCCAGATCATTAATATATATTGTAAATAGCTGGGGTCCCAGCACTGAGCCTTGCGGTACCCCACTAGTCACTGCCTGCCATTCTGAAAAGGACCCGTTTACTCCTACTCTTTGCTTCCTGTTTGCCAGCCAGTTCTCTATCCACATCAATACCGAACCCCCAATGCCGTGTGCTTTAAGTTTGTAAACTAATCTCTTATGTGGGACCTTGTCGAAAGCCTTCTGGAAGTCCAGATACACCACATCCACTGGTTCTCCCCTATCCACGCTACTAGTTACATCCTCGAAAAATTCTATAAGATTCGTCAGACATGATTTACCTTTTGTAAATCCATGCTGACTTTGTCCAATGATTTCACCGCTTTCCAAATGTGCTGCTATCCCATCTTTAATAACTGACTCTATTGGTTTCCCCACTACCGATGTTAGACTGACTGGTCTGTAATTCCCCGTTTTCTCTCTCCCTCCCTTCTTAAAAAGTGGGGTTACGTTTGCTACCCGCCAATCCTCAGGAACTACTCCAGAATCTAAAGAGTTTTGAAAGATTATTACTAATGCATCCACTATTTCTGGAGCTACTTCCTTAAGTACTCTGGGATGCAGCCTATCTGGCCCTGGGGATTTATCGGCCTTTAATCCATTCAATTTACCCAACACCACTTCCCGGCTAACCTGGATTTCACTCAATTCCTCCAACTCCTTTGACCCGCGGTCCCCTGCTATTTCCGGCAGATTATTTATGTCTTCCTTAGTGAAGACGGAACCAAAGTAGATATTCAATTGGTCCGCCATATCCTTGTTCCCCATGATCAACTCACCTGTTTCTGACTGCAAGGGACCTACATTTGTTTTAACTAATCTCTTTCTTTTCACATATCTATAAAAGCTTTTGCAGTCAGTTTTTATGTTCCCTGCCAGTTTTCTTTAATAATCTATTTTTCCTTTCCTAATTAAGCCCTTTGTCCTCCTCTGCTGGTCTCTGAATTTCTCCCAGTCCTCCGGTATGCTGCTTTTTCTGGCTAATTTGTACGCATCATCCTTCGCTTTGATACTATCCCTGATTTCCCTTGTTATCCACGGATGCACTACCTTCCCTGATTTATTCTTTTGCCAAACTGGGATGAACAATTTTTGTAGTTCATCCATGCAGTCTTTAAATGTCTTCCATTGCATATCCACCGTCAACCCTTTTAGAATTAATTGCCAGTCAATCTTGGCCAATTCACGTCTCATACCCTCAAAGTTACCTTCTCGCAAAGTGGACCTTCTCGCTCCACCATCTTGCAGAGACTGGCTGAGGGACGCAACACTTCCGGGTTTTATAATCACTCCGGAAGGGGCGTGGCCTTCAGGAGAGAGATTCTGAACATTTTTATGCACTAATTACTCTTTTATTTTTCATCGATGGGAAACATCGTTTTGTCCTGCACAGCGGAGGGTGACTCTGAGTAAGATGGCCGAAAATCACAGCCGTAAGTGGCAGCGTTATTTCTAAAATCAATATACAGAACAACAGGAAGTGGTCAAGATCAGACTTCATATATGTATGTGTATATCCAAATCAACCAATCTATATACGTATAATCAAACAATATATGTATAATCAGCCAACAGTTGAGAGATAGTCTGCCAATTTATAATCACTTTTTAGGGCACGGTAACATTCTAATCTGCTTTGGCTTTTGCTTTCTTTATCCCAATGTTCCAAATAAGTTTCTTTACATTGTTTGATAATTTGATTCACTCTAACTGGTGATTGGGGATCAGTATTGATCTGAGGCCAGTCAGGGATTAACTGGATAGTGTTTAACTAAATTGGGGTGGTTAGTCTCAGCGCCATCTGACACAGGGAACTTTCCTGGGTTCCCCTCTTGTGTTTGAAGGGCTTTGAACTGGAGGGTATCTGGAGGGCTAGATTTAAGGTGATTCCAAAAATTTAGTGTTCGTTTCTGGATATTTATTATCAGTGGGTATCTGCCTAATTCCGCCCTACATGCGTTTGTTGGTCTTTTTCTTTGGATACGGAGGATGTTCCGACAAAATTCCGCATGCAGGACCTCTGTTGTATGTTGTTCCCATTTCATATAGCTATGGTGACTGAGCGGACCCCATAGTTCACTAGCATAAAGCGCAATAGGGTGGATTACACTGTCAAATATTGCAAGCCAGATTTTAATTGGAATTTGGATGTTGTATAATCTTCTTTTTATTGCATACAGAGCTATTCGTGCTTTCTCTTTTAGTGCATTCACTGCCATATTGAACTTCCCTGATGCCGCATCAGTTAGACCAAGGTAAGTATAGCTCATAGAGTGTTCGATAATAATACAATTGAGAGTAAATTTGTATTTATCTTCCTGAAATTTGTTTTTTTCTGAAAAATCATGATGTTGGTTTTCTTTAGATTTACTGCCAGGGCCCAATGTTGGCAGTACTCATCAAGTAGGTCCAACTGTTGCTGCAGACCTCGTTCTGTGGGGTCCGGCAGAACCAAGTCATCCGCATAAAACAGGGATTTTACCTCTCCGTCCAGAAGACAGAGGCCCGGCGCTGTGCTCTGGTGCAACTTTACTGCCAAATCGTTGATATATACATTAAACAGTGTCGGGCTTAGAGAGATCAGTGCACTGGTCTCCAATTTTAACGCCACATTTATTATTCAGATACATTGATTTGTTAAGGTCATATACTTTTCCTCCTATACCACAACAGAGAAGTCTGTAATAGAGACCTCCGTGCCAAATAGTCAAATTATTTCTCAAAGTCGATAAAATAGGCTTTTTTGCTTGGTGTATATGTTTTTCAATGAGCGTGTGGAGGGTATACATACGGTCAGTAGTATGGCGTTTTGGGAGGAGGCCAATTTGTTTTTTTTTACTGAGAATGTTGTATTTGTTAAGGAAAACATACATTCTGTTATTTATGATACTGCAGAATAACCTCCCTATGCAGCTACTGACACAGATGCCACGATAAGTATCTGTGTCTAATTTATTTGCACTCCTATAAATGGGCGAAATAAGCCATTGACACCAAATATCAAGGAAATAACCTGAACGTAGTATGATGTTGAACAGCCGAAGCACTATGTCCTGCATCTCCAGAGTGCTGTGCTTGAGCAATTCATTTTTAATGCTGTCTGGACCACATGCTTTCTTTGAGTGAAGATATTTAATTATTATGGTTAATTCTTCCAAAGTAATTGAGAAAACAAGAGGGTTTTGATAATCTTTCATCACTGTTTCTAACGTTTGGCGTTTTTCTTTGATATGAGAATAATCTGAACATTTTATTTATTGGGATGTCTTTATATAGATTTTTGAAAAGTGCTCTCCAGATATCACCGTCTTGAATTGGTAATGTTTGTAGTTATGTTGTGCTCAGGTTATTCCTCATTGGTTTTGATTTACGGAATTTTAAATTTATTCAGGTCTTTTATGAGTGTAGTTTTCTGTTTTCTTCCTAATAGTGTGTTTATACCTTTTAAGAGTTTCATTATATCTAATATGTAAGCCTAGATTATTTGGTTGACTGTGTTTTTGGTTCGATATTTACCTCAGATCTTTTCTAATACTTTTACACTCATGGTCGAACCATTTCTCATGGTTGTGTTTTTTGATAATTTTTCTCTTCTGTATCACAACGTCAGCTTTGATAGCTACCGTGTGAAAGATCATATTAATGTCATTTATGGCCAAGTTTAGAAACATAGAAACATAGAAAATATGTGCAGGTGTAGGCCATTCAGCCCTTCGAGCCTGCACCGCCATTCAATATGATCATGGCTGATCATCCAACTCAGTATCCTGCACCTGCCTTCTCTCCATACCCCCTGATCCCTTTAGCCACAAGGGCCACATCTAACTTCCTCTTAAATATAGCCAATGAATTAGCCTCAACTACCTTCTGTGGCAGAGAATTCCACAGATTCACCACTCTGTGCAAAAATGTTTTTCTCATCTCGGTCCTAAAAGACTTCCCCCCTTATCCTTAAACTGTGACCACTTGTTCTGGACTTCCCCAACATCGGGAATACTCTTCCTGCATCTAGCCTGTCCAACCCCTTAAGAATGTTGTAAGTTTCTATAAGATCCCCCCTCAATCTTGTAAATGCTAGCGAGTACAAGCCGAGTCTATCCAGTCTTTCTTCATATGAAAGTCCTGCCATCCCAACAAATCAGTCTGGTGAACCTTCTCAGTACTCCCTCTATGGCAAGAATGTATTTCCTCAGAATAGGAGACCAAAACTGTACGCAATACTCAAGGCGTGGTCTCACCAAGACCCTGTGCAACTGCAGTAGAACCTTCCTGCTTTTATACTCAAATCCTTTTGTTATGAACGCTAACATACCATTCGCTTACTTCACTGCCTGCTGCACCTGCATGCCTACTTTCCATGACTGGTGTACCATGACACCCAGGTCTCGTTTCATCTCCCATTTTCCTAATCGGCCACCATTCAGATAATGGTCTATATTCCCGTTTATGCCACCAAAGTGAATAACCTCACATGTATTCACAATATACTGCATCTGCCATGCATTTGCCCACTCGCCCAACCTATCCAAGTCACATTGCAGCCTCCTAGCATCCTCTTCACAGCTAACACTGACCCCAGCTTCGTGTCATCCACAAACTTGGAGATGTTGCATTCAATTCCCTCATCCAGATCATTAATATATATTGTAAATAGCTGGGGTCCCAGCACTGAGCATTGCGGTACCCCACGAGTCACTGCCTGCTATTCTGAAAAGGACCCATTTAATCCTACTCTTTGCTTCCTGTCTGCCAGCCAGTTCTCTATCCACATCAATACTGAACCACAATACCGTGTGCTTTAAGTTTGCATACTAATCTCTTATGTGGGACCATGTCGAAAGCCTTCTGAAAGTCCAGATATAACACATCCACTGGTTCCCCGTTATCCACTCTACTAGTTACATCCTCGAAAAGTTCTATAAGGTTCGTCAGACATGATTTCCTTTTATAAATCCATGCTGACTTTGTCCAATGAATTCACCACTTTCCAAATGTGCTGCTATCCCATCTTTAATAACTGACTCTAGCATTTTCCCCACTACCGATGTTAGACTAATTGGTCTGTAATTCCCCGTTTTCTCTCTCCCTCCCTTTGTAAAAATTGGGGTTACATTAGCTACCGTCCAATCCTCAGGAACTACTCCAGAGCCTAAAGAGTTTGAATAATTATCACTAATGCATCCACTATTTCTGGGGCTACTTCCTTAACTACTCTGGGATGCGACTTATCTGGCCCTGGGGATTTATGGGGCTTTAATCCATTCAATTTACCTAACGGTAATTCCCGGCTAACATGGATTTCAATCAGTTCCTCCATCTCATTCGACTACCGGTGCCCTGCTATTTCCGGCAGATTATTTATGGCTTCCTTAGTGAAGACAGAACCGAAATAGGCCAAATAGACCAAATAGGTCAATTGGTCTGCCATGTCCTTATTCCCCATGATCAATTCGCCTGTTTCTGACTGCAAGGGACCTACATTTGTTTTAACTAATCTTTTTCTCTTCACATATCTATAAAAAGTTTTGCAGTCAGTTTTGTATGTTCCCTGCCAGTTTCCTTTCATAGTCTATTTTCCCTTTCCTAATTAAGCCCTGTCCTCCTCTGCTGGACTCTGAATTTCTCCCAGTCATCTGGCAGGCTGCTATTTCTTGCTAATTTGTATGCTTCATCTTTTGTTTTGATACTATCCCAGATTTCCCAGAACAAGTTAGGGCTTTATTCTTTGGAGCGCAGAAGGTTAAGGGGGGACTTGATAGAGGTTTATAAAATTATGAGAGGGATAGACAGAGTTGACGTGGAAAAGCGTTTCCCACTGAGAGTAGGGAAGATTCAAACAAGGGGACATGACTTGAGAATTAAGGGACTGAAGTTTAGGGGTAACATGAGGGGGAACTTCTTTACTCAGAGAGTGGTAGCTGTGTGGAATGAGCTTCCAGTGAAGGTGGTGGAGGCAGGTTCGTTTTTATCATTTAAAAATAAATTGGATAGTTATATGGATGGGAAAGGAATGGAGGGTTATGGTCTGAGCGCAGGTATATGGGGCTAGGGGAGATTGTGTGTTGGGCACGGACTAGAAGGGTCGAGATGGCCTGTTTCCGTGCTGTAATTGTTATATGGTTATATGGTTATTTCCCTAATTATCCACTGATGCACAACCTTCCCTGATTTATTACTTTGCCAAACTGGGATGAACAATTGTTGTAGTTCATCCATGCAGTCTTTAAATGCCTTCCATTGCATATCCACCGTCAATCCTTTAAGAATCAATTGCCAGTCTATCTTGGCCAATTCACGTCTCATACCCTCAAAGTTACCTTTCTTTAAGTTCAGGACCCTTGTTTCTGAATTAGCAATGGCCACTCTTGCCCAAGGGGCCACGCACAACGAGACTGCTAACTAACCCATCTTCATTACTTAATACCCAGTCTTGAATAGCCTGCTCTCTCGTTGGTTCCTCTACATGTTGGTTTAGAAAATTATCCCGCATACATTCCAAGTAATCCTCTTCCTCAGCACCCCTGCCAATTTGATTCACCCAATCTATATGTAGATTGGTGTCACCCATTATAACTGTTTTACCTTTGTTGCACTATTACTAATTTCCTGTTTGATGCCATCCTCAACTCCACTACTACTGTTAGGTGGCCTGTACACAACTCCCACTAGCGTTTTCTGCCCCATGGTGTTTCGCAGCTCTACCCATAGCGATTCCACATCCTCCAAACTAATGTCTTTCCTGTCTATTGCGTTAATCTCCTCTCTGACCAACAACGCAATCCCACCTCCTTTTCCTTTCTGTCTATCCCTCCTGAATATTGAATATCCCTGGATGTTCAGCTCCCAGCCTTGGTCATCCTGGAGTCATGTCTCCGTGATACCAACTATATGATATTCGTCTCGAACATGGCGAACAGTCTCGTTGTGCGTTGCTGATTAGAGAGGAGATTAGAGAGGAGATTAGCTCAATGGAAAGGAAGGACATTAGTTTGCAGGATGTGGAATCGGTATGGGTAGAGCTGCGAAACACTAAGGAGCAGAAAACGCTGGTGGGTGTTGTGTACAAGCCACCTAACAGTAGTAGTGAGTTGGAGATGGTATCAAACAGGAAATTAGAAATGCGTGCGACAAAGGCAAACCCGTTATAATGGGTGACTTCAATCTACATATAGATTGGGTGAATCAAATTGGCAGGGGTGCTGAGGAAGAGGATTTTTGGAATGTATGCGGGATAGTTATCTAAATCAACATGTAGAGGAACCAACGAGAGAGCAGGCTATTTTAGACTGGGTATTGAGTAATGAGGAAGGGTTAGTTAGCAGTGTTGTTGTACGTGCCCCCTTGGGCAAGAGTGACCATAATATGGTTGAGTTCTTCATTAGGATGGAGAGTGACATTGTTAATTCAGAAACAATGGTTCTGAACTTAAAGAAAGGTAACTTTGAGGGTATGAGACGTGAATTGGCCAAGATTGACTGGCAATTAATTCTAAAAGGGTTGACGGTGGATATGCAATGGAAGACATTTAAAGACTGCATGGATGAACTACAAAAGTTGTTCATCCCAGTTTGCCAAAAGAATAAATCAGGGAAGGTAGTGCATCCGTGGATAACAAGGGAAATCAGGGATAGTATCAAAGCGAAGGATGATGCGTACAAATTAGCCAGAAAAAGCAGCATACCGGAGGACTGGGAGAAATTCAGAGACCAGCAGAGGCGGACAAAGGGCTTAATTAGGAAAGGAAAAATAGATTATGAAAGAAAACTGGCAGGGAACATAAAAACTGACTGCAAAGGTTTTTATAGATATGTGAAAAGAAAGAGATTAGTTAAAACAAATGTAGGTCCCTTGCAGTCAGAAACAGGTGAGTTGATCATGGGGAACAAGGATATGGCGGACCAATTGAATAACTACTTTGGTTCCGTCTTCACTAAGGAAGACATAAATAATCTGCCGGAAATAGCAGGGGACCGCGGGTCAAAGGAGTTGGAGGAATTGAGTGAAATCCAGGTTAGCCGGGAAGTGGTGTTGGGTAAATTAAATGGATTAAAGGCCGATAAATCCCCAGGGCCAGATAGGCTGCATCCCAGAGTACTTAAGGAAGTAGCTCCAGAAATAGTGGATGCATTAGTAATAATCTTTCAAAACTCTTTAGATTCTGGAGTAGTTCCTGAGGATTGGCGGGTAGCAAACGTAACCCCACTTTTTAAGAAGGGAGGGAGAGAGAAAACGGGGAATTACAGACCAGTTAGTCTAACATCGGTAGTGGGGAAACTGCTAGAGTCAGTTATTAAAGATGGGATAGCAGCACATTTGGAAAGTGGTGAAATCATTGGACTAAGTCAGCATGGATTTACAAAAGGTAAATCATGTCTGACGAATCTTATAGAATTTTTCGAGGATGTAACTAGTAGCGTGGATAGGGGAGAACCAGTGGATGTGATGTATCTGGACTTCCAGAAGGCTTTCGACAAGGTCCCACATAAGAGATTAGTTTACAAACTTAAAGCACACGGCATTGGGGGTTCAGTATTGATGGGGATAGAGAACTGGCTGGCAAACAGGAAGCAAAGAGTAGGAGTAAACGGGTCCTTTTCACAATGGCAGGCAGTGACTAGTGGGGTACCGCAAGGCTCAGTGCTGGGACCCCAGCTATTTACAATATATATTAATGATCTGGATAAGGGAATTTAAGGCAATTTCTCCAAGATTGCGGATGACACTAAGCTGGGGGGCAGTGTTAGCTGTGAGGAGGATGCTAGGAGACTGCAAGGTGACTTGGATAGGCTGGGTGAGTGGGCAAATGTTTGGCAGATGCAGTATAATGTGGATAAATGTGAGGTTATCCATTTTGGTGGCAAAAACAGGAAAGCAGACTATTATCTAAATGGTGGCCGACTAGGAAAAGGGGAGATTCAGCGAGACCTGGGTGTCATGGTACACCAGTCATTGAAAGTGGGCATGCAGGTGCAGCAGGCAGTGAAGAAAGCGAATGGTATGTCAGCTTTCATAGCAAAAGGATTTGAGTATAGGAGCAGGGAGGTTCTACTGCAGTTGTACAGGGTCTTGGTGAGACCACACCTGGAGTATTGCGTACAGTTTTGGTCTCCAAATCTGAGGAAGGACATTATTGCCATAGAGGGAGTGCAGAGAAGGTTCACCAGACTGATTCCTGGGATGTCAGGACTGTCTTATGAAGAAAGACTGGATAGACTTGGTTTATACTCTCTAGAATTTAGGAGATTGAGAGGGGATCTTATAGAAACTTACAAAATTCTTAAGGGGTTGGACAGGCTAGATGCAGGAAGATTGCTCCCGATGTTGGGGAAGTCCAGGACAAGGGGTCACAGCTTAAGAATAAGGGGGAAATCCTTTAAAACCGAGATGAGAAGAACTTTTTTCACACAGAGAGTGGTGAATCTCTGGAACTCCCTGCCACAGAGGGTAGTCGAAGCCAGTTCATTGGCTATATTTAAGAGGGAGTTAGATGTGGCCCTTGTGGCTAAGGGGATCAGAGGGCATGGAGAGAAGGCAGGTACGGGATACTGAGTTGGATGATCAGCCATGATCATATTGAATGGCGGTGCAGGCTCGAAGGGCCGAATGGCCTACTCCTGCACCTAATTTCTATGTTTCTATGTTTCTATATTCATTAATAACTATCTGCACATTCAACTCATCCACCTTATTACGAATGCTCCTTGCATTGAGACACAAAGTCTTTAGCCTTGTTTTTACAACACTCTTACCCCTTATACAATTATGTTGAAAAGTGGCCCTTTTTGATTTTGCCCTGGATTTGTCTACCTGCCACTTTTACTTTTCACCTTTATACCTATTGCTTATACCCTCATTTTACACCCCTCTGTCTCTCTGCTCATGCACCCATCCCCCTGCCACATTAGTTTAAATCCTCCCCGACAGCACGAGCAAACCCCCCCCCCCCCCGCCCCCTAGGACATTGGTTCCATTCCAGCCCAGTTGCAGACCGTCCTGTTTGTAGTTGTCCCTCCTCCCCCAAAACTGGTTCCAGTGCCCTAGAAATGTGAATCCCTCCATATTGCACCGTTTTTCAAGCCACGTATTGATCTGCAATATCCTTCTATTTCTACTCTGACTAGCACGTGGCACTGGTAGAAATCCAGAGATTATTACCTTTGACGTCCTACTTTTAAGTTTATCTCCGAGCTCCATAAATTCACACCATCTCTACTAGTCTCAGATGGGTTTGTCTTGAATTTCAGTATTTTATTTGTGAGGTTAATTCAGGGTCGTGATTAATTTATCTCCACTATCTGAAGCCCATCTGTATATAGAGGAGATCGTGCGAGAGAGAGCGAGCCAGGAGAGAGCGAGAGCAGAAGCGGAGACAGAGAGCGAAGGAGAGGCGAGAGAAGAGAGAGAGGAGAGAGCGAGAGCGCGCGACGAGAAGAGCGGAGAGAGAGAGCTCGAGAAGCCTAGAGCAGCGAGCAGAGAGCGATCTCCTCGATCTATCGCACTCTCTGATTCCTCTTCCTAGATAGATATATATATATATATATATATATATATCTATCTCTCTGAATCTCTCCCTTTCCCACTCTTTATCTCCCTCCCTTCTATATCCCTCTCTATCTCTCCCTCTCTCTTTCTCTCTCTCTCCTTCTCTCTCTATCTCACCCTCTCGCTCTCTCTCTGCCTCGCATTCTCTCTCTTGTTATCCATCTCTCGCTCTCTCTCTCTCTTTCTCACTCCCTCTCTCGTTCTCTCTGTCTCTCTCTCTCTCTGTCTCTATTTCTGTCTCTCTCTGTCTCTCTCTCAAAGTTTGTACATTTCTGAAGCCGGTTACACTTTAATTGATGAAAGAGGCAACTATCTATTTTTCTCACGCATTTGCGCCTCTCATTTCTCAGTCTAAAATGCGTGAAATTTGCCAGAAGAGTCCCCCGATAAAGAGTTTGGTGCGTGTGTATTTGTGTGTGTAAATATATATTTTTGTAATGGTAAAACTAACCATGTCCCAGTTATTTACTCTCCTCTCCTCCTCTCCGCCCAGCTCCGACGGAGGCCGGGCCAAAACGCCGCTTAAAAAAACATGATCTCGGAACGCCAAAGATTAAATTGAATCTAAAACGATAGAAAGAAGAGAGAGAGAGAAAGAAACGTAAAAATAAAAAAAACGATGCAGACCACGAGGCACTGGGGATTGATCAGCCATCAGTCCCAACAGTCTACCACACACCATTTCATGTCTAATGTGTATTTCCTTCAGTTCCTCCGTTACCCCACATCCTCTGGCCACTACTATATCAGGAAGATTGTTTGTGTCCTCCTTAGTGAAGACGGATCCAAAATATCTGTTCAACCCATCTGCCATGTCCTTGTTCCCCATAATAAATTCACCTTTTTCGGTCTTCAAGGGTCCAAATTTTGTCTTAACTAATTTCTTCCTCTTCACATACCTAAAGAAGCTTTTACTATCCTGCTTTATATTCTTAGCTAGATTACCTTCGTACCTCATCTTTTCTCCCCGCATTACCTTTTTAGTTGTCTAATGTTGTTCTTTAAACATTACCCAATCCTCTGGCTTCCCGCTTATCTTTGCTACGTTATACTTTTTATTTTTATACTGTCCCTGACGTCCCTTGTCTGCCACGGTCGCCCCTTTCTCTCCTTGGAATCTTTCTTCCTCTTTGGAATGAACTGATCCTGCACCTTCTGTATTATTCCCAAGACTACCTGCCATGGTCGTTCCACTCTCATCCATGCTCGGGTATCTTTCCAGTCAACTTTGGTCAGTTCCCCTCCCTCCCTCATGGCTCCGGAGGTGAATGTTAGGAGCCGGAGCCCTTGGCGGAGAGACTGCGCCCGCCTGACTATGGTACGGATGCGCTCAGGACGCGGATTTATTTATGAGCCGAAGCACTGAGGTGAGCGGATATTTCACCCCGCTCTTCACCTGCTCCCTGAATTTGGACTGGGTCACCGCGTAAATAAATGTGTTCGTGCAGCAGCTGAGATTCTTCAGCAAAGCCCCGACGCGGTGAAAGACATATTCAGAATCATTCCGATCAGTTGCAGTACTTGTGATCTGATAATAGATGACGTTTACAACCATCGTCAGCCACAGGAGGATGAAGCTGCCGGAGATGGTGAAGAGTAAAACCATAGACCTCCTCCTGCTCTCCATCTCCGGGTCACTGCTGTTCTCCCCCTTGCTCTCACCCCTCAGCACCTTACGGACCCGACTGGCCACTAAAATGTGCCGGACTGTCAGAGCATTGAGCAGCAGGATAACAGCGAAAGGGAGGAACGGAGTTACAACCGTGTCTAGCCAGTCAAATGCTATCCACCCGGGGTCAGTGAAAATATTGTCCACCGGGTCACAGCCCCACGGGACATTGTCGATGAACAGCCCGGGTCCCATCATGAAGTAGCGGGGAACGTTTTTCAGACAGAGCAGAACGCCGACTGTTCCCAGAACCGCAGCCACAGTTTTTCCGGTGCAATATTTCGTTTTCAGCTTCTGGCAACAAATAGCGACAAACCGATCAAAGGTGAAAGTGACGGTGAACCAGACAGAACAGTCTATAACTGCAAACTGCATTACAGCGGTAACACTGCATACATGGGTGATGGTCAGGAAACTCCAAAAAAAGTAATGATATCGGATCCAATACAAAATAACCTCGAAAATCACGGCCAGTAGATCGGCCGCTGCCATGGCCACCAGGTAGCAAGTGGTGCAGGTGGAGAGACCGCACTTTCCCCGGGACAGGATCACAATCGCCACTAAATTCACTGCGGAAAGAGAAGGGAACGGACACTGGACATTAATGAATACCTTGTCCGGGGCTGAACACCGGCTTCATTTCCAGCTAAAATCAGGAGTGTTGGAGTCGGTGCGCGGCTGCTGCAAGTTTAACAATGTCAGAGCCGGCTCCGACTGTGCCCGACCTGCCTGCCTGCTTCAGGGGAGAAGAGGGACAGACGGGGTAAAGGACGGGGAGGCAGGGACCGAGCAGCCACCCGCTTCAATAGGCGCAATAGTCCTCTCTTTAGTTAACCCTGCTGTTGCTCACAGTTTCTGATGGGACCGGTTTCACAGGCTTAACCGTGACTGGCCGGCCGCGTTTAACCAGGGCTCTGGGAACTCGGCATCTGAATGGGACGAGGAGGAAGGGTCCTAGAGGGAAGGCAGTGACAACTTGGAATCCGGCAGCAGCAGCGTGGCTCCGTTAATGGATTCATTCCACACAGTGAATTCAGTTCGGTAACAACACACACGCACACACACACACACACACACACACACACACACACACACACACACACACACACACACACACACACACACACACACACACACACACACACACACACACACACACACGCCGGTAGATCCGCGGCCACTGGTCCATGAGATGGATCCAATTATTGACCAATCTAACTTTGACAGACCCCACAGTGAGGCATAGTGTCCACAGGAACGGTTGTTCACTCTGGTCAATAACTGAGACACAGCGAACTGCGCAATGTGAACCTCTCTCTCCCAGTCACACCGTCCCGGAGAGCTGCCTGCCTGCCTATCTGTCCCGAGCACTGGGGCAACTCTGGGCAAGGTGCCACTGAAGGCAAGAACAACATTCTAGTGGCTACCGGCCGGCAGCAGTGAGAAAATAGATTCAGCGGTCTGAAAATGAAAAATGATCATAGCAGCGTTAATTCAAAAAATATTTCACAGATTGGATTGATATTCTTCAACTGTTCTTGTACAACGATCATCAGTTGGGAACGTAACATGATCAGAATCATGGTAATACCAGTTAACACACGGATGGAGTTATAAAACTTGAATTGTTCTGCTCACTTACCAGGGACTCCAACGGCAGCAATGATCACGTACAGGATATTCTCCACTCTAGCATAACTTTCCCACAATTCGCGATGCATCTTCTGCGTCCAGCGACGTGTCCCCGTGAGGACCCGGTAATGTCTCGGAATGAAATGCTGGGGCAGAACATTCCTGGAGACTTTATACCATTTTCCGTCTCCAACGGGACAGTGAAGTTGCAACAGAGTTTAAATATAGAAATTTTGAAATTATTATCAAACAGATGACATCAGGTAGGCGAGTGAAATCCCTGCTGAGACAGACATGTTGTGATTTATTCAGGGAATTGATTGAGAAACTCCAAAGACTGGTAATTGTGGCGATAGACACTGAGGGATGGAAATTGGGAGCGGTGGCATTGTTCCAGCAAAGGGGATAATCAGATCCTACTGTCCACCTCATGTTGTTTGCATGATTTTCTTCAATCCGTTTCACTCAGCAAGGAAATTCCAAATTCCAGGGATCCTCTCAGGGCTTCTGATGCCCAGTTTGAAGTTGGACTGGACTGGGCGACCTTTGTCCACAGGTTGAGGAATTAGTTCAACACATCACCTCGGACTAAAATCCCCCCCCCCCCCCCCGCACTCCAGTTCACCACTTAATATAATCGCGGCTTAACTGACTGTGACCTCAACCCCGCACTCCCGCTGGCCCCGGTAACCATTCACTCCCTGCTTGCCTGGAATGGATCTGACTATACCAGGGGACAATAACATCACTGCCTCCATCACCTCTGAGGAGGAACGACCCAAAGACTCACGACACTCAAAGAAAAGGAACATTTCCGCCTCAGATTTGTCCTAAATCTAAATAAAATGGCGAATGATGCAGCACCTCTCCCTCCTCTCTTTCTCTCCCCTCCATCCTTAATGCTGTCACTCTCTCTGAACTGTTACTCTCTCTTTTACGCTCTCTATTCTCCCTCTCTGGGCTGCCCTCTCTCCATTCACTATGTGGTGGTACTAATGGAGGAACATACTGTGGTGGTACTAATGGAGGAACATACTGTGGTGGTACTGATGGAGGGGAACACTGGAGCAGCACTGATGGAGGAACATACTGTGGTGGTACTTATGGAGGGAGACACTGCGGTGGTAATGATGGAGTGGAACACTGTGGTGGTACTGATGGAGGGACACATTGTGGTGGTACTGATGGAGGGACATACTGTGGCGGTACTGATGGAGGGACATACTGTGGCGGTACTTATGGAGGGACACACTGGAGCAGTACTGATGGAGGAGCATACTGTGGTGGTACTGATGGAGGGACACACTGTGGTGGTAATGATGGAGTGGAACACTGTGGTGGTACAGATGGAGGGACACACTGTGGTGGTACTGATGGCAGGACACACTGTGGTGGTACTGATGGAGAGACACACTGGAACAGTACTGATGCAGTGACATACTGTGGTGGTACTGATGCAGTGACACACTGTGGTGGTACTGATGGAGGGACACACAGTGGTGGTACTGATGGAGGTACACACTGTGGTGGTACTGATGGAGGGACATACTGTGGTGATACTGATGGAGGCACACACTGTGGTGATACTGATGGAGGGACACACTGTGGTGTTACTGATGGAGGGACACACTGTGGTGATACTGATGGAGAGACACACTGGAGCAGTACTGATGCAGTGACATACTATGCTGGTACTGATGGAGGGACACACTGTGGTGGTACTGATGGAGGAACATACTGTGGTGCTACTGATGGAGGGACACACTGTGGTGGTACTGATGGAGTGAAACACTGTGGTGGTACTGATGGAGTAACACACTGTGGTGGTACTGATGGAGGAACATACTGTGGTGGTACTGATGGAGGAACATACTGTGGTGGTACTTATGGAGGGACACATTGTGGTGGTACTGATGGAGTGAAACACTGTGGTGGTACTGATGGAGTAATACACTGTGGTGGTACTGATTGAGGGACACACTGTGGTGGTACTGATGGAGGAACATACTGTGGAGTAGTACTAATGGAGGAACATACTGTGGTGGTACTGATGGAGGAACACACTGGAGCAGTACTGATGGAGGGACACACTGTCTGGTGGGCTGACAAAATAAGTAGTACTAATGATGTGACAAATTGTGGGTTGTACTGATGGACTGACATTCTGTGGGGTAGTGCTGATGGAAGTAACACAGTGGGGCAACACTGATGTAATGACACTGAAATATTACTGACGGAGTGACACCGTTAGGTATTTATTGGAATGACACAATGTGGAGTTATCGATTTCTATTGGAATGACACTTTGCGGCTGGTACTGATGGAATGACACGTTGTGGGGTAGCACTGAAATAATGACACTTTGTGCTAGTACCTATGTAATGACACACCGTGGGGTAGGCCTGATGAATTTACACATTCCGTTGTAGTACTGATAGAGATACACACTCACGTAATGAAACATTCTAGGGTACTGCTGATGGAATGACAGTCTTTGGGGTAGTACTGAAGTAGTGACACATTCTATGGTAGTACTGATGGAGGGATACACTGTGGGGTAGTACTGATGGAATGACACTGAGGCGTAGTGCTGGTGAAGTGTGACACTTTGGGCACGTATTTCACGATGCAGTGACACTCTGGTGTAGTACATTTGTAGTGACAAACGGGGTGGAGTAGTACAGATGGAGTAAAACATTGTGTGGTAATGCAGAGGGAATTACACATTGTGGGGTGGTATCGCTAGAGTGACTAGCTGAGGGGGAGCATTGATGGAGTGACACCCTGTGGGGTAGTATTGCTGGAGTGACTCGCTGAGGGGGACCATTGATGGAGTGACACCCTGTGGGGTAGTATTGCTGGAGTGGCACTCTATGGAGAATTGGGAAGAGGAAGAGGAAGAGGATGGAGAAAAATGGAAGCAAGGGCTATTTGAAGTTAGAGAAGTCAATGTTCATACCGCTGGTGTGTTAGATGCCCAATCGAAATATGAGGTTCTGTTCCACCAATTCGCGCTGGGCCTCACTGACAATGGAGGAGGTCCAGGACACCACGCTCTGTGGTTGTCCTGATGGAGTGGCATAGTTTGGTGTAGTGCTGATGGAGCAACACAATGCGGAGTAGTATTGATGGGGTGACACACTGTGGGGTATTACTGATGTATGACATATTCTGGACTAGTTTTGATGGATGGACACACTTTCGGCTACCAGTGATGGAGTGACATTCTGTGGGATAATACTGCTGGAATGAAAACCTGTCAGGTAGTGATGGTGATAATTTGTGGGGAGGTTCGGATGGAGTAACAAACTGTGGGGTATAACTGATGTAGTGACACACTGTGGAGTAGTACTGATGGAGTTACACACTGTGGAGTAGCACTGATGTAGTGACACACTGTGGAGTAGTACTGATGGAGACACACTGTGCGGTATTATTGATGTAAAGGCACACTGTGGGTTGGCTATGATGGAATGCCACTGTGGGTGGTACTGATGGAGTGAGTCACTGTGAGGACGAACTGATGGAGTGACATAATCTGGGGGTAGTACTGACGTAATGGTATTCACTGGGGTAGTACTGATGGATTGATGCGCTGTGAGACAGTACTGATAGAGTGACACACTGTGAGGTGGTCAGGAAGGATTGACACACTGTGGGATAGCACTGATGTTCTAACACATTGTCGGGCGTACTGATGGAGTGTCACACTGTGGAGCAGTACAGATGGAGTGATACACTGTGGGGTAGTTCTGATCGAGTGATGCACTGTGGGGTGGTGCTGATCGAGTGATGCACTGTGTGTAAGTACTGATGTAGTTGTGTACTATGGGGTATGACTGACGGGGTGATAGTGTGGCATAGTAATGATAGACTGACACTGTGTTACAGAGCTGATGGAATGGCGCACTGTAGGATACTGCTCATGTAGTGACAAACATCGGGGTATTACTCATGGACTGACACACTTTTGCGAAGTACGGATGGAGTGACATACTGGGGAGCCTCACTGATGTAGTGACTCAATTTATGGTAGTACTGATGGAGAGACACACGGTGGAGTAGTCTTGATGGAGAGACAAACGGCGGGATAGTACTGATGATGTGACACCGACTGAGGGGTCGCACTAAGACTGACACACTAGGGCAGTGCTGTTGGAGAGATACTGTGGAGTATTACTGATAGAGTGACACACTACGGATGGAGTGACATAATCTGGAGTAGTCCTTACGGTGACAGATTTTAATATTGTTTCAAGATATCGTTTTTTTTACTCAGAGCTCCTGTGGATTTGGAAGCAACAACAACAAAGAGAAGCAGGGGAAAACACTGATTGGCTCTAGCCCAAGTGGGAGGAAAGTTAGAAGTGGGTCAGAGGGGGAAAACAGTTGAAAATGAGAGGCAAAGCACGGGCAGACTTTACTCAGAGCTCCTGTGGATTTGGAAGCAACAGCAACAAAGAGAAGCAGGAGAAATCACTGATTGGCTCTAGCCAAAGTGGGGGGAGAGTTAGAAGTGAGTCAGAGGGGGGAAACTGGGGAATTTGGTTTGTAAATTGGTAAATTAGGCAATTTATCAGTCAATATGAGCAATACGGCTCTTGGGGAGCGGCAGTGAGGGAGCGGCCTTGTGAGGGAAGTGTGAGTCTTTGGCTCGAGAGTCCTCGGCGAGGAGGCTGAGGAGAGGAGGCTACGCAAAACGCTGGAGAGGGAGAGACGAAAGAAGGTGATGTCAGGCAAGCTGATTCAGTGTGATGCTTGCAGTATGTGGGAGGTCAAGGACACTGCTGGTGCATCTGGCTGCTACAAATGTGACAAGTGCATCCAGGTACAGCTCCCGAAGGACCGTGTTGGGGAACTGGAGAAGCAAGTGGGTGACCTCAGGTTCGTCCGAGAAACTGAGTCGTTCCTCGACAAGTCCTACAGTAAGATTGTTACACCTAAGGTACTGGAAGAGAGAAGGTGGGTGACGGTGAGAAAGGGACGGACACATGGAATGCAAACGTCCCCGGGTGTTGTACCTCTTGTGAACAGGTTCACCCACTTAGAATATGTTGGGACGGAAGACGTTATCACACTGAGCGGCGGACTGGCTTGCGAAGCAAAAAGGGCTGTTGAGCCAAAACCAAAGAGGATAACGTCAAGCAACGCCATTGTAGTGGGAGACTCCATTGTGAGAGGTACAGACAGGGGTTTCTGCGGCAACAGGCGGGATTCGAGGATGGTGCGCTGCCTTCCTGGTGCCAGGATCCAGGATGTCACGGACAGAGTGCAGAAAATCCTCAAGGGCGAAGGTGAACTGCCAGAAGTGGTAGTGCATATCGGCACAAACGATGTCGGAAAGAAAGGGATGAATATTCTGCAGCGTGACTTTAGAGAGCTTGGAAAAATGCTGAAAAGCAGGACCTCCAGGGTTGTTATCACCGGGTTGCTTCCAGTTCCTCGTGTGTCATTCCGCGTGATGAATTCACCTGTTTCTGACTGCAAGGGACCTACATTTGTTTTAACTAATCATTTTCTCTTCACATATCTATAAAAGCGTTTGCAGTCAGTTTGTATGTTCCCTGCCAGTTTTCTCTCATAATCTATTTTCCCTTTCCTAATTAAGCCCTTTCTCCTCCTCTGCTGGACTGGATTTCTCCCAGTCCTCTGGTAGACTCCTTATCTGGCTAATTTGTATGCTTCATCTTTTGTTTTGACACTACCCCTGATTTCCCTTGTTATCCACTAGCTTCCCTGATTTATTATTTTGTCAAACTGGGATGAACAATTGTTGTAGTTCATCCATGCCGTCTTTAAATGCCTCCCATCGCATATCTACCGTCAACCACCGTCAATGGCCAGTCTATCTTGGCCAATTCACGTCTCATATCCTCAAAGCTACCTTTCTTTAAGTTCAGAATCCATGTTTCTGAATGTCACTCTCCATCCTAATGAAGAACTCAACCATATAATCGTCACTCTAGTCCAAGGATGCATGCACTACAAGAGTGCTAACTCACCCTTCCTCATTACTCAATACCCAGTCTAGAATAGCCTGCGCTCTCGTTGGTTACTCTACATGTTGGTTTAGAAAACTATCCCGCATACATTCCAAGAAATCATCTTCTTCAGCACCCCCGCCAATTTGATTCACCCAATCTATATGTAGATTGAATTCAACCATTATAACTGTTTTACATTTGTCGCACGCATTTTTAATTTCCAGTTTGATGCCATCCCCAGCTCCACTACTACTGTTAGGTGGCCTGTACACAACTCCCACTTGCGTTTTCTGCCCCTTATGCCCCTGTCCCACTTATGAAACCTGAACGGAAACCTCTGGAGGCTTTGCGCTCCACCCTAGGTTTCCGTGCGGTTCCCAGAGGTTGCAGGTGGTTGGCGGAGGTTGCAGGTAGTGGAAGCAGGTAGACAGACTGACAAAAATCTCCGGGAACCACCGGGAAACGCACGGACACGTTGGGTGGGGTGCAAAGTCTCCAGAGGTGTCCGTTCAGGTTGCCTCAGTGGGACAGGGGAATTAGCTCTACCCATATCGATTCCACATCCTCCAAGCTAATGTCCTTCCTGTCTATTGCGTTACTGTCCTCTCTGACCAGCAACGCTACGCCAACTCCTTTTCCTTTCTGTCTATCCCTCCTGAATATTGAATATCCCTCGATGTTCAGCTCCCAGCCTTGGTCACCCTGGAGCCATGTCTCTGTGATCCCAACTATATCATATTAATTAATAACTATCTGCACATTCAACTCATCCACCTTATTACGAATGCTCCTTGCATTGAGACACAAAGCCTACAGGCTTGTTTTTACAGCACTTACCCTTTATACAATTATGTTGAAAAGTGGCCCTTTTTGATTTTTGCCCTGAATTTGTCTGCCTGCTACTTTTACTTTTCACCTTGCTACCTATTGCTTCTACCCTCATTATACAGCCCTCTGTCTCTCTGCTCATGCTCCCACCCCCACTCCCCCCCCCCCCACCCCCGCCACATTAGTTTAAATCCTCCCCGACAGCACTAGCAAACACTGCCCCAATGACATTGGTTCCATTCCAGCCCAGGTGCAGACCGTCCTGTTTGTACTGGTTCTACCTCCCCCATAAATGGTTCCAATGCCGTAGAAATTTGCCCTAGATCTTAATCGTAGTCAAACTCGTGCATGGTCGAAAGCTGTGACATCTCCCCCCATGCTTCTTGAAACTAAACTACTAGCGAGTCTGCGCGAGAATCCCAGCCGCAAATACGCCTCAGACTACGTATAAATCCCACCCACATAATTACAGGGAGATAACATTTCAATGTGACTGGTTATAGTTATAACATACTGAGTTAAGCTAAATGGATACTACAGTACTAGTGTACGAATATGTCGTGGGGTAGTACTGATACACTGTGGAATAGTATTAATTAAGTGATAAACTGAGGGGTAGTACTGATGGACATATACACTGTGGGTTTGTACCGACGGAGTAATACATCGTGGTGTTGTTAATATGCAGGGGTGTGTGCACTTCGGAAACTGACAACTGTCTGAGAGAATTGGCTTCATTGATAATGACCACACTTTGCAAGGTGCTAGCGACCCATGTGACCTAGCTGGCTCCACTAAGTCCGGAATTCTGAAGAAGCTGCAGGAAGCTTCACCTGTTGACACTATGTCTGCGTTCCTAAATGTGTTTCTGTTATGTTTCAGTGCAAAAACGCTGAATGCGTATTTATGATTGGTTAGTGAAGGTTTATGTTTCTACTCTGTAGCAATCTGGACCAATCTCAGTGTCATCCTGCTGGTGCCTGTGATTGGTCCAGGATGTTATGTGTACTGATTTGCGATAATCTGCAAAGTGGTTGCCTCCCCATGTATGTTTGCGTGGGTATCGGTAACTGGCTTGTATGGGGGTGCCTCCCCCTGTACTTAATTTAAAAAAAATGTTTTATTAGAAGCAATGTACATACATCTTAATCATAATATGCAACATATTACATTTCTTGCGCAACTTCTCTTTTTTATGTTAAACTTAAAGCTATAATAGAAAAAGAGAAAGGAAAAGAAAGAAAGAAGAAGAGTGAGGATAATAGTGAAGTGTAGTCCGCAGTAGTTGGCGTTAAGTGAATGATAATGGTTAAGTAGACTGCGTCCACAGAAAAGGGGGGCCTTAAGAAAAGAAAAAGAAAACGAGTAAGGAATCTAAAAAAGGTAAGGCTAGGCAAGAAGGAAAGGGAATGTGTCTAGTTCCTGACGATTCACACTCATCACCTAGTTCTAAAATAATTATTTTCCAGGGTTGTGTTGCACCGTATTACACCCGTAACAAATCAATGAAAGGTGACCATATTCTTAAGAATTGCTCTTGTTTTCCTACTAGAATAAGTCTCATTTCCTCAAGATGTAGTATGTCCGACTTATTTGTAATCCACATTTTAAACGATGGGATAGGAGCATCTTTCCAGAATTTAAGTATACGTTTTTTTGCCGTTATCAAACCGTAGTTTAATAAACATCTTTGAAATGTAGTTAGTTCGGAACAGGCTTTCATTGTTCCGAAAATAATCAATTCTGTATTTGGGTCCAGTCTTAATTTAAATATTTTTGAAAAGCTTTCAAAAATGTCCTTCCAAATTTTCTGACGTTTTACACAGGAAACAAACGAATGTGCTATTGTTGCCTCTTTAGTTAGGCACTTATCACACATGGGAGAGACATTCTGACATTTTTTATTTAATTTTGTTTTTGAGTAATATAATCTGTGTACAATTTTAAATTAGATCAATATGTGTCTAACATTGATCGAACATTTATGTATATATTACAAATAATCTTCCCACCTGTCCTTGGTGATTTCTATAGACAATTCTTGTTCCCATACTCTCCTTATACCTTCTGTCGAAGGTATGTCTATATTTAAAATAGTATTATCAAAATACGATGTTAAGTGATCCAATTCTGCCTGTCTATTCATGCCTTGCTCTAAAGGGTCCAGCTTCAATTTTTTATAACCTTTTGAATGTTTTTTCAAATAATCTCGAGTTTGTAAATATCTAAAATATTGGTTACTTTCCAAATTGTATTTAAGCTGTAAATCTTGGAATGGTAAAAAATTTCCCGCTTCATACAAATCTTCCCAAGTCTTAATTCCTAATCGTTCCCAGAGAGTAAATGTTTTGTCAATAGTCGATGGCTTAAACGCGGGGTTGTTAGCTATCGGTGAAAGAAGCGAAATATTTCTTAATTTAAGAGAGGATTTTATTTGTCTCCAAATTCGTATTGTGCTGTGAATCATCGGGTTTCTATTATATATTGTGTTCTTCAGTTTTATTGGTGAGAAAAGGATCGCTCCTATATTAAAATGAGTGCAATCCTCCTTCTCCATTATTGTCCATTATAACTGTTGTGTTGAACTGTCTAACCAATACATTATATTTTGAATGTTCACTTCCCAATGGTAGTACATAAAGTTGGGATGTGTAAGTCCACCGTATTCTTTGAGTTTACATAAATGTGCCTCCCCTTGTACTTTGGCGCCTATAGGTTATACGTGTATTTCAGGATGATCTTTCTGTTGGGGCCTGTCGGTTATTTTTCCTTCTGTCCAGTTTACGCGACGCTGGTGATGACACGAGCGTGTGGATCCGAGGTCGGCCCCGCGGTGCTGTTTACAAATAAGGAAGGGCTTGAATTCCAGTGTTCGTCTCAGTGATTGACGGAGCCAGACGAGAAGAGAGAGCTTTAGATCCGGAATCAACATTTGGGGGCTCGTCCGGCATCTCAACGGATTGCCAACGCGCGTCTGCGGCCGAAGGAACTGAATAGTCTTGGATCGCGGGAGGAGAAATAGGTGAATAGTTTTTGCAGCATCTGTTTAACCGCTCCGCTAATCTAACGAAGAATCGGGCATACGCTGCCTTGTGTGTGGATTCCCGATGAGATAGATCGAGGTAACTAGTCTGGCGAACAATCGTAGGTGAGGGTTGGAATCCCTGTTGGGTTAGAGTCCCCACCTCGTTGGGCTAGAGTACCCGGTTTGGGTGAGGATCGGGCTCACAAGGTCCAGCGGTGTTGGGTTAGAGTCCCCACCTATTTGGGTTAGTGGCCCAGGTTTGGTTGAGTGTCGGACTCACAAGGTCCATCCTTGTAGGGTTTGAGTCCCCACCTTAACTGGGTTAGAGGCCGAGGGGTTTGAGGCCCAGCATAGTATTGGGTTACAAATTGACAGGGTAGCTAGATAGGCATTACTGGGAAGGTGCAGGACCAAGCGGCGTAAGTAGCAGTGTACAATTCTCACTCAGTTGCTGCCTTGCTAGTACAACTGCAGACTCAACATCTCACTAAGTCGCGCCAGAATATGTATGAGATGTACTTGTAAAACAACCCTAAATTGCAGTTCAAGTATTGTATCACCATCAATCCAGCATCTTTTCTCATTAAACCACCGGAGGAATAAGTCGATCAGGGCATGGCTGTCCATTTGTAAGGAAGAAGGAGGAAACTTCTGTTCGGGAACATTTAACAAATGTTCATATGGCAGAACATGACCTAACATTATATGTGGATGGATGTGCATCTATCGGACATGCCATTGTGAATCAAAATGGGGATTTAATAAGAGCCTGTATCGTAGGGAAGAATTCGAGAATAAATGCTTACACTTACAAAGACATGCCTTTGTAGTGGTCCATGACTTTGGCCAGTTGTGGAGAAGTAGCAGATTCTTAAATTCAAAGGGAATATAGATATCACACCGGAAATTAGTGTCAGATCTGTTACAAGCAATAATGTTGCAGAAACACAATTCAGTGATGAAATGTAGTGCTCATACTAAGGGCCAAACCCCAGTAGATATATTATATCGTCGTGACAAAAAAGCTGAAGAGATGTCCCGAGAGCGCAGAGTGGTTACACTAAAATGACGAGGCAGCCTAAACGTGTAAATAAAGAAAGGTTTCCCTCGGAAAACCCAATGCTAACTGCCCAACACATTTAGAGGTTATTAAGAGGGCGCTCCTGATTAAGATGGACAATTGTGGAAGCAACGTGGTTGCATAATTGCTTGTATATCAGGATTGTGGGTTATCCAGGCAGGACAGACATGTATGTCCGATGAACTCGCAATGTGGGTTATTGAATGTGTACACTTCGCAACTCATTGTGGTGCTAAAGCAACCGGCGATACACTATTGGCTACCTTGTGGCATCCGAGGTTGCAAACTCTGGCGCAGATAATTAGTAGCCGTTGCCTGATCTGTCAGCAACATAATCCCGGGAAATGCGTGAGCTGTGGTAGTGGGGTAACACCCTTACCCATAGGTCCTTTAAAAAAAAGATGTTAACTGTGGAAGTGGGAAAACATCCTTACCCATAAGCCCTTTTGAAACCCTCCAGATGGAGCACATTGAGTTGCAGAGATGTTAAGGATACAAATATGTGTTAGTAATTGTGGAGGTATTTAGCAAGTTGATTGAAGACAGTGGACAAAAAAAAACCCCCGTGGTGTTAAAGCACGCATGAGAGAGATTATTCCTAGATATGGAATTCCAATTCAGCTAAGGTCCTCATTTTGTAGGACAAGTAAATAACGAATTATGTGAACAAGTGGGCATCCAGCAACATTTAAACTGTGCCTATCGACAACAGGCTGCTGGTCTTATCGAACGAGCTAATCACACATTGAAAAACACATTGAATTCTGAAACATGGGCTAGCTGGTTTAAATAGCTTCCGTAGCGTTGTACCAGATGCGCACTACACCAGCTGGAAGACCAAGATTGAGTCCAGCAGAAATTGTGTATGGTCTTCCATTTCGAACCCCATAGAACGAAAGTGCCCCAAAAATAGTTAGTTTTTTTATCATATGACGGTAGAAATGGCTGATTATGTTTTATCATTGACCAGAGTAATGGGGGATTTGATACGAACGTCGAACATTGAACTACCCGGTGGGAAGGACCTTATCAGATTCACCTTTCAACCCCAACTGCTTTCAAGGTAAAAGGGAAAAATGCGTGCGTCCACCTGCACCATCGTAAAATTGGCAGTTGTAAGACTTACTACTTTTTCCTTTAAGAGATATTTTAATACAGATACTTTGGATTAAAGAAGTAATTATGCTGACGTAATGGCCCCAAGAGAATCCACGTCCATGAAAGGTCGGGAGGTGGAAACTCGTTGGTCGGATGTCTTAGAATCCATGCCCATGAAAAATCTGGAGGTGGAGACTAAGGCACAACTTCATCATCATCGCATTTGGTCTGCTAAACTACGGACTGTTGTCATTTCACCCTGCTTATAAAGATCATGTTGTCAAATTCTTGACGAGAAAAGTTGGTTATCCAGAAATTATAAAAGGGTAAATGTGAATGTGCAGGGGTTTGGGTACTTTGGAAAATGGCAAGAGTCCGTGAGAGAATGGGCTGCATTGATAATTACATCAGGGGTTATGGAGAGAAGGCACGTACAGGATACTGAGTTGGATGATCAGCCATGATCATATTGAATGGCCGTGCAGGCTCGAAGGGACCAATGGCCTACTCCTGCACCTATTTTCTCTGTTTCTCTGTTGCTATGTTTCTATCACTTTGCAAGGTGCTGGGTACTCATGTGACCTCCAATAAGTCTGGAACTCCGAAGAAGCTCCAGGAAGCTTCTGCCCATGTTACCCACTTTTTGCCGCTATGTCTGGGTTCCTAAAGCGGTTTTTGTTATGTTTCAATGCAAAGACGCTGAGTGCTTGCTTATGATTGGTTAGGCCAGTGTGTTTCTACTTTGTTTCATAGTCTTCCCACTGGTACCTGTGATTGGTCCAGAAAGGTGGCCGTCACCTGGATATCTATTTATGCCCAAAAGATGTTACTACTTTATTTCTGTCTATTAAGGATATTATGTGTACTGATGTGTGATTGGGCAAACTAGTTGCCTACCCATGTATTTTTGGTATCGGTATTTGGCTTGTAAGGGTTGCCTCCCCTTGTACTTTCGCCATTTAGTTTATAGGGTTATAAAGGATGATCTTTCCGTTGAAGCGTGTAGGTTTTCTCTCCTTTTGTTCTGTTTACCCGAGAATGCTGAGGGCTCGAGTGATTGGATCCGAGGCCGGCCCCGCGGTAATGTTTACAAATAAACAAGGACTTGGATTCCAGTGTTCGTCTCAGTGGTTGATTAAACCAGAGAGAGTTTTAGATCCGGTATCAACATTATTGCACCGATGGAGTGATACACTGTGGTGTAGTACTGATGGAGTGATACACTGTGGGGTAGTATTGGAGGACAGAGGATATATGGGGATAGAGGAACTGAAATACATTTTCATTAGGCGGGAAATAGTATTGGATAGGCTAATGGAACTGAAGGATGATAAAACACCAGGGCCTGATGGTCTGCATCCCAGGGTCCTCAGGGAGATGGCTCGAGAAATAGTGGACGCATTGGTGATCATTTTCCTATGTGCATTAGATTCAGGATCAGTTCCCGTGGATTGGAGGATAGCTAATGTTATCCCACTTTCAGAGAAAGGAGCGAGAGAGAAAACGGGGAATTACAGACAAGATTGCCCGACTTCGGTGGTGGGAAAGATGCTGGAGTCAATTATTAAAGAGATAATAATGGGGCATTTGGATAGCAGTAAAATCATTAGTCCAAGTCAACATGGATTTATGAAAGGAAAGTCATGCTTGACTAATCGTCTGGAATTTTTTGACGATGTGACAAGTAAAATGGATGAAGGGGAACAAGGGGATGTAGACAGACAGGAAGCAAAGAGTAGTAGTGGACGGGTCCTTTTCAGAATGGCAGGCAGTGGCGAATGGGGTACCGCAAGGCTCGGTGTTGGGGCCGCAACTGTTTACCATATATATTAATGATTTGGTAGAGGGAATTAGGAGCAAAACTAGCAAGCTTTCACAAAAAGCTGGGTGGCAGTGTGAACTGTGAAGAGGATGTTAGGAGGTTGCAGGGTGACCTGGACAGGTTGAGTGAGTGGGCAGATGCGTGGCAGGTGCAGTATAATATCGATAAATGTGACGTTATCCACTTTGGTGGCAAAAACAAGGGGGCTGAGGATTATCTCAATGGGATTTAGTTAGGTAAGGGGGAGGTACAGCGAGACATTGGTGTCCTTGTGCACCAGCCACTGAACGTTGGCGTGCAGGCACAGCAGGCAGTGTAGAAAGCTAATTGAATGTTGGCGTTCATAAAAAGAGGATTTCAGCATAGGAGTAGAGAGGTTCTTCTGCAGTTGTATGGCAAAAGAAAAAGCACAGGGCAGCCGGGGCCAGCCAACAATGCAATCCATTTGCTTTCATTTCAGGCGAGGTCAAGCAAACCAATGCAAAGCAAAAAGCAAAAGCACAGGACAAGCAAAACAACTCATTTCATTTCATGTGCATTTCCATTTCAATTTCAAGCACAGGGCAAGCCAAACAACTCATTTTATTTCATTAAGGGCTAACAAATCACTTATTACAAGCACGTTAAGAGTTAACAAATCATCATTCTTTGCTAGCATATTGCTGGCTAACAAATCATTTATTGCAAGCAAATTAAGGATTAACAAATGACCATTCATTGCAAGCTCATTGCTGGCGAACAAATCATTTATTGCAAGCACATTAAGGGTTAACAAATCATCATTCATTGCAACCACTTTGCTGTCTAACAAATCATTTAATGCAAGCACATTAAGGGTTAACAGATCATTCTTCTTTGCAAACACATTGCTGGCTAACAAATAATTTATTGCAAGCACATTAAGGGTTAACAAATCATCATTAATTGTAAGCACATTGCTGGCTAACTAATCATTTATTGCAAGCAAATTAATGATTAACAAATGATCATTCATTGCAAACTCATTGCTGGCGAACAAATCATTTATTGCAAGCACATTAAGGTTTAACAAATCATCATTCATTGTAAGCACGTTGCTGGGTAACAAATCATTTATTGCAAGCACATGAAGGGTTAACCACATAAAGCACGTAACCACTTAAAGCGCTTAACCACATAACCACAAAACCACATAAACCATATAAAGGTTAGACTCACAGCTCAGTAGATTCACAGTACAGTAGACTCACAGTTCAGTAGACTCACAGCAGAATCAGAGTTGTGGCTTCTCCCTCGCGATCTTCCAGAGCGAGTGACTCACGTCCAGGCATCCGGGGTTTTATAGTTCTGCCCCCGTAAGGGGCGTTACCTTCATCATGGTCATTTGACAGGCGAGTTGACCAATCAGCTAATCTCAATATTTATTTAAACATTCATAACTCTTTTACTTTTTCATCGATCGTGCCAAGGTGATCGCTTTGCCGAAGATAAACAAGCCTCGCGATGACCCCAAGGGACACCAAGCCCATCTCACTGCTGTGTGTTCCACACACGCTCCTGGAAAGTCTCATCCACGCACGTCTCAATCCAGTGATCGACCCCCAGCTGCCTAAAGAACAGGCTAGTTTCCGAACCGGTAGGTAAACGGCGGAACAGGTGGCCCTTGTGTTCCAAGACATAGAGGACAGCTTCCAGGCAGGGGATAAGGCTGGCGTTGTCTTCTTGGACCTCACAGCTGCATATGAAACTGTCTGGCTGCGTGGACTACACATGAAGCTTCTGGAAACCATCCCAGACAAGCACATGGTAAGCTTCATCATGGAGATGCTGAGCAACCGCAGCTTCAGCATACACACCAGCAACGGGCAATGCAGCAGGGTGAGGGAATTTAAGAACCGCGTCCCACAGGGCTCAGTGCTGGCACCAATGCCGTTCAACATCTACATCAATGACCTGCCTGCAACCGAGTCAAAGATGTATGGCTATGCTGATGACCTGGCCAACCTACTCAGTAAGCCATCCTGGGAAGCAGCAGAAGAGAGCCTCTCTGAAGACGTGAACATCCTGTTTTTATACCAGAGGAACTGGCGCCTCAAGCTCAGCATGGGTAAGCCAACATCTTCAATGTTCCACCTCAACAACAGGGAAGCGACCCGCGAACGTCACGGTGGATAATGCCCGGTTACGGTCCCAGCCCGTCCCCACGTACCTCGGTGTGAAGCTCGACAGAACGTTGTCATTCAAACAACACCTGGAAGGTGTTTAAGAAGGAACTGCAGTGCTGGAAAATCGAGGGTACACAAAATTGCTGGAGAAACTCAGCGGGTGCAGCAGCATCTATGGGACGAAGGACATAGGCAACGTTTCGGGCCGAAACCCTTCTTCAGATACCTGGAAGGTACCAAGGCAAAGTCAACCGCCCGTGCCGCACTGATTCGTCGCCTATCCGGCACCACATGGGGAGCCACGACGACGACATAGCGCATGTCCACGGTGGCCCTGGTGTCCTCAGCCGCCGAGTACTGCGCTCCGGTTTGGTGCCGTAGCCCACACGCCAAGAAGCTGGATGCTGCCCTCAACAGCGCCCTGCGGACTGTCTCCGGATGCCTACGAGCCACCCAGAAAACCAACTGTCCGTCCTCGCTGGCATCGCCCCAGCCAACATCAGACGAGAAACAGCCACGCTGGCCCTCTGTCGAAAGGCACAGACTAGTGAATCCCACCTCCTCCATCAAATCGTCACAGAGACACCACGACTAGTGCGCCTCAAGTCATGGCGCCCCTTTGCCATGCAAGCCCAAGAGCTGCTCCGCACAACACCGGCAGACGTGTCCAAGGCCGCCTGGTCAAGACGAGATGGAGAGACCAGTGAAAGTCAGCGGAACCATCTAGGCTGCGCCATTACGTTGATGACCCCATGGACGTCCCTGGCCAGGACCTGCCCCGAAAGCAATGGACAACCCTTAACCGCTTGAGGGCAGGCGTCGGACGGGATGGAGTAGCGATGAAGAGGTGAGGCCTCCTGGACCAGCGCCTTCTGTGAGTGTGGGGACGCAACACAGGCAGTGGAGCACATAGTCACCAGTTGCCACAAACACCAGCCACCGAATGGTGAACGAGGTCTGATTGACCTGGACGATGACACGTTGGCCTGGCTCTCCTCAACGAAGCTGCAGGTCGAAAAGACATACGACAGAAGAAGAAGGACAAATGGTCGGGTTTGCTCAGCGGAGGACTGTGAGTAAGATGGCTAAAAATCATAACGTTTTATTCTAAAATCAATTTAGAGCGCTGACGGTGGGGGGGGGGGGGTCTTTCTGGGGCGCTAGCATGCGTGTTGTGGGCCGAATTGACTGATTTTCAGAGGGCTAG
The DNA here is from genome assembly GCF_010909765.2 of Amblyraja radiata. Classification (NCBI taxonomy): domain Eukaryota; kingdom Metazoa; phylum Chordata; class Chondrichthyes; order Rajiformes; family Rajidae; genus Amblyraja; species Amblyraja radiata. Next base: position 35,276,083 of record NC_045971.1, read on the forward strand.
TATGGGCATTGTGGGTCAAATGCATTCTTCGGCTGACAGCTCAGTCACTGAGGCTTGGCAACTCAGTAACTCAGGATTGGCGGACTGGCAGTGCAGAAACTGCCAGAAATCCTGCAGAAAATAGGTGACAAACGATGTGAAGGAGAAGGGGGGAAGGTGGACAATCAATCTTAGACAATTTCATTTTATTACCGATCACAGCAATGAAGGAGGAAAGTCTATCAATGCGTGGATCTTTGGAGAGCTCGTATGGGTGTTGTGGGCTGAAGAACCTGGTTTTCATAGGGCTAGTATGGATATTATGGATTGAATTGGTTCTTGGCCTTGCAGTTCAGTGATTCATGGCTGATGTGCTGGCAGTTCACCTAGTCATGGCTGGTGGGCTGGCACTTTAGTCACCTACAGCAGATGGGCAGGCATTTCATTTACTCATGGCTGGTGGGCTGGTAGTCCAATTACAGATGCTGCAGCAAATCCCATCTCACAGCACACCAAGCAGGGTGCAGGCAGCAAATCCCATCTCACATCACCCCAAGCAGGGTGCAGGCAGACAATCCCATCTCACAGCACCCTACGCTAAGTGCAAGCAGCAAATCCCACCTCACAGCACGCCAAGTAGTGTGCAGGCAGCAAATCCGACCTCACAATATGCCAAACAGTGTGCAGGCAGCAAATCCCACCTCGGAGCACCCCAAGCAGGGAGAAGACAGCAAATCCCATCGCACAGCACGTACACAAACACACAAACACACACACCTCCCAGCATCTCACATCCCACCTCATAGCACCCAAAGCAGTGTGCATGCAGCAAATACCATCTCACAGAACACCAAGCAGGGTGCAAAGAGCAAATCCAAGCTCACAGCACCTGAAGCAGGCTGCAGGTAGCAAATCCCACCTCACAACACCCCAGGCCGGGCGCAGTCAACAAATACAATCTCACAACACCTCAAGCAGGGTGCAGGCAGAAAATCCCATCTCACAACACCCCAAGCAGGGTGCAGACAGCAAATCCCATCTCATAACACCCCACGCAGGGTGCAGGCAGCAAATCCCATCTTATTGCGCGCATGCTGGGAGCAGGAAGAAAATCCCTTCTCACAACACCCCAAACAGGGTGCAGGCATCAAATCCCATCTCACGGCACACCAAGCATGTCGCAGGCAGCAAATCCCATCTCACAGCACCCCAAGCAGAGTGTAGGCAGCTGAACACATTTCACAGCACCCCAAGCAGAGTGTAGGCAGCCAATCCCATCTCACAGCACCGCAAGCAAAGTGCAGGCAGCCATTCCCATCTCGCTGCACCCCAAGCAGGGTGTAGACAGCAAATCCAATCTCTCAGCACCACAAGAAGGGTGCAGGCAGCACATCCCATCTCACAGGACCCCAAGCATGGTGCAGGCAGAAACTCCAATGTCACAGTACACCACGCAGGGTGAAGGCAGCAAACCAATTCTTACAGTACCCCACGCAGGGTGCAGGCAGCAAATCCCACCTCACAGCACATCAGCTTGATGCAGGCAGTAAATCACTTATCACAGCACCCTAAGCAGAGTGTAGGCATACAATCCATCTCACAGCACACCACGCAGGGTGCACGCAGCAAAGCCCACCTCGCAGCACCCCAAACAGAGTGCAGGCAGCAAGACCAATCTCACAGCACCCCAAGCAGATTTCAGGCAGCAAATCCAATCTCGCAGTACCCCAAGCTGAATGCAGGTATCAAATCCCATCACACAGCACGCCAAGCAGGGAGCAGGAAGCAAATTCCATCTATCAGCACCTCAAGCAGAGTGCAGGCAGCAATCCAATCTCACAGCACCCCAAACAGAATGCAGGCAGCAAGACCAATCTCACAGCACCCCAAGCAGAGTGCAGGCAGAAATCACACACACACAGACTATAATTCTCTCTCTGTCTCTCTCTGTGTCTCTCTCTCTGTCTCTCGCTCTCTCACTCTCTCTCTCTCTCTCTCTCTCTCTCTCTCTCTCTCTCTCTCTCTCTCTCTCTCTCTCTCTCTCTCTCTCTCTCTCTCTCTCTCTCTCTCTCTCTCTCTCTCTCTCTCTCTCTCTCTCTCTCTCTCTCTCTCTCTCTCTCTCTCTCACACACACACACACCACACACACACACACACACGCGCGCGCGCGCGCGCACACACACACACACACACACACACACACACACACACACACACACACACACACACACACGCACACACACGCACACCCACCCACACACACAAACACAAACATCTTACAGCATCTCACATCCCTCATAGCACCCCAAGCAGGGAGCAGACTGCGAATCCCATCTCACAGCATGCCACGCAGGGTGCAGGCTGCAAATGCCATCTACCAGCACCCAAAGCAGTGTGCATGCAGCAAATACCATCTCACAGCACCCCAAGCAGGGTGCAAAGAGCAAATCCAATCTCACAGCACCTGAAGGAGGCTGCAGGTAGCGAATCCAAAATCAGCGCACCCAAAGCAGGATGCAGGCAGAATATCTCATATCACAGCACCCCAAGTAGGGTGCAGGCAGCAAATCCAATGTCACCGCACCACACGCAGGGTGAAGGCAGCAAACCAAAACTCACAGTTCCCCAAGCAGGGTGCAGGCAGGAAATCCCATCTCACAGCACCCCAAGCAGAGTGCAGGCAGCAAATCCCATCTCACGACAGCAGAAGCAGAGTGCAGGCAGCAAATCCAATCGCACAGCACAACATGCAGGGTGCAGGCAGGAAATCCCAACACGCAGCACCCAAGCAGAGTGCAGGCAGCAAATCCCATCTCGCAGCAAGCCAAGCAGGATGCAGGCTGCAAATCCCATCTATCAGCACCCCAACCAGGGTGCAGACAGCAAATCCAATCTCACAGCACTTGACGCACAACAAGGGCACAGGCAGCAAATCCCATGTCACAGCGCACCAAGCAGTGTGTAGACCGCAAATACCATCTCACAGCACCCAAGCAAAGTGCAGGCATCAAATCAAATGTCAAAGTACACCACGCAGGGTGAAGGTAGCAAATCAAATCTCACAGTACCCCACGCAGGGTGCAGGGTGCGTCATTCCCTGATGAGCTCAATGCGTTTTACGCATGCTTTGATAAAGGGAACACCGATGTGCGCTCCCGAGCCCCCATTCATTGTGATGGTATTTCTGAAACTGTCAGTCACAGAGGCCGACGTCAGGAATTCCTTCAGAGGGGTGAACCTTCGAAAAGCGCCTCGACCTGGTCGTGTTCTAAAGACCTGTGCGGACCAACTGGCTGTAATGTTTACGGACATTTTCAATCTCTCACTTCTGAGGTCGGAGGTTCCCACCTGTTTCAAAAGGGCATCAATTATACCAGTGCCCAAGAAGGCAGTGAAGAAAGCGAATGGTATGTTAGCATTCATAGCAAAATGATTTGAGTATAGGAGCAGGGAGGTTATACTGCAGTTGAACAGGGTCTTGGTGAGACCACACCTGGAGTATTGCGTACAGTGTTGGTCTCCAAATCTGAGGAAGGACATTATTGCCATAGAGGGAGTACAGAGAAGGTTCACCGGACTGATTCCTGTGATGTCAAGACTTTCATATGAGGAAAGACTGGATAGACTCGGCTTGTACTCGCTAGAACTTAGGAGATTGAGGGGGGATCTTATAGAAACTTACAACATTCTTAAGGGGTTGGACAGGCTAGATGCAGGAAGATTGTTCCCGATGTTGGGGAACTCCAGGACAAGGGGTCACAGCTTAAGTATAGAGGGGAAATCCTTTAGGACCGAGATGAGAAAAACATGTTTCACACAGAGAGTGGTGAATCTCTGGAACTCTGACACGGAAGGTAGTTGAGGCCAGTTCATTGGCTATATTTAAGAGGGAGTTAGATGTGGCCCTTGTGGCTAAAGGGATCAGGGGGTATGGAGAGAAGGCAGTTACGGGAAACTGAGTTGGAGGATCAGTAATGATCATATTGAATGGCGGTGCAGGCTCGAAGTGCCGAATGGCGTACTACTGCATATATGTTCTATGTTTCTATGTTTCTATAATAGACACTTTTTTCAAGCATTTTAGAACCAATAGACACTTTTACATGCATTTTAGAAAGAATAGACACTTTTTGCAAGCATTTTATAACCAATAGAGACACTTTTTGCAACCATTTTAGAACCAATAGACACTTTTTGCAAGCATTTTAGAACCAATAGAGACACTTTTTGCAAGCATTTCAGAAACAATAGATACACTTTTTGCAAGCATTTTAGAAACAATAGACACTTTTTGCAAGCATTTTAAAACCAATAGAGACACTTTTTGCAAGCATTTTAGAACCAATAGACACTTTTTGCAAGCATTTTAGAATCTATAACGACACTTTTTGCAAGCATTTCAGAAACAATAGAGAAACTTTTTGCAACCATTTTAGAACAAAAAGAGACACCTTTCCCAAGCATTTTATAACCAATAGAGAAACTTTTTGCAAGCATTTTAGTACCAATAGGAACACTTTTGTAAGCATTTTAGAACCAATAAATACTTTGTGCAACCATTTTAGAACCAAAAAAGATACTTTCTGCAAGCATTTTAGAAACAATAGACACTTTATGCAATCATTTTAGAACCAATAGAGACACTTTTTGCAACCATTTTAGAACCAATAGACACTTTTTGCAAGCATTTTGGACCCAATAGAGGCATTTTCTGCAAGCATTTTAGGACCAATAAACACTTTGTGCAACAATTTTAGAACCAATAAACACTTTGTGCAACCATTTTAGGACCAAAAATGGCACTTTCTGCAAGCATGTAGAACCTATAGAGACACTTTTTGCAAGCATTTTAGAACCAAAAGAGACAGTTTTTCAAGCATTCTAGAACCAATCGACAATTTTTGCAAGCATTTTAGAACCAATAGACACTTTTTGCAAGCATTATAGAACCAATAGAGACACGTTTTGCAAGCATTTTAAAACCAGTAGAGACATTTTTTGCAAGCATTTTAGAAACAATAGACACTTTTTGCAAGCATTTTAGAACCAATAGAGACACTTTTTGCAACCATTTTAGAACCAATAGAGACACTTTTTGCAAGCATTTTAGAACCAGTAGAGACACGTTTTGCAAGCATTTTAGAACAAATAGACACTTTTTGCAGGCATTTTGGACCCAATAGAGGCACTTTCTGCAAGCATTTTAGAACCAATAAACACTTTGTGCAACCATTTTAGAACCAATAACACTTTGTGCAACCATTTTAGAACCATAAAAGCCACTTTCTGCAAGCATGTGGAACCTATAGAGACACTTTTTGCAAGCATTTTAGAACCAAAAGAGACAGTTTTTCAAGCATTTTAGAACCAATCGACAATTTCTGCAAGCATTTTAGAACCAATAGACACTTTTTTCAAGCATTTTAGAACCAATAGACACTTTTTGCAAGCATTTTAAAACCAATAGAGACACTTTTTTGCAAGCATTTTAGAACCAGTAGAGACATTTTTTTGCAACCATTTTAGAAACAAAAAAGACACGTTCTGCAAGCACTGTAGAACCAATATAGACACTTTTTGCAAGCATTTTGGAACCAATAGACACTTTTTGCAATCATTTTAGAACCAATAGAGACACTTTTTGCAAGCATTTTAGAACTTGCATTCCAATACGGTCAAGTGCTTTCACTTAATGCGGTACACTCAGACTTCAGATTTAAAGTATTAAAGTCAATTACTTTTATTAGAGTTTGTATGATTTTGTTCTTGCATTGTTAGCTTTTGTTGTTTTAAGAAACTGAGTGTTGTGGGTCGAGGGGTATTGTGGAATTTATTTTGCTGTGTAAATCTTTCGTTGTGGGAATCTAATTGTTTTGTGCGAAATTTTAGGCCGAAATGAATCACAAAGCATTAAAGAGCTAATCGCTATTGTATAGTTTGCTGCCATATGTAACCACTTTCTGCAATGAAAGAGCTAATTGCTATTGCATTGCTTCCTGGGATACTAGACCAGATCTTGTAGCTTTGTATTTCTACCCGTTGGGGTAGCTATAACTGATAACAAGGAGCAGAACGAACTGGTACAGAATAGCAATTGGGACTGGACTGTTGCATCTTGGGACTAAGACTAATGTCTTTGGAATGCTTGGTTTTGAGCAAAAGGTGAAAAACAACTCCATATTAGGACTTGGCTGATGCTTCCTGTGTAAAAGACCCCAGGATTCTTTGTTGATGTGAGTGGTATCTTGGGAGATCCAGAAGCAATTAAAAACGGTCACTAAAAAGGATAGAAAATGAAAACATGCTAAATAGAATAGGACAAGTGTAAAAACACAAGACTAAAAGTTACAGTGCTATGTGAGAAATGAATAATTATTTAATTTAATTAAAGGCAGCATCAAACAGAAAAGTGTTTAAAAGAACTGAGTGTTGGAGCGGACCTGCATTTTTCTGGAAGTTTATTTCATATGTGAAAAAACGCTGCTTCTCCATGTTTAGTTCTGAGTCTGGTGACAGAAAGCGGACCTGTCGCAGACGACCTCAGAGGTCTGGATGGTTCATAATGTAGCAGAAGATCGATCACAAATCTATTCTGTCCCTAGACCATTTGAGAATGTTTATAACGAGTGACATATGACTTGGGCATGCGTAGTCAGAATACCGAACTCGCTTATTCACTAGATGTTTTCAAAACTAAAATTTAAAGTTAGATTTAGCTCTTAGGATAACGGAATCAAGGGATATGGGGGAGAAGCAGGAACGGGGTGCTTAGATTCTGGATGATCAGCCATAATTATATTGAGTGGCGGTGCTGGCTCGAATGGCTGAATGGCCTACTCCTGCACCTATTGCCCGTTACCTTCTCCCAACTAACAATGATCTATTCTGTCCTTGAACTTCATTCCCTTTGTCCTGATTTCAATCCATACACTTCCTTATCTCTGTACTTCCCATCAAACTGAAGAAGGGTCTAGACCGTAAATGTCACGCATTCCTTCTCTCCATAGCGGAGCGGGCGTGCCTTTCCGGGGAGCGCCGTGTTGGAGCTCCGGAGTTTTGGGCCTGCTGATTAACACCGTGGAGCTGTGGTTTGCGGAGCTTCCAGCCGCTGGCGGCGCTTACTCTAACATCGCGGAGTCCTGGGATCCTTTGCCGAGGGTCGTCAGTGTTGAATCTCCGCCAAGCTCGGCCTGTGGACTTCGGGAGCCGCGGTCTCCGGTAAGAAGCGGCTGAACTCCAAGCCCCTGGGTGTGTTCATCCGTTCCGACGTCGGAGTTCCGATCATCCCGGCGAGAGAGCCTGAATAACAGGCCGCTGTAGCGGCGGCTGCGGAGAGCTCAAAGGCCCGGACCACGAGTGAACAATGAGGAAGATGAATGGACTTTGTTGACTTCCCTCACAGTGGGAACCGTTGATTCCGCTGTGTGGGGGATGTTCATGTTACATTCTATCGTGTATTGTGTTCTTTTTTATTCGTATAGCTTTATGGTGACCTCAAATGTCACTGTATCAATTGGTGCATGTGACAATAAATGTCTCTTGTCTTGTCTCTAGGTCGCTGCATTGCTAGATAGCAATGTAAACATGTAGACATGCAGCTAGATTGTTAGAAAGCAGGATAGACTGCCCAATGGCGTGGTAGATAGCTAGCTAGCTAGCTAGATGGATGGATTGCTAGATTCTAGACAATTGGATAGCTGGATAGCTATGTAGCTAGCTGGCCAACTAGCTAGATACGTTGCTAGCCAGATAGCTGTATAGCTTGACAGCTATTTAGCCAGCTAGCGAGATAGCTAGACGGTTAGATAGATAGCGGGATTGACAGCTGCATAGTAAGGTAGCCATATAGCTACTTAACTAGATCGCTTGATTGCTAGCCAGTAGGATAGATAGCCCAAAAGCTAGATAATTATATAGTTAGATAGCTAGATATCTAGATACCAAGTTAGATAGCTAGCTAGATAGATACCACTCTGCGGGGTGAGCTCTCTCTCTCTCACTCACTCACTACGGAGAGCGAGAGAGAGAGAGAGAGAGAGAGAGAGAGAGAGAGAGAGAGAGAGAGAGAGAGAGAGAGAGAGAGAGAGAGAGAGAGAGAGAGAGAGAGAGAGAGAGAGAGAGATCTATATCGATCTCGCTAGCTAGATAGCAATATAGCAAGTTAGATTGGTAGCTAGATAGATAGATAGATAGATAGATAGAGACACAGCTAGATAGCTGGAAAGCAAAATAGTTATAGGTATATGGCTAAAAGGTTAGATTGCCAACGATAGCTAGATATCTAGCTAAATATCTAGCCAGCCAGATGCTAGTTAGCTTGTTAGCAAGTCAGACAGGTAGCTCGATGGCTAGACAGGTGGATACACGGCTAGAGTGATAGCAACAAATAGATAGCTAGACACAGCTAGAAATATACTGTAGCTTGCCTGGCAGCCAATGAAGTAGATGGCTAGATTGCTAAACTGCAGGATATGTAGATAGATAGCATGTTCGCTAGCTAACTGGCGAGTTAGATGGCTGGATAGCTACATAGTTCGAAAGCTAGCGAGCTAGAAATCTGGGTACCAAGACAGCTAGTTAGCAACAAAGGGGTGTGCTCGCACTCTCGCTCGCTCTCTGTGAGATCTACCCAGCTCTAGCTAGCTAGATAGCTAGCTCCGTATCTTGCTAGATATAGTGTAAGATAACTAGCTAGGCAGATAGATAAAAGGTACACAAAATTGCTGGAGGAACTCAGCGGGTGCAGCAGCATCTATGGAGCGAAGGAAATAGGCGACGTTTCGGGCCGAAACCCTTCTTCAGATAGCTGGTTTGATAGATCGCTAGATATCTAGATAGCTAGTAGCCTGATATATATATATATATCCTGGCGATTGTTTGGGGGCCTGTAGATAACTCCCATTAGTATCTTCTTACCTTTACAATTCCTCAATTCTATCTGCAGCGACTCTACATCGTCAGTTCCTATGTCACCCCTCACAAGGAACTGAATGTTACCCCTCACCAACAGAGCTACCCCACCTCCTCTGCCCACCAGCCTGTCCTTGCTACAGGATATATAACCCTAAATGTTCAGTTCCCAGTCCCGATCCTCCTGCAGCCATGTCTCTGTAATCCCCACAATGTCATATTTACCGATCTCTAACCGAGCCTCAAGCTCATCCCATCCACTTTACTTATTATACAGTGCATTCAGAAAGTATCAGACCCCTTCGCTTTTCCCACATTTTGTTACCTTACAGCCTTATACTAAAATGTATATATTCAAATGTTTAATCATCAATTTACACACAATACCCCGAAATGAAGAAGCGAAAACAGGTGTTTAGAAATTTTTACAAAGTAATCAAAAATAATTAACTGAAATATCACATTTACATAAGTATTCACACCCTTTGCTATGACACTCAAAATTGAGCTTAAGTTCATTCTGTTTCCATTGATTATCATTGACATGTTTCTACAACTTGATTGGACTCCACCAGTGGTAAATTAAATTGATTAGACATGATTTGAAAAGGCACACACCTGTCTATATAAGGTTGACAGTGCATGTCAGAGCAAAAACCAAGCCATGAAGACGAAGGAATTGTCCGCAGACCTCTGAGACAGGATTGTGTCGAGACACAGATCTGGGGAAGGGTATGAAACAATTTCTGCAGCATTGCAGGTCCCGATGAGCACAGTCGCCTCAATCATTCCTAAATGGAGGAACTTTGGAACCACCAGGACTCTTCATAGAGCTGGCCGCCCGGCCAAACTGAGCAATCGGGGGGAAGGGCCTTGGTCAGGGAGTTGACCAAGAACCCGATGGTCACTCTGACAGAGATCCAGATTTCCTCTGTGGAATTGGGAGAAACTTCCAGAACGATAACTATATCTGCAGCACTCCACCAATCAGGCCTTTATGGTAGGGTGGGCATACGGAAGCTACTCCTCAGTAAAAGGCACACGACAGCCCGCTTGTAGTTTGCCAAAGGGCATGAGAAACTTTGGTCTGATGAAACGAAGATTGAACTCTTTGGCCTGAATGCCAAGCGTCACGTCAGGAGGAAACCAGGCACCACTCATCGCCTGGCCAATACCATACCTACTGTGAAGCATAGTGGTGGCAGCAGCATGCTGTGGGTTTTTTTTCAGTGGCAGGAACTGGGAGACTAGTCAGGATCAAGGGAAAGATGAATTGAGCAAAGTAGAGAGAGATCTTTGATGAAAACCTGCTCCAGAGCGTTCAGGACTTCAGACTGGGGCGGATGTTCACCTTCCAACGGGACGACGACCCTAAGCCAAGAGAACGCAGGAGTGGCTTCATGACAAGCCTGTGAATGCCCACGAGTGGCCCAGCCAGAGCCGGACTTGAACCCGATCGAACATCTCTGGAGGGACCGGAAAAAAGTTGTGCATCGACGCTCCCCATCCGACCTGACTGGGCTTGAGAGGATCTGCAGAGAATGGGAGAAATTACCCAAATACAGGTGTCGTAGCGTCATACCCAAGAAGACTTGAGGCTGTAAACGCTGCAAAAGTTGCATCAACAAAATACCGAGTAAAGGGTCTGAATATTTATTTAAATGTGATATTTCAGTTACTTATTTTTAATTATTTTGCAAACATTTCTAAACACCTGTTTTCGTTTTTTTATTATGGGGTATTGTGTGTAGATTGATGATAAAACAAAAATAATTTAATCGATTTTGGAACAAGGTTGTAATGTAACAAAATGTGGAAAAGATGAAGGGGTCTGAAGACTTTCTGAATGCACTGTACTTCGGGCGTTCATATATAATACTTTTATTCCATTACTCACCTCACCTGTCACGTCGATTCCTATTTCACTTGGCCGTACTCTCCTATCTCTTCGTCAGCTTTCTGTCCCGTTAATTCTGGTGTCGTTCTTAACTTTTCCAAAAGTCTCTTTCGCTTTAACTCCATTAATTTATTCCCAATTTGTCCCCCCCCCCCCCCCCCCCCCCCCCCCCCCACACACACACACTATTTACCCCCCGCCCCTCACACACACTATTTAGTTCAAACCCACTCGTGTAGCAGTGGCAAACCTGCCTGCCAGAATGCTGGCCCCCGCCTGTTAAGCTGTAACCCGCCCCATTTGTGCAATTCACCCTTACCCCAAAACAGATGCCAGTGGTCTAAGAATCCAATTTCCTGACCCTACACCAGCTCCTCATTCACACATTCTGATCTCCTATCTCCCTGCCCCTGCCCTCACCAGCACGAGGAACTGAAAGCAAATCGGAGACAACCACCTTGGAGGTCCAGCTTTTCAACCTTCTTCCGGGCTCGCTGAAGTGACGCTGCAGAATCTCTTTCCTCTTCTTCCCGACGTTATTTGTGCCGACATGCACAACCAGTTCCGGCTGCTCACCTTCACCCTTCAGGATGCCCTGCAATCGGTCCGTGACATCCTGACTCCCGGCACGAGGTAGGCCACACACCATCTTTGAATTTCGCCAGTTGCCGCAACCCCCCCCCCCCCCCCCCCCCCCCCTGTCTGTACTTCTCATGATGGAGGTCCCGACTACCACGGTTCTGCCTGACGTCTGTCTCTTCGGCTCTGCTTCACGCCACATTGTGACTCGCAGACCAGTCCGCCGTTCAGACTGGCAGTGTCTTCTGTCTCAACAGCTTTCAGGAGGGTGAACCCGTTTCAGAGGTACCGCCCCCGTGGTCTCCCGTACTACAAGCTTCCTTCCCTTCCTTATCGTCACCCTTCTCTCTTCCGGTATCTTCGGTGTAACGATCTCGCTATCGGTCCTGTCCAGGAAACCTGTGTTTTCCCGGATGATTCCGAGGTCATCCAGTTGCCTCTCCAGTGCCACAACACAGTCCTTCAGGAGCTGAACCTGGACACACTTTTCACAATTGTCGCAGCCAGAGGCACCAGCAGCGTCTCTGACCTCGCACATCCTGCAAGCATCACACTGAATCAGCTATCTGGCATTTCTTCACTGCGTCTCACCCTCTCAAACTTATGGCGAAGTCTCCTCCTCAGCCTCCTCGCCAAAGACTCGCTCTTTTCTCAACAGGCACTTCCCTCGACAAGGCCGCTCCCCGTCATTATGCTTCCCAAGAGCAAACCTTGCTTATATTAGCTGATACATTGACTAATTCGTTAACGTACCGATTTGGGAAGAAAGGAAAAAGAAGCGGAGGAGCCCGAGGGCTGAGGGAGAGCTGAGAACGGGAGGAGACAGCAAGAGTGACCAAATTGGAGAAGTCAATGTTTATGCCGCTAGGGTGCAGACTGCCCAAGCGGAATATGAGGTGCTGCTTCTCCAATTTCCGGTGGTCCTCACTCTGGCCATGGAGGAGGCCCAGGACAGAAAGGTCGGATTCGGAATGGGAGGGGGAATTGAAATGCTGAGCCACCGGGAGATCAGGTTGGTTAATGCGAACCGAGCGGAGGTGTTCGGCGAAACGATCGCCAAACCTACACTTGGTCTCACCGATGTAGAGCAGCTGACATCTAGAGCAGCGGATGCAATAGATGAGGTAGGTAAAGCGACAAGTGTAGCATCTCTTGCTGTTGCAGGGGAAAGTGCCCGGGGAGGGGGTGATGCAGGAGGGAAGGGAAGAATAGACCAGGGACATATGGAGGGAGCGGTCTTTGCGGAAAGCAGACGGGGTGGGGGGGGGGGGGGGGCGAGTGGTGGGGTCACGGTGGAGATGGCGAAAATGACGGAGGACTATTTGTTGTATGTGACGGCTAGTGGGGTGAAAGGTGAGGACTGGGGGGACTCTGCCCTTGTTACGAGTGGGGGTATGGGGAGAGGGAGCAGTGTTACGGGGTATGGAAGAGAGCCTGGTACGTGCCTCATCTATAGTAGGGGAGGGGAACTCCCGTTCCCTGAAGAATGAGGACTTTTCCGATGACCTGGTGTGGAGCAGCTCATCCTGGGAACAGATGCGGCGTAGACGGAGGAATTGGGAGTTGGGGATAGAGTCCTTACAGGAAGCAGGATGGGAAGAAGAGTAGTCTAGATAGCCATGGGAGTCAGTGGGTGTATAGTGGATGTCGGTCAGAAGGCTATCACCTGGTCAAGAAATGGTAGGGAAGTATCGGAAATGGTCCAGGTGTATTTGATCGCCGGATGGAAGTTTGTGGTGAAGCGCATGAATTCAGCCAGTCGTGTGTGGGTGCCGGAGGTAGCACCAAAACAATCGTCGATGTAGCGGAGGTAGAAGTCATCTTCTCCATGGACGTCCAGTCACTCTACACCTCCATCCCCCACCAGGATGGTCTCAAAGCCCGCTGGTTCTTCCTCGACCGGAGAATCAACCTATACCCATCCACCAATACTCTCCTCCGGTTAGCGGAGTTGGTCCTTACCTTCAATAACAAACTACAGAGCGGAGGTGCAGAACCTGGCGGACTGGTGCGCCAATAACAACTTGGCACTAAACACCTCCAAGACCAAGGAGCTGATTATTGACTGCAGGAGGTCCCATTCTGGAGAATACGCCCCAATCTCCATTTACGGGGAAAGTGTGGAGAGAGTGTCCAGCTTCAAGTTTCTGGGCACTCACATTTCAGAAGACCTCACATTGTCCACAAACACCGCCGCACTGGTCAAGAAGGCACAGCAACGACTGTTCTTCCTGAGGACATTACAAAAGACTGGTCTGCCCCAACAGCTGCTGACAACGTTCTACCGCTGCACCACAGAGAGCATACTAACGTATGGCATCTCTGTGTGGTATCTCAGCTGCACGGAGGCGGAGAGGAGAGCTCTTCAGCGCGTCGTCAACAGAGCGCAGCGGATCATCGGGACAGAGCTACCAGCCTTGGAGGGCATCTACCACACGCGGTGCCTCAGGAAGGCCCTCAGCATCCATAAGGACTCATCACACCCCTGCCACGGTCTGTTTCAACTACTTCCCTCCGGCAGACGTTACAAGGCCTTCTACGCCCGAACCTCCAGACTCAGGAACAGTTTTATCCCAAGAGCAATTGCGGCTCTGAACCGGCCCTAATGAGTGCCCCCCCACCCACTCCCTTTGGACAGTCTCCCTCAGATGGTCACGTCAATCAATTCAGCTTGCTTATTTATGTATTGTATTTGTTTACCTTTCTTGTACATCAGTGGAGCTGCACACTAAATCTCGTTGCACTGACGTGCAATGACAATAAAAGATATATTATTATTATTATTATTATAAATTCTCGCTTGACCTCCCATTTCATCCAAATACAAGGCGTAGCTACGGGCACGCGCATGGGCCCCAGCTATGCCATCTTTGTAGGGTATGTCGAACAATCCTTGTTCGAGGCGTACCGTGCCCCCACACCCGACCTCTACCTCCGCTACATTGACGACTGCATTGGTGCCACGTGGAGCAAATAAGTTGTGCACAGGAGCAAATATTTTCAAGAGAGTGCATGATAGGCTTCAATATATCGGAGTCAGGGGATATGCGGAGAAGACAGGAACGGGTTACTGATTGTGGATGACCAGCCATAATTCACATTGAATGGCTGTGCTGGCTCGAATGGTCTACTCCTGCACCTATTGTCTATTATCTATTTTATTGCCTTTTAAGTGGTCTTCTGTTGCTCTTCAAACGTTACCCAATCATCTGGCTTCCCACCCGTCTTTGCTATGTTGTACTTCTCCTCTTATATTATTATAATATCATTGACTGAACATCCGTTATTTCATGAATCCGACAGGTGCTGATCGCTCTAGCCAAAGTCAGATCATAATCACGCAAAATATCCCTTTTCAATTCCTCCTCAATTATGCCATACACAAGCCTGTCTCCAATAAGTTAGTCGCAGAGATCGCCAAATCTGCTGCTCTTCGCTACATGCTTTCACGAAGCTTCAACAGGCTCATCCGCTTTCTGGTTGCATGTGAAGAAATTGTGCTGCTCCATGAGTCTGTGGATCGCACAACTGTCGACATTTATTCTCGAGACAAACCGGGCCATGAATTGTCTCAGCGGGTGTGACGACTACACTATTTGCATTCAGTACAGCCTCCGCATAGATAAACAACTTCCCCCATCGAATTGCTTCCAATCCTGCCAGATTGAGGAGTAAGGATGCTTGTACATGGGGCGTCTTGCCGTGGTTTGCAACATCCACGTATACATCATACTCTTCCTCGAAGATACGCTATCGTTCTCCGATATCGCCGTCGAAGGCAAGTGGGTCGAGCTTTCGGAGAGATTCAGCCATGGATAAAACTCAAAAGTCGTATAAAAAATTGCACTTATGTTGATCCGATGAGTCACTCCAGTACTCCCGATACCATGTATGAAGATGTATAAACACTGAGTCGTTCAGCTTCGTATATACGTTCTTTACTAGCAGAACACAATTAGAGTAAATACACAAAACTGTTGTAGGTTCAAGCTCCTAGATGAATCTGAAGAATAGCCGAACCGGCAAACTAGATCACATAGTAGAAAGGCGAACTGGATTACGGATCGGGTGTACAACTAAAACCAGGCATGGATCAAATCAGCTAATAGTGATGAATCTACAAGGATGGAGTGCAGGTTTGGATATGGTGCGTACGACTCATTCTCTGGTATTGACGGTCAGATGGTCACACTATTACAACAAACAAAGGAAAAGAAAAACTGGACAAAACATAATTTTGTATGAAGAGTGTATTTTCATCGATTAAGGCAATTATCAAACAGTATCAGGGGATATTTCAGCGCCTTCTTCAACTCTTCTCTAAATTTAGTCTGGGTTACTGCATAAATAAAGGAATTTGTGCAGAAACTGATGATAGAAATCATGTTGCCGCTTTCTTGGAGAATGAAGCGTGGATCTTTGAAGCTGAAACCGAAGAAATAAGAACCGCCTTTAATTCGAACGAACATAAAATTAAAAACATACGTAATCCACAACAGCAAGAAGCTGGCGGAGATGCTGAAAAGCAAAATAATGGATTTTCGCCGTCTCTCCATTTCTGGATCTCTATGGTCCTCACGCTCCTTGTTACCACGAAGTTCAACGCGAATTGTGTTGGACACGAAAATATGTCTGATGGTCAGAACATTGAACAGCAGAATCAGAAGGAAAGGAAGAAACGGCGTTAAAATCCGGTCGAGCCAATCGTACAATTTCCAGACAGGTTCAGTGAAGAAGCTTAACTTAATGTCACAAAACCAGGGCACGCCTTCGACTATATACAATGGTCGGTATGTAAAGTAGAAAGGGACATTTTTCACACCGCTCAGGACGCAGACAGCAAATATTACCAGAGCCGCGGTTTTCTCGGTGCAGTATCTCGATTTTAGCTTGCGGCAACAAATGGCTACGAATCGATCGAAAGTGAATGCAACCGTCAGCCACACCGAGGAATCCCTGCTTGTATAAATCATCACCGTGCTCAAACTACAGGCAGGAGTCGTGGAGAACAAACTGTTAATAAAGTAGATCCCAGTTATTCGATTCAGTATCACGGCGGAGACGATTACCAGTAGATCCATCATCGCTATGCCCAAAAGGTAATAAGTAACGCACTTGGAGAGTCCACACTTTCCTCGGAATAAGATCACAACGGCTGCTATGTTCGCTGTTGACAGAAACGACGGTAAAGATAAGCAGATCAATGTTCGACGTCAATGCTTTAAGGAGCGGGCATGCAGGCCAAGTACAAGCTGAGAAGAGGAATCAGATCTGCCAAGGAAAGGTACGCTGAGACGTTGACGAGCAAGTTCTCAGCTTGCTCTTCTTCAGTTTGGAAGGACATGCAAGAAATCACCAGCTAGATGAAGACACCCCCTCGCTCGTTGGAGAATCGTCAGCTTACAAACGACCTGAACCAGTTCATACCTACTCACATGCTGCTCCAGTCTGCAAAAACTGGATCCTTCGCCCACTCACTCCTCCCACTCACCACTTCATACGAACTCACAGCCTGACTCCAGTCTGCAAAGACTGGACCCTCGTCCACTACCCACCCCCACCTTGCTGTCCAACATCAGTCTGGCCACGTTGCTATCACCAACAATAGAAATTGAGGAGGTGGAGAGGCAATTCAGGAGACAGAAAAGTAGGAAATCTCCAGGACCGGACAATGTTCCCCATCTACCATCATGCTCTGTGCCGGACAACTACCATCGGTGTACACAGACATTGTCAACCAGTCCCTGCAAACCTGTACTGTCCCTGCCTGCTTCAAAGTCTCCACTTGTGGCCCTGTACCCAAAAAGACAATGATTCCTTGTCTTAATGACTACAGGCCTGACCTCTGTAGTAATGAAGATCCTTGAAAGACTTTTGCTGGCCAAGCTGAAACATATCACTGCTGGACCCTCTGCAGTTTGCATACCGGGACAATAGATCAGTGGATGACGCAGTCAACCTGGGCCTGTTCTTTATCCTCCAGCACCTAGACCGCCAGGGGACCTATGCAAGGATTTTGTTGTGGGTGTTATCTCTGCATTCAACACCATTGTGCAAGAGCTACTACACTCCAAACTCTCCCAGTTAATTGTGCCTGAACCCCTCTGTCAGTAGAGCACCAACTTCCTGACAGACAGGAAGCAGCATGTGAGTCTGGGAAAGCTCATCTCGGACGAGCAGACCCTCAGCATAGGAGCACGGCAAGGCTGCGTACTCTCTCCTGTCCTTTACTCTCTACACCAAGGACTGCACCTCCCCCGTCTGCCGTGTCAAGCTTCTCAGGTTTGCGGAGGACACAACCCTGATTGGGCTAATCAAGGATGCCTACAGACTGGAAGTGACACAGCTGGGGTCCTGGTGCCTTCGTAACAAGCTGGAGCTCAATGATCTAAAGACAGTGGAATTGATAGTAGATTTTAGGAGAGCTCCCCCTCCCCTCATCCCACTCACCATCAACAACACCGCAATCACATGGAGCCTGTGAAAGCATCTTCTCCAAGGACCGTAAATGGGGGGCCACAATCGACTCCAGAGTCAAAAAGCCCCAACAGAGGATGCACTTCATACGAAAGCTGAGGAAACACAATCTGACACAGGCAATGATGGTCCAATTCTACACGGCCATCGTAGAGTCTGTTCTCACCTTCTCCATCGTGGTCTGGTTTGGCTCAGCCACCAAGCACGACACCCGGAGGCTGCAGCGAATCGTCCAATCAGCTGAGCAGGTTTTTGGCTGCTACCTTCCCTCCATTGATGAACTGTACACTGCAAGGGCCAGGAAGCGAGCGGGTAAGATCATCTCTGACCCCCTCTCACAAACTATTTGAATCACTTTCCTCTGGAAGGCGAATCCGGACTGTCAAAGCTGCCACTGCCTGACATAAAAGCGGTAGCTCCACTCAATAACCAAAACTCTGTAGCCTCCTTTTGTTCTGGTATTTTATTTCATTCACATGTTTAACCAAAATGTTTTATTTTTAATGTTTTATATTTCATTCTTAATTGTTTACTGTATGCCGTGTGTTACTTGGGATCGGAGACCCAAGGCAGATTCCTTCTATGTCCACAAATTTGGCCAATAAACTTATTCATTCATTCATTCATTCATTCATTCATTCATTCATTCATTCATTCATTCATTCATTCATTCATCATTCATTCATCAATCATTCATTCATTCAATCATTCATTCATTCATTCAATCATTCATTCATTCATTCATTCATTCATTCATTCATTCATTCATTCATTCATTCATTCAATCATTCATTCATTCATTCATTCATTCATTCATTCATTCATCATTCATTCATTCATTCACTCATTCATTCATTCATTCATCATTCATTCATTCATTCATTCATTCATTCATTCATTCATTCATTCATTCATTCAGTCATTCATTCATCCACGTATTCATTCATTTTGCACGTTGTGCAGGGCAGTTTTCAGGTCACAGACTGACGCACAGGCTGTACTCCAATGGAGACAACATTGATAGACTCACGGACTGTGTTACCAGTAACATAACGTTCAGTGGGAATGACGTTGTCCTTGAGGAGACTGTACACCCCAACAACATGCCCTGGGTCACCAGGTGTATAAAGGTTCTTCTCAACCAGAAGAAGTTGGCCTTCAGGAATGGTGACAGGGTGGAGGTGAAACGGGTGCAGGAGGAAAGAGATGAACAGGCTCCGCCCAGGCAAAGCCACGAGTCCCAATGGTATCAGCCCTAGGGTAGTGAAGGCGTGTGCCAGCCAGTTGTGTGGCGTACTCCAGAATTCCAGGACAAGGGGGTCAAAGCTTAAGGAGAGAGGGGAAATATTTTAGGACCGAGATGAGAAAAACATTTTTCACACAGAGAGTGGTGAATCTCTGGAACTCTCTGCCACAAAATGTAGTTGATGCCAGTTCATTGGCTATATTTAAGAGGGAGTTATATGTGGCCCTTGTGGCTAAAGGGATCAGGGGGTATGAAGAGAAGGCAGTTACAGGATACTGAGTTGGATGATCAGCCATGATCATATTGAATGGCGGTGCAGGCTCGAAGGGCCGAATGGCCTACTTCTGCACCTATTTTCTACAGACTCACCACTCTCTGTGAGAAAAAGTGTTTCCTCGTCTCCGTTCTAAATGGCTTACTCCTTATTCTTAAACTGCGGCCCCTGGATCTGGCCCACAGCATCGGGAATATGTTTCTTGCCTCTAGCGTGTCCAAGCCCTTAACAATCTTCTGTGTTTCAATGAGTTGGCCTCTCATCCTTCTGAACTCCAGAATGTACAAGCCCAGCTGCTCCATTCTCTCAGCATATGACAGTCCCGCCATCCTGGGAATTAACCTTGTAAACCTACGCTGCACTACCTCAATAGCAAGAATGTTCTTCTTCAAATTCGGGGATCAAAACTCCACGCAATACTCCAGGTGTGGTCTCACTAGGGCGCTGTACAACTGCAGAAGGACCTCTTTGCTCCTATATTCGATTCCTCTTGTTATAAGGGCCAACATGCCATTCGCTTTCTTCACTGCCTGCAGTACCGGCATGCTTACTTTCATAGACTGATGTACAAGGACCCCCAGATTCTGTTTTACTTCCCTTTCTCCCAACGTGACGCCATTTAGATAGTAATCTATCTGCCTTCCTGTTTTTGCTAACAAAGTGGATAACCTCACATTTATCCGCATTAAACTTCATCTGCCATGCATCTGCCCACTCCCCTAACCTGTCCAAGTCACCCTGCATTCTCACAGCATCCTCCTCACAGTTCACACTGCCACCCAGCTTTGTGTGGAAATCATTTAGGACCGAGATGTGAAAAACATTTTTCACACAGAGAGTGGTGAATCTCTGGAACTCTCTGCCACAGAAGGTAGTTGAGGCCAGTTGATTGGCTATATTTCAGAGGGAGTTGGATGTGGGCGTTGTGGCTAAAGGGATCAGGGGGTATGGAAAGAAGGCAGGTACGGGATAATGAGTTGGATGGTCAGCCATGGTCATATTGAATGGCGGTGCATGCTCGAAGGGCCGAATGGCCTACTCCTGCACCTATTTTCTATGTTTCTATGTTTCTATACTTTCAACCTGAGCCTGAGCCCGTAGAGGGTGGCTGTAATGTGGAAGACACCCTGCCTGTTCCTTTACCACATAGGACGCACCACGGCTCCTTCACACGTCATAATGCACCTGGAGAGTCTGATGCTCACTTTCCTGCGACCCCTGTTAAAACCCGAGCTGGAACCATGCAGTGGGCTCAACAAACAAAGATGGGGATTGAGGACGCCATCATCCGCTTGCTCCATCGTTCCTGTGCGCACTTGAATAAACCGCGAAGCATTGTGAGAGTCATATTCTTTGACTTCTCCAGTGGTTTTAACACCATCCGGCCTGCACTGCTAGGGAGAAAACTGAAGAAGATGCGGGTGGATGCTCCATTCGTGTCCTGGATCACCAACTTCCTGACTGGACGACCACAGTAGGTCTGGCTACACAACTGGGTCTCTAACATGGCAGTGAGCAACACAGGGGACCCCTCAGGGGACAGCACACTCTCCCTTCTTATTCACCATCTCTACCTCGGACTTCAGCTATAACTCGGACGACTGCCACCGGCAGAAGCTTTCGGATGACTCGGCAATTGTGGGTTGCATCAGCGAAGGGAAGGCAACTGAATACAGAGGTGAAGTCAACTACTTGATTGGGTGATGTTAACTGAATCACCTGCAACTCAACACCGACAAGACTAAGCAGTTATTGGTGGACTTTAGGAGGAAAAGAACACCCCTGTACCCTGTCTCCATCAATGGTATGGATGTGCAGTTTACCAAGGATCACAAATTCTTTTGAATGTATCTGGACAGTAAACTGGACTGGGCCAACAACTTTGAGGCCCTGTATAAGAAGGGACAGAGCTTTTTGAGAAATATCTGCTCTTTCAACGTGTTATACCAATCGGTGGTTGATATTTTCTTGGCTGTCGTGTGCTGGGACAGCGGGGCGAAGGCCACGGACGCCAACAGATTTAACAAACTCATCAGGAAGGCTGACTCCATCATGGTGGCGGAGTCGGATTCATAGGAGATGACGATTGGAGGGGAAGATGCTCCCCAAACTGCGAAGCAAATTGGACAAACGGCTCACCCCCGCCATGACACACTGGTGAGCCCGAGGAGTACCTTCAGCAAAAGACTGGTTCCATCAAGATGCAGTATGAACGTACAAGGAGATCCTTCTTCCCTGTGTCAAACTCTTCAACTCCACCCACGTGGAGGGTTATGGTCTGAGCGCAGGTATATGGGACTAGGGGAGATTATGTGTTCGGCACGGACTAGAAGGGTCGAGATGGCCTGTTTCCGTGCTGTAATTGTTATATGGTTATATGGTTATATGGTCTGTCGTGGGGTAGACTGATTCCGCCCCCCAAATATTTACACGTCGCCAATTCTTTCCACTCCTCACTTTAAGTTCATAGAATCATAGAGTCATAGATACAGTGTTGGCCCAGGTCCAACTCGCCCATACCAGCCAACAATGTCCCAGCTACACTGGTCCCACGTGTCTGGGCTTGGTCCTTAACCGTCCAAACCTGTCCTATCCATGTTCCTGTCCAACTGTTGTTTAAACGATGGGATAGTCCCAGCCTCAACTTCGTCTTCTGGCAGCTTGTTCCATACACCCACCACCCTTTGTGTGAAACAGTTACCCCTCGGATTCCTATTAAATCTTTTCCCCTTCAGTTTGAACTGATGTCCTCTGGTCCTCGATCCCCTTACTCTGGGTAAAAGACTCTGTGCATCTACCCGGCCTATTCCTCTCATGATTTTGTACACTTCTATAAAATCTCCCCTCATCTCCATGCGCTCCATGAAATAGAGACCCAGTATACTCAACCTCTCCCCATAGCTCACACCCTCTAGTCCTGGAAACATTCTCGCAAATATTTTCTGACGCCTTTCAAGCTTGACAAAAAATTTCCTATACCCCGATACCAGACATAAACACAATATTCTAAATGCGGTCTCACCAACGGATTATACAACTGCAACTTGACCTCCCAACTTCTATACTCAATAGTCTGACTGATGAAGGCCAACGTGTCAAGTGTTTTTTGACCACCTTATCTACCTGCGACTCGAACATCAAGGAACTCCATCTTTTCTACAACACTACACAGAAGCCTAACATTTACCGTGTAGACATCACAAAATGCAACACTTCACACTTCTCTGTATTAAATTCCATCAACCATTCCTCCGCCCACCTGGGTAATCGATCCAGATCCTGCTGCAATCGTTCACAACCATCTACACTGTCTGCAAAACAATTAACTTTTGTATCATTAGCAAACTCGCTAATCTTGCCCTGTATGTTCTCATGTTTCATGTATCTTGCGTTTCATGATTGTTGGCAGATCAAATTCCCTGGTGGGATCAATACAGTTCTATCGTAGCGTGTCGTACCGGAAAACAGGGCGTAGACCCAAACGGTCCTAAAATTAAGGAGCGGAGAGTGTGCGCAAAGAGTTACAAGGAGTCAACTCGACCGATGCCTGGTATTGCAGGCCTGATAGAGGAGTGATTGGTTCACTGTAGTTTGGGAGAACTAGAAATTGTCACACAAAGAGCATGAGCATTCCAACAGCAGTTGGGGAGGGGGGGGGGGGGGGGGGGGGCTTGTGGTGCATCCCGAAGCAAGATCCACAAGCTGTTGATGCAGGACATTCCATTTGAAGCGTGGGATGGAGAAATGTCATCACACGAGGTGCGACACACCTCTACAGCAGAACGAAATGGAGGCTACGTCAGTACATATATTCAAGAGGAGGTGGGTGTTTTGTTCAATGATGATAGGGTCAATTAATGAATGAATGAATACTTTTGTTGGCCAAGTATTCGCATACAAGGAATTTGCCTTGGTGCTCCGCCCGCAGGTGACACCGACATACAGTGATAATTAGGAATTGCACATAAAACATTAAACATTAAAAATAAAACATTTTTGATTAAACACGTGCATTAAATAAAATGCCAGAGCAAAAGCAGAACAACGATGCCGTGGTCAACAAGTACCGGCAACTTATCCCGAGGCCTTTCCTACCATAACCGGGGACTTCAACAAAGCCAACTTAAAACGAATCACTCCTAAACTACAATCAACATGTCTCCTGCAGCACCAGAGGCTTAAACACCCTTGATCACTGCTCTACGAACATCAAGCGTGCCTATCGCTCTTTCCCTCGTCCTCACTTCGGGAAATCCCATCATACAGCGGTGCTTCTTCTTCCTGCATACAGGCAGCAACTGAAGAGCGCACCACCAGAGGTGAGGAGGAGGGATCGGGGGAGGCAGAGGAACAACTGCAGGACTACATGGAGTCTGTAGACTGGGCAATGTTCAAGGACTCGGCAACGGACCTGAATGAATTCGCCACAGTCGTTACAGACTTGGTAAAGAAATGTGTGGAGGACTGCGTTGCAGCAAATACCTTCCGAGCGTTTCCTTACAAGAAGCCTTGGATGAATCACGAGATCAGCATTCTGCTGAAGACCAGATCCCGGACATTCATGTCTGGTGTCGCAGAGGTCTATAAGAAGTCTAGGTACGACCTTGGTAAGACCATCGAAAAGGCCAAAAGGGACTTCTGCTCCAAGCTGGAGAATGAGACGGATGTACGGCAACTGTGGCATCACCTCCCAGAAGGCGAAATCAGGAAACAACTCAAGCGACAGCGAAGCATCACTCCCTGACGAGCTCAATGCGTTCTATGCACGGTTCGATAGTGAGGACATTGATGTGCCTTTCCGAGCCCCCATTCTCCCTGTTGGTATTACAGTCACAGAGGCCGATGTCAGAAGATTATTCAGGGGGCGAACCCTCGGAAAGACCTGGACCTGATCGTATACCCGGTCGAGTTCTCAAAACCTGAGCAGACCTAATGGCAGGGTTTTTGCGGACATTTTCTTTTTTATTTTTTTTATTTTTTTTATTTTATTAGAAGTAAGTACAGTCATATGGCACCAAAGTGCCTAATATATATTTTCATAATACATTTTATGTACAACTTCTTTTTTTTTTGTTTTGTTACATTGAAAAAAGATTAGAATAAGAAAAATAAGTTAGATAGTAAAGGATAGAAATATGTGAAATATATAGTGTGTGAAGAAAGAAAACGAGTAAATGAAGAAAGTTGAGAAAGAGAAAATAGAGAAAATAAAATAAAAAATAAAAGGAGATCATTATTTATAATCTTGACCAACCCTCGTCCAGTCCTGAAACAGTTATTTTACAATTGTGTTGCACCATATGATTCCAAAAAAACGACGAATGGAGACCAACTCGTTATGAATTGGTCTGATTTATCCATGTGGAGGAATCGCATTTCCTCAAGATGAGCGGTGTCCAACGTACTTGCAATTCACATTTTAAGCGTTGGTATTGATGTACCCTTCCAAAATTGAAGTATTAATTTTTTTGCTATTATTAAACCATAGTTAAGGAATAGATTTTGAGATGTGCTTAATTTATTCCCATCTTCCATTACGCCAAATATAATCATTTCCGTATTAGGTTCCATTCTTGTCTTGAATAATTTTGTAAATATTTCAAAAATATAATTCCAAAATCTATAAAGTTTTATGCAGGAAACTAAGGAGTGTGTTATAGTTGCCTTTTGGGCTAGACATTTATCACAAGTGGCGGATATATTTGGATACAATTTGTTCAATCTTGTTTTTGAATAATATAATCTATGTACAATTTTAAATTGTATTAGATTATGTCTTACATTAATTGAACATTTGTGAATATATATCAAGTATTTTTCCCATGTAACCTTCGTGATTTTTATCATTAGTTCCCGTACCCACTCTTCTCTAAGTACCTCTGTCGATGGTAGGTCTATATTTAGAATACTATTATATAAATATGATATTAATTTTTGTGAGTCAGCTTCAATATTCATTGCTTCTTCCAATACTTCAGAGGTTATTTTTTGATATCCTTGTATATATTTTTTCATGAAATCGCAAATCTGAAGATATTTAAAATATTGGTTATTTTTCAATTTAAATTTTAATTGTAATTGTTGGAATGATAGTAGGTTTCCCATTTCGTACATATCCCCGATCCTTCTAATTCCGAGACTTTCCCATTGGTTATATGTCTTACCAATAAGAGATGGTTTAAATAAAGGGTTATTCGCTATTGGCATTAACAGTGATAGATTTCTTAATTTTAAAGATAATTTTATTTGTTTCCAAATCCTTATTGTACCATATATAATTGGGTTCTTCTTATATATTGTGTTATTCCGATTTTTTGGGGAGAAGAGGATCGTTCCTATATTACAAGGATGGCAATCCTCCTTCTCCATTTTTATCCATTCTGTCTGTTGGGCAGAACTATCCAACCAATAAATCATATTCTTAATATGCACTGCCCAGTAATAATACATAAAATTCGGAAGTGAAAGTCCCCCGACCTCTTTTGGTTTACATAAGTGTTTTTTATGATTCTATGTGATCTATATCCCAAATATAATTAGTAATATTAGAGTCTAATTTAAAAAATATATATTTTGGTATATATACCGGTATAGACTGAAATAGGTATAGTAATTGTGGTAGGAAGATCATTTTTATTGCATTTATTCTACCTAATAATGATAAGGGAAGTGTTTCCCAAAATTTAATCAGCGTATTAAGTTAATTTAATAAAGGTATGAAATTAGCGTTGAATAATGCTATATATTTTCTAGTAATCTGAATACCCAAATATTTAAATTTTTCTGTTGCGATTTTAAAGGGGAACTTCAATAAGTGTGTAGGTTCTTGAGGTTGTAATGTCATGATTTCACTTTTATTCCAGTTTATTCTATATCCAGAAAAAGACCCAAATTCCTCTATTAAGTTTATTACATTTGGTATGCTCGTTTGTGACTTTGTAATATATAAAAGTATATCGTCTGCATATAATGAGATTTTATTCTTTGAGTCCCTGGTATTATAGCCCTGAATATTCGGATGAATTCTTATACTTTCAGCCAGGGGTTCTATCATAAGGGCAAATAGCAGAGGTGATGATGCACATCCATGCCTATTACCCCTTGATAGTTGAAATTTTTGAGATAACTTGTTATTAGTTAAAATTTTTGCCATCGGTTTATCATATAATAATTTTACCCATGTTATAAAATTCTCTCCCATATTAAATTTTTGGAGTACTTTATATAAGTATTGCCACTCTACCTGATCAAATGCTTTCTCTGCATCCAAAGAAATAATTGATATATCTTCTTCCTCTACTTTATGCGAGTACATTATATTAAACAGGCTTCTCAGATTATTAAATGAGTATATTTTGGGTATAAACCCCGTTTGATCAGGGTTTATCAATTTACTAATATATTTGCTTAATCTTCGTGCTAAATCTTTGTAAACATTTTCTGATCTGTATTTAAAAGTGATATAACCATATAACCATATAACAATTACAGCACGGAAACAGGCCATCTCGACCCTTCTAGTCCGTGCCGAACACATAATCTCCCCTAGTCCCATATACCTGCGCTCAGACCATAACCCTCCATTCCTTTCCCATCCATATAACTATCCAATTTATTTTTAAATGATAAAAACGAACCTGCCTCCACAACCTTCACTGGAAGCTCATTCCACATAGCTACCACTCTCTGAGTAAAGAAGTTCCCCCTCATGTTACCCCTAAACTTCAGTCCCTTAATTCTCAAGTCATGTCCCCTTGTTTGAATCTTCCCTACTCTCAGTGGGAAAAGCTTTTCCACGTCAACTCTGTCTATCCCTCTCATCATTTTAAAAACCTCTATCAAGTCCCCCCTTAACCTTCTGCGCTCCAAAGAATAAAGCCCTAACTTGTTCAACCTTTCTCTGTAACTTAGTTGCTGAAACCCAGGCAACATTCTAGTAAATCTCCTCTGTACTCTCTCTATTTTGTTGACATCCTTCCTATAATTAGGCGACCAAAATTGTACACCATACTCCAGAATTGGCCCCACCAATGCCTTGTACAATTTTAACATTACATCCCAACTTCTATACTCAATGCTCTGATTTATAAAGGCCAGCACACCAAAAGCTTTCTTTACCACCCTATCTACATGAGATTCCACTTTCAGGGAACTGTGCACAGTTATTCCCAGATCCCTCTGTTCACCTACATTCTTCAATTCCCTACCATTTACCATGTACGTCCTATTTTGATTTGTCCTGCCAAGATGTAGCACCTCACACTTATCAGCATTAAACTCCATCTGCCATCTTTCAGCCCACTCTTCCAACTGGCAAAAATCTCTCTGTAGACTTTGAAACTCTACTTCATTACCCGCAACCCCACCTATCTTAGTATCATCTGCATACTTACTAATCCAATTTACCACACCATCGTCCAGATCATTGATGTACATGACAAACAACAGTGGACCCAACACAGATCCCTGTGTCACCCCACTCGTCACTGGCCTCCCATCTGACAAACAACCATCCACCATTACTCTCTGGCATCTCCCATTCAGCCACTGTTGAATCCATCTTGCTACTCCACCATTAATACCCAACCATTGAACCTTCTTAACCAACCTTCCATGAGGAACCTTGTCAAAGGCCTTACTGAAGTCCATATACACAACATCCACTGCTTTACCCTCATCAATTTTCCGAGCAACATCTTCAAAAAAATTCAAGAAGATTAGTTAAACATGACCTTCCAGGCACAAATCCATGTTGACTGTTCCTAATCAGACCCTGTTTATCCAGATGCTTATATATATTATCTCTAAGTATTCTTTCCATTAATTTGCCCACCACTGACGTCAAATTAACAGGTCTATAATTGCTAGGTTTACTCTTAGACCCCTTTTTAAACAATGGAACAACATGCGCAGTACGCCAATCCTCCGGCACTATTCCCGTTTCTAATGACATTTGAAATATTTCTGCCATAGCCCCTGCTATTTCTACACTAACTTCCCTCAATGTCCTAGGGAATATCCTGTCCGGACCTGGAGACGTATCCACTTTTATATTTCTCAAAAGTGTCAGTACTTCCTCTTCTTTGATCCTCATAGTTTCCATAGCTACTCTACTTGTTTCCCTTACCTCACATAATTCAATATCCTTCTCCTTGGTGAATACCGAAGAAAAGAAACTGTTCGATATCTCCCCCATCTCTTTTGGCTCTGCAGATAGCTGTCCACTCTGATTCTCTAATGGACCAATTTTATCCCTCGTTATCCTTTTGCTATTAATATAGCGGTAGAAACCCTTCGGATTTACTTTTACCTTACTTGCCAAAGCAACCTCATATCTTCTTTTAGCTTTTCTAATTTATTTCTTAAGATTCTTTTTACATTCTTTATACTCCTCAATCACCTCATTTACTCCATGCTGCCTATAACTATTGTAGACCTCCCTCTTTTTCCGAACCAAGTGTCCAATTTCCCTTGAAAACCATGGCTCTTTACAATTTTTACGATTTCCTTTCAACCGAACAGGGACATAAAGATTCTGTACTCTTAAAATTTTACCTTTAAATGTACTCCATTTCTCTTCCACATCTTTCCCATAAAACAAACTGTCCCAATTTACTCCTTTTAAATCCTTTCGCATCTCCTCAAAGTTAGCCTTTCTCCAATCAAAAATCTCAACCCTAGGTCCAGTTTTGTCCCTCTCCATAATTATATTGAAACTAATGGTATTGTGATCACTGGACCCTGAACTGTTCCCCAACGCATACCTCTGCCACCTGACCCATCTCATTTCCTAACAGGAGGTCCAGTACCGCCCCTTCTCTAGTAGGTACTTCTACGTATTGTTGCAAAAAACTATCCTGCACACATTTTGCAAACTCCAACCCATCCAGCCCATTTACAGAATGTGTTTCCCAGTCTATGTGTGGAAAATTGAAATCTCCCACAATCACTACCTTGTGCTTACTACTAATATCTGCAATTTCCTTACATATTCGCTCTTCCAATTCCCGCTCCCCATTTGGCGGTCTATAATACACCCCTATAAGTGTTGCTACCCCTTTCCCATTTCTCAGTTCCACCCAAATAGCCTCCCTAGACGAGCCCTCTAATCTATCCTGCCAAAGCACTGCTGTAATATCTTCCCTGATAAGCAATGCAACACCTCCTACCTCTTGCCCCTCCAATTCTATCACATCCTGAAGCAACGAAATCCTGGAATATGTAGTTTCCAATCACAGGCCCTCCTGCAACCACTGTTTCACTGATCGCCACAACATCATACTTCCAGGTGTCAATCCAGGCTCTAAGTTCATCCACTTTTCTTACAATGCTCATAGCATTAAAATATACACATTTAAGAAACCCACCCTCTCTTATTCTCTGATTATTTTCTTTTTCTTCTCTCTCCCCTACATTTTGGGTCAGAGTGCTACCATTCTCTGCCCCTGCTTCACACACTGACTGCTAGCTTTCCCAATTTGAGTCCCTCCCCCCAACCATACTAGTTTAAAGTCTCCCCAGTAGCCTTTGCAAATCTCCCCGCCAGGATATTGGTCCCCCTTGAGTTCAAGTGCAACCCGTCCTTTCTGTACAAGTCGCACCTTCCCCAAAAGAGGTCCCAATGATCCAGACATTTGAATCCATACCCACTGCACCAGTCCCTCATCCACGCATTTATCCTCCACCTCGCTCCATTCCTACTCTCACTGTCGCGTGGCACAGGCAGTAATCCTGAGATTGTTACCTTTCCAGTCCTTCTCCTTAACTCTCTACCTAACTCCCTAAATTCTTCTTTCAGGACCTCTTCTCTTGTTTTACCTATGTCGTTGGTACCTATATGCACCACAACATCAGGCTCCTCTCCCTCCCATTTCATGATTTCTTGGACACGATATAGCTCTGTATGAGCCCGGATCTTCTAAATCTTTATATTTTCTTGGAATAAGCGTAATAGTTGATTCTGTTAGTGTTTCAGGTAGTTTGTTTTCTTTAAAAGCATGGAGTATAAATTAAATAAATAAGGGGTCGTTATCACATGATTTTTTTAAATAAAATTCATTATTAAAACCATCTGGTCCTGGTGTCTTACCATTTTTCAGCGATTTTATTGTTTCACCTATTTCGTTGATTGTAATTTGAGCTCCTAGTTCCTCTTGTTCCAAAAGGTCCAGTATTGGAAGATTACAGTTATCTAGAATTTTTTTAATTTTACTATCTTCTATTTTAATTTTAGATGTATATAAGTTTTGGTAAAATTGAGCAAATCTATTATTAATATCTTTAGGTAGTATTAGTAATTCACTTTTCTCTGATTTAATTTTGGTTATAGTATTTTCCTTTTCTTGTTTTTTCAATTGGCGAGCTAAAAGCTTATGTGGTTTGTCACCAAACTCAAACTGTTCCTGTTTTGTAATTTGGAATAGTCTTATTACTCTTGCCGACAAAATTCGATTAAGTTTAAATTTCAGTAATATTATCTTATTGTGTTTATCTCACAAAATGGCTGAGGGGGCTTCACAGATGCCTGTTTTACTGGAGATTCCGATGTGTTGTTCTGTGGAATAAATGTCGTGGAAACTTGCAGCAGGTTAATTGTATTTAGTGGGAAAAGCATTAAAAAGGCTGAAGAAAGTGCTGCGAAGTGGATTAAAGTGCAAGAAAGCCTTCAAAGTCCCTGCTGATGTGCTGGAACACAAAGAAGGACCCCATGTATCAACTAATTGAAAGGTAAGATTAAAGTCTGAATTTATGAAAATCTATATGTATGGACTTTAATTAATTTAATTGCACCCTTTATAATGTGAATAAATTCAATCATTCATTCATTCCTTATTCATTCATTCACTCACTCACATACTCATTCATTCATTCATTCATTCATTCATTCATGAAATTGAGGGCCTAAACTACAACACAGTCAATTAATCTAAACTATAACACAGTCAATAGTCAACTAAACTATAACACAGTCAATAGTCATTGTCACTAATGCCAGCTTGTTGTAGAGTAATAAGTCTTTAACAAATAATCTCCGAGCTGCCTGCGAAAATTTTCCGGGAAAAAGTGCTCCGATCGCGGGACCTAGGTGCTCGCGGTAAATAGCGATCGATATCCCTCCGTTTTTCTCCCGTTATCGGGGTCTGAAAACGAGCGCTACAGACGGCACTATGTACAGCCTCCCCCTCCCCCCCCCCCCCCCCCCCCCGCCCGCGGAGATGATCCGCGGCTCCGCGATCGCGAATCGGCCGCTTATTAATTGAGACCGCGGCTTCACTTTACCGCGAGTATCTAGGCCCCGCGATCGGAGCACTTTTTCCCGGTAAGTTTTCGCAGGCAGCTCCGAGATTAGTTGTTAAATACTTATTACTCTACTACAAGCTGGCATTAGTGACAATGTTTAATTTACTGTTATAGTTTAGGCCCTCAATTTCATGAATGAATGAATGAATGAATGATGAATGAATGAATGAATGAATGAATGAATGAATGATGAATGATGAATGAATGAATGAATGAGTAAGTGAGTGAGTGAATGAATGAATACGGAATGAATGAGGAATGAATGAATGAATTTATTCACATTATAAAGGGTGCAATTAAATTAATTAAAGTCCATACAGATAGATTTTCATAAATTCAGACTTTAATTTACCTTTTAGTTAGTTGATTCATGGGGTCCTTCTTTGTGTTCCAGCACATCAGCAAGGACTTTGAAGGCTTTCTTGCACTTTAATCCACTTCGCAGCACTTTCTTCAACCTTTTTAATGCTTTTCCCACTAAATACAATTAACCTGCTGTAAGTTTCCACGACATTTATTCCACAGAACAACACATCGGAATCTCCAGTAAAACAGGCATCTGTGAAGCCCCCTCAGCCATTTTGTGTGCTAGCCTGAAACAAAGCGCGTGATTGGCCAACTGGCAGACAACTCAATGTTAAACGTGCTTTGATTTGACTAAAAAATTCCCGACTTTTTTCCCGTTTTTCTCTAATTTAATAAAAAAATTGTAAGTCTTCTTCATATCGCGTTTCAGGGGTGATTTATTTAATTTTTTTTACACAATATGTGAAATTTCATGTAGTTTGGTGACGGGTCACGAAATACAATTTCTAGACACATTTTTGATGCTCGGCCCACAGCCTAAGGCCATCACTGGCTCTGACCTCCCCACCATCGAAGGGATCTATCATAGTCGCTGCCTCAAAACGGCAGGCAACTTCATCAAAGACCCACACCACCCTGTCCACTCATCTCACCACTGCCATCGGGAAGAAGGTACAAGAGCCTGAGGACTGTAACGTCCAGGTTCAGGAATAGCTTTTTACCTTCAGCCATCAGGCTATTCAACCTCATAAGCTATGAACGACAATGGCTTACCTGCCAACATTTGAAAATGAAAAATCTTACTCTGAGTGCGCGCGTTGACGGATTGCGAGGTGGGGTCATACCCATGTAAGAGTACAGGAATGCATATAATGTTTATTATGTATTTGTAATACAGTTAATTGTGCATTAGATGTATTAGCTGCTTTCTTGCATTTGCCCAGATGTTTATCATTGAAAGATATTTGGTTGCAACGTTTCTCCGTGGCCTGGGGAAACGTTAAGAGGCTGGAATCTCTCTATGTCTCCCTATCCCTTGTTATTGCTCTCTCTCTCTCTCTCTCTCTCTCTCTCTCTCTCTCTATCTCTCTATATCTCTCTCTCTCTCTCTCTCTCTATCTATCTCTCTCTATCTCTATCTCTCTCTCTCTCTCTCTCTCTCTCTCTCTCTCTCTCTCTCTCTCTCTCTCTCTCTCTCTCTCTCTCTCTCTCTCTCTCTCTCTGAAGCTGGTCGGTGATTGGCCGCAACGCTACTCGGAGACAGCGTCTGATTGGCCGGCGAGTGGCCAGCGCTTTATGTGATTGGACACAATGCCCTTGGAGACAGTGGGTGATTGAACAGGAATTTTAAGGGAAGCTGGTCGGTGATCGGACGTACTGTTCCGATTTTTCACACATTTTTTACCTTAAAAATCGGAACCAATACAAAAAAATGGGACGTTGGCAGATATAGAATAGATGATGATGATTATTATTATTGCATTGTTATTATGTGGTTTTTTTCTGAGTTTTTATTATATTATGTATTACGATTACATATTCTGTTGTGCTGCAGCAAGTAAGAATTTCAGGGGCATATGACAATAACACACTTTTAACTCTTGACTTTACTCTTAATTTCATTAAACACCTCCGCTCAATCGCCAAGGCCGACGCGATCCCCCGGTTGCTAATCTCGTTAACTCCCCCTTTAATTCGCTCACTGAACGTTCTGTGCGGACCCTCCTCCACTGTCAGATCGAGGCCCAACGCGAATTGGAGGAACAATACCTCATATTCGCTTGGGCAGCTTACAACCCAATGACATGAAATATTGAGTTCTCTAATTTCAAGTAACCCTTGGCTTTCCTCTCTCTCTCCAAACCTCCCCATACTAGTTCTCCGACTATTGCACTGTCCTCCTGATTAAATATTACTTATCGTAAGCCTCGTTCTCACCTACCTTAGCTGGCAATGCACCACTACACATTTCCGTGAGCATTGGCCCCTTTAATAAGCGATTTCCCACTTTATTTTTCCGTATCTCTATGACTCCCTCTCCCCTCAATCTCAGCGTAAATAATGTTCTCGACCCGAAACGTCCTCCATACCTCATCACCAGAGACGCTGCCTGACCCGATAGTTACTTTAGTATTTTGCGTCTGGCGTTGGTATAAACCAGTATCTACAGTTCCTTCGTACACAATGTTAAACTGCCTTGTGTAATTTTAAAGCAGTACAATGAGTAGAAAACTGCACGTCTCACAGAAATATCCGTTCAGCCTCCGATTCTGCAACATATCTCCCAAACACTTGCACCGCCTCTGCTGCAAATAATCAGGACGGTCCAGTGTGTATGACCTAATTTGTTACGAAGACTGAATAGATCTCTGAAAAATAGATCCATAATGCAGTTCATGCTGCATAAGATGAAAAACACAGCATAAAATACGGGACAGGACAGCAACGTAGCATTGAACATAATGTTTTCAATTTAATATCTCTACAATTGCCCTGCAACATAAAATGTAAATTCATATCCACTTATTACGACTTAGCATACCTGAGGAAGTATGTACACGATTGCACCTAACCTTTTCCCAGTAATAGTGTGGAATGATAATTAATACATAATATCATAGATATTATAGCAAACTATTCCAAAGCAGTTGCTGTCAATATTTTATGACACATAATCGCCCGTAAGTTAAGTTCAAGATGAAGCCGAACACAAATATTCACGTCATCTTAGTTCATATGCCAAAAGACTAAACCGTGGTCAATAAGCTTTCACAAGCCGGAGAAAGCAAACGCGGAATACAACTGAGTATCAGCAGCATCGGAAGAAGATCAGCAAACACTGGAGGTTTGCTGACTGGATACTCGGTTGCAGTGGATGACTCACAGGCTCAGAGGGAGTACAGAGAAGGTTCACCAGACTAATTCCTGGGATGTCAGGACTTGCATATGAAGACTGGATAGACTCGGCTTGTACTCGCTAGAATTTAGAAGATTGAGGGGATCTTAGAAACATAGAAACATAGAAAATAGGTGCAGGAGTAGGCCAATCGGCCCTTCGAGCCTGCACCGCCATTCAATATGATCATGGCTGATCATCCAACTCAGTTTCCTGTACCTGCCTTCTCTCCATACCCCCTGATCCCTTTAGCCACAAGGGCCACATCTAACTCCCTCTTAAATATAACCAATGAACTGGCCTCAACTACCTTCTGCGGCAGAGAATTACAGAGATTCACCACTCTCTGTGTGAAATCCTTTGTTCCACATCTCGGTCCTCAAAGATCTCCCCCTATCCTGAAACTGTGACCCCTTGTTCTGGACTTCCCCCAACATCGGGAACAATCTTCCTGCATCTAGCCTGTCCAACCCCTTAAGAATTTTGTAAGTTTCTATAAGATCCCCCCTCAATCTTCTAAATTCTAGCGAGTACAAACCGAGTCTATCCAGTCTTTCTTCATATGAAAGTCCTGACATCCCAGGAATCAGTCTGGTGAACCTTCTCTGTACCCCCTCTATGGCAAGAATGTCTTTCCTCAGATTAGGAGACCAAAACTGTACGCAATACTCCAGGTGTGGTCTCACCAAGACCCTGTACAACTGCAGTAGAACCTCCCTGCTCCTATACTCAAATCCTTTTGCTATGAATGCTAACATACCATTCGCCTTCTTCACTGCCTGCTGCACCTGCATGCCTACTTTTAATGACTGGTGTACCATGACACCCAGGTCTCGTTGCATCTCCCCCTTTCCTAATCGGCCACCATTCAGATAATAGTCTTATAGAAAATTACAAAATTCTTAAGGGGTTGGTCAGGCTAGACGCAGGAAGATTGTTCCCGATGTTGGGGAAGTCCAGAACAATGGGTCACAGTTTAAGGATAAGGGGTAAACCTTTTAGGACCGAGATGAGAAAAATATTTTTCACACACAGAATGGTGAATCTCTGGAAATCTCTGCCACAGAAGGTAGTTAAGGCCAGTTCATATGCTATATTTAAGAGGGAGTTAGATGTGGCCCTTGTGACTAAAGGGATCAGGGGGTATGGAGAGAAGGCAGGTACAGTATACTGAGTTGGATGATCAGCCATGATCATATTGAATGGCGATGCAGGCTCGAATGGCAGAATGTCCTACTCCTGCACCTATTTTCTATGTTTCTATGATTCTATGTTTCAGGTGACGATGAAAATCTCATGGTCAAACATTAGTAGTCACAGTTATGGATACACATAAATGTAGGTAAACGATTTGCGACCCGTTCAATAATGGAGATACTTACGTGGAACGCCAATTATTGCCAGAAAGGGGTAGTAAATGGCAAACAAAAGCCCACTTGCTGGTCCGTGCATGTTCTTCAATGAGCGACCTCTATTCCCCCAACAGCCAGCATGTCGTACTTATATGTTTTGCAAGAATCCCAGGTGAGTCAATTTATCTTCATGTTATCCACAGTTCGAACGACTACCAATTATGCCATTCAGATTCAGGGCATTGTTGTTTTTTAGCACTTCACTGTAACAGAACACCTGTCCCAATGGGGAACAAATACAATAAATAGGATACGCAATACATTCTGAGCGTTTCTTTGCCAAAATAATATCTAAATGTTTCTTCCCTGCTCTCTTTCTTGTCTGACGTTACTGTACCTCCAACCTTCGAGCATATCACAGCCAATGAGTTCGAAAGATATAACTATAGCCAGGATGTTTAGGCACTAAAAACACTGAAATAGGCAGGCAAAAAGGCATAATAACATGTCAAAAAAGGCACGAAAAGGCATTTATTGACAAAAATGCATAACAAAGCATTTATGTCCACCACCAAAATATGGGTTTAAATGATAATATAAAGGTATAATACATTCAATGACCAACGTTGCCTGGTTAAACATAATTACTAGCTTTATCCCCAAATTATCTGGTGTTAAACTATGCCGTTTGTCAGATAGAATATGCTTCAGTTGTGAAAAAAAGTTCTGTCTACCTCAGCGGAGGTCACTTGTGCCTACTCGAAACAAGCTACATACTCTATATTCATGTCGATATCTTGTGCATTACCTTTGAGAACTTTGGTTATGTTTTGTATTTCTTCAAGATCTTTGTTAGCTAAAATCACTCTCTCACATTTTCCTTGTATGTCTTTACCTATATAATAACCATATAACCATATAACAATTACAGCACGGAAACAGGCCATCTCGACCCCTCTAGTCCGTGCCGAACACATAATCTCCCCTAGTCCCATATACCTGCGCTCAGACCATAACCCTCCATTCCTTTCCCATCCATATAACTATCCAATTTATTTTTAAATGATAAAAACGAACCTGCCTCCACCACCTTCACTGGAAGCTCATTCCACACAGCTACCACTCTCTGAGTAAAGAAGTTCCCCCTCATGTTACCCCTAAACTTCAGTCCCTTAATTCTCAAGTCATGTCCCCTTGTTTGAATCTTCCCTACTCTCAGTGGGAAAAGCTTTTCCACGTCAACTCTGTCTATCCCTCTCATCATTTTAAAAACCTCTATCAAGTCCCCCCTTAACCTTCTGCGCTCCAAAGAATAAAGCCCTAACTTGTTCAATCTTTCTCTGTAACTTAGTTGCTGAAACCCAGGCAACATTCTAGTAAATCTCCTCTGTACTCTCTCTATTTTGTTGACATCCTTCCTATAATTAGGCGACCAAAATTGTACACCATACTCCAGAATTGGCCTCACCAATGCCTTGTACAATTTTAACATTACATCCCAACTTCTATACTCAATGCTCTGATTTATAAAGGCCAGCACACCAAAAGCTTTCTTTACCACCCTATCTACATGAGATTCCACTTTCATGGAACTGTGCACAGTTATTCCCAGATCCCTCTGTTCACCTACATTCTTCAATTCCCTACCATTTACCATGTACGTCCTATTTTGATTTGTCCTGCCAAGATGTAGCACCTCACACTTATCAGCATTAAACTCCATCTGCCATCTTTCAGCCCACTCTTCCAACTGGCATAAATCTCTCTGTAGACTTTGAAACTCTTCTTCATTACCCGCAACCCCACCTATCTTAGTATCATCTGCATACTTACTAATCCAATTTACCACACCATCGTCCAGATCATTGATGTACATGACAAACAACAGTGGACCCAACACAGATCCCTGTGGCACCCCACTCGTCACTGGCCTCCAACCTGACAAACAACCATCCACCATTACTCTCTGGCATCTCCCATTCAGCCACTGTTGAATCCATCTTGCTACTCCACCATTAATACCCAACCATTGAACCTTCTTAACCAACCTTCCATGAGGAACCTTGTCAAAGGCCTTACTGAAGTCCATATACACAACATCCACTGCTTTACCCTCATCAATTTCCCGAGTAACATCTTCAAAAAATTCAAGAAGATTAGTTAAACATGACCTTCCAGGCACAAATCCATGTTGACTGTTCCTAATCAGACCCTGTTTATCCAGATGCTTATATATATTATCTCTAAGTATTCTTTCCATTAATTTGCCCACCACTGACGTCAAACTAATAGGTCTATAATTGCTAGGTTTACTCTTAGACCCCTTTTTAAACAATGGAACAACATGCGCAGTACGCCAATCCTCCGGCACTATTCCCGTTTCTAATGACATTTGAAATATTTCTGCCATAGCCCCTGCTATTTCTACACTAACTTCCCTCAATGTCCTAGGGAATATCCTGTCCGGACCTGGAGACTTATCCACTTTTATATTTCTCAAAAGTGTCAGTACTTCCTCTTCTTTGATCCTCATAGTTTCCATAGCTACTCTACTTGTTTCCCTTACCTCACATAATTCAATATCCTTCTCCTTGGTGAATACCGAAGAAAAGAAACTGTTCAATATCTCCCCCATCTCTTTTGGCTCTGCAGATAGTTGGCCACTCTGACTCTCTAATGGACCAATTTTATCCCTCGTTATCCTTTTGCTATTAATATAGCGGTAGAAACCCTTCGGATTTACTTTTACCTTACTTGCCAAAGCAACCTCGTCAGGAACTTTACGATTATCGCCAGTTACTTTGTTGAAAACCTGCAAGTTATTCACGTGTTTGATTAAAGTTTAATGTTTCCCCTTCATCAGTCCCACCTACCGTTATTTGGCCCATATATTTCTAAAACTTTCCTACTCATGCACCCGTCGAAATGTGTTTTCATTATATTTCCAGTACCTGCCTCAACTGCCTCATCTAGCAGCTGGTTTCGTACACCCATGACGCATTGTGCGGAAATGATTCATTTTATGTCCCTGATAATTATGTCCTCTTTTACATGAAGCTTATGTGTTCTGGTTCTTGATTCCCCCAATCTGGACACTACGCATTCACCTTATCTAATACTCTCACAATATTACCGACCATTGCAAGAGCACCTCTCATACTTCTGTGCTCCAAGGAAGAAAGTCCGAACCTACCCAAAATCTCACCCAATAATTCAGTTCTTCAAGTCTTGGCCACATCAGTAATTCTTCTTTGCTCAACAACATAATTGCTAAAGTAGGCTGGACAGACCTGAACCAAACATTGCAAATACGGCCTTACCAATGCCGTTTGTCTGTGTTTTTTGTGTTGTTTATTTTGTTTTGGTTAGTCTAGTTTTTGGTTTTTAGTTTGTGTTTTGGGAGGGTGGGGGGTTGAAACGGGGTTTGCCGTCTCCCTGCGGGGGAATGCGACTTTTCTGTCGTCTTCCCCTTCTCTGTCTCCGTCTGCGCTGAGGCCTAATGGAGCTGATGACCTCGAGGCTCCGGAGGCAGAGCCCGTCAGGACTCGCCCTGAGCTCGCTCCCGTGAGGGTGGTCCGGCTCAGGGCTGGAACAGTGCTCCCGTGAGAGGCTGTGGCGCTCTCGTGAGGGTGGCCAGCCCAAGGGTGGAACGAGGCTCCCGTCGGAGCGGCCGAGCTCGGGGAGGTGCGGCGCTCGCAGCCCGAGGGAGGTTCGGCGCCCATGTCGAGGCGGCTCGGCCCGAGGGAGAAGCGACGCCGAAGTCGGGGCGGCCCGGCCGGAGGGAGAAGCGACGCCCAAGCCGGGGCGGCCCGGCCGGGGGGAGAAACGACCCCCAAGTCGGGGCGGCCCGGCCCGGGGAAGACGCGACGCCCATGTCGGGACGGCCAGGCCCGGGGGAGGTTCGGCGCCCATGTCGGGGGCGGCCCAGCCCGAGGCTGAAGACGGCACGATACTCACGTGAGGGTGGCTGGGACGGTGTTCTGGCGGTGGTGGCCTGAGTCCGGGGTTCGGCCACGGGCCAGCGGCTGCGTCTGCAGGACTGGTGGGCGGCAGCTTCGACCACCCCGGGCCGCGGTGTTTGAGCCGCGGGACTGATTTATAACATCGCCCGGGGGGTATCGCCTCAGCGCATAGGGAGAAGAGGAGGGAAGAGACTGCAGACCTAAGACTTTTGCCTCCATCACAGTGAGAAGATGCTGGGTGGACTCACTCTGGTGGATGTTAATATGTGTTTATTGTTGTTTTTATTGTATTATATGTATGACTGCTGCAATTTCGTTCAGACTTCGGTCTGAATGACAATAAAGGCATATCTATATCTATCTATCTATTGTGCAATGGTGACATGACATACCAACTTTTATACTAATTTCCTTGACTGATGAAGGCCAAGGAACCAAAAGCTACCTGTCGTACCAAGTTCAATTAAATATGTAGGAAAGAACTGCAGATGTTGGCTTAAGTCGGCGGTGGAGACAAAATGCTGGAGTTACTCAGCGGGACCGGCGTCATCTCTGGAGAGGAATGATTGACTTTTCGGGTCGAGACCCTTCTTCAGACAAGGAAACACATGCATACGCTCCCAGGTGCCTTAGCTCTACAACACTCCGCAGAGTTCTGCCATGGTCATTGCGATGTATACCGATATAATGCACGATGTACATTCAATCATCCATGTGTGCCTTCTTGTAGACTAATTATACATTTATAATTTAATTTAGCATCCATTGTCCCTCCACAAAGCCTCAGATCTTTTCACGTATTCCCTTTCTCATTATCCATTGATGCAATCACACCACGTTCGATTCACCGACATGTGTTGTTGGTAAACATGATAAGCACAACAATTTCGTCTGGAAATTGCCACATTTGTCTGGCTTTGTATGCTGAAGGAAATGTAGGCATGCATATATTTACTGAAGGCAAATCAAAACACCGAGCACGAGCAGGGTGACCTGGACAGGTTGAGTGAGTGGGCAGATGCGTGGCAGGTGCAGTATAATATAGATAAATGTTAGGTTATCCACTTTAGCGGTAAAAACAAGGGGGCAGATTATTATCTCAACGGGGTTAGGTTAGGTAAAGGGGAGGTACAGCGGGACCTGGGCATCCTTGCATTAACATAGAAACATAGAAAATAGGTGCAGGAGGAGGCCATTCGGCCCTTCGAGCCAGCACCGCCATTCATTGTGACCATGGTTGATCGTCCCCTATCAATAACCCATGCTTGCCTTCTCCCAATATCCCTTGACTCCACTAGCCCCGAGAACTCTATCTAACTCACTCTTAAATCCATCCAGTGTACACCGATCACTAAATGTTGTCGTGCATGTACAGCAGGCAGTGAATAAAGCTAGTGGGATGTTGGCCGTCATAACAAGAGGATTTCAGTATTGGAGTAAAGCGGTTCTTCTGCCGTTGTATAGAATAGAATAGAATAGAATAGAATAGAATAGAATAGAATAGAATAGAATAGAATAGAATAGAATAGAATAGAATAGAATAGTTTCTTTATTGTCATTGTAACATGAACCATGTACAACGAAATTGTAAAATGTCAGCCAGTCAGTGCACCATTCAAACATTTCTAAAAGCTAACGATACATACAAGGTAAAATATTTAAAAAGATAAACAACTAAAATAAATATCATAAAAATAGCACGCATAAACACCCAGCCCTACATCCTTCTGTCGATTTCACAGTCTCTTAGTATGTATCGCCCCTGCGTTCCTTGGCGGCTACATTTAGTGCCTTTATAGCAGTGGGGTAAAAACTGTTTTTAAGTCTGTTTGTCCTTGTCCTTGTAGATCTGTACCGTCTGCCTGACGGTAACAGTTCAAACAGGGAGTGTCCGGGGTGGGAAATGTCCTTTATAATACTCTGGGATTTTTTGATGCAGCGGGAACTGTGTAAGTCCTCCAAGGTAAGGAGAGGGCATCCGACAATCCTCTGGGCGTTGTCAATGGCCCTCTGGAGCGCTTTCCTCTGAGCCGCTGTGCAGCTGGTGTACCATACGCATACACAGTATGTTAGGAGGCTCTCAATGGAGCACCGATAAAAGGACAGCAGCAGTCTCTGAGTGATGTTATTCTTCCTGAGCACCCTCAGGAAGTGCAGTCTCTGCTGGACCTTTTTCAGCAGCGCAGAGGTGTTCACGCTCCACGTCAGGTCCTCCTCAATATGGATTCCCAGGAAGCGGAAATCCGGAAATAGGGCTCTGGTGAGACCACATCTGGAGTATTGTGTACAGTTTTGGTCTCCTAATTTGAGGAAGGACATCCTTGTGATTGAGGCAGTGCAGCGTAGGTTCACGAGATTGAT
Organism: Amblyraja radiata; assembly: GCF_010909765.2. Taxonomy (NCBI): domain Eukaryota; kingdom Metazoa; phylum Chordata; class Chondrichthyes; order Rajiformes; family Rajidae; genus Amblyraja; species Amblyraja radiata. The sequence continues at coordinate 35,318,622 of NC_045971.1, forward strand.
CCCTGGGATGGCGGGACCTACATATGAGGAAAGATTGAAAAGACCAGGCTTGGATTCACTGGTGTTTAGAAGGATGAGGGGGAATTTTGTAGAAACATTTACAATTATAAAAGGACTGGACAAGCTAGATGCCGGAAAAATGTTCCCAATGTTGGGCGAGTCCAGAACCAGGGGCCACAGTCTTAGAATAAAGGGGAGGTCATTTAAAACTGATGTGAGAAAAAACGTTCTCAACCAGAGAGTTGTGTATTTATGGAATTCCCTGCCACAGAGGGCAGTGGAGGCCAGGTCACTGGATGGATTTAAGAGAGACTTCGATAGAGCTCTAGGGGCTAGTGGATTCAAGGGATATGGGGAGAAGGCAGGCACGGGTTATTGATTTGGGACGATCAGCCATGATCACAATGAATGGCGGTGCTGGCTCGAAGGGCCGAATGACCCCCTCCTGCACATATTTTTTATGTTTCTATGTTTGCCTGTGCACTGAACAAAACGCGCAGTTCACGGAGCACAGAAAAAGAGTAGAACGCGGGCAGCACAGACCCCACAGATGCCAGAGTATGGATCACCAAGCACGAAACGCAGCGCGCAGGACGTAAAGCACATAGCATGTCCTTTATCGAACTACAAGTCCAATACAGAAGTGGTGGTCATCTGTTTAAAAAAGGCATGGCGAATAGAAAAAAATTGCAAACTGGTGAGTATTACGTCGGTGATGGCGGGGAAGTTATCGGATAAGATTTTTCTGGATAGAAGGTTTAAAGTGTAGGGCAAAAGATTGAAGAGGAATCTGATGGGTAACATTTTCACAAAAAGGGTAGTGGGTGTATGGAACAAGTTACCAGAGGACATAGTTCATACTGGGGCTACTCCAACGTTAAATAAACAGTTAGATAGGTACATAGATAGAACAGGTTTGCAGGGATATGGAGCAAACGCGGGCAGGTGGGATTAGTGCAGCTGGGACGTGTTGTTCGGTGTGGACAGGTTGGGCAGAAGGGCCCTTTGCCACGCTGCACCACTCTATGACTCTATGACTCTATGACTTTGAACAGAATTTAATCGCATCTAGGAAGGGGTGGATTTTATTAGGGTTTGTCTTACAAATGGTTAATTATTTGAGAAAAGCCGATGATGCTGTTTACACCCAAAGAACAGCAAATGCATAGAAACCTGCGATGCATATAAGTGTTGGACTAACTCAGCGGGTCGGACTGCACCTGCGGTGGGCATAGACAGACAACATTGTCCCAGTCGGCGCCCTTACCATCTGTTAGCATAATTTGCACTTTCTTGTTCTGGGGTCAGGATTCGACTTGGGTTTGAAGCAGAGGTGAGTTTCCTGCAGTGTTTATTCGGCGCTCTCTTGTCTGCGCTGCGGCTCTACGACAGTAATGCCCCTGTCCCACCTAGGAAACCTGAACGGAATCCTCTGGAGACTTTGGGCCCCACCCAGGGTTTCCGTGCGGTTCCCGGAAAGTTTTGTCAGTCTCCCTACCTGCTTCCACTACATGCAACCTCCGGAAACCACCTGCAACCTCCGGGAACCGCACGGAAACCGCACGGAAACCTTGCGGAGTTTCCGTTCAGGTTTCCTAAGTGGGACAGGGGCATAAGGTGGCGCCTATTTCCCAGTGACCGTAGATACATTGAATTTCAAAAGAACTGTCGATGCAAAGGATCCTGGAAGTGTGGATTGAATGATAATGTCCAACTATAGTATTTGTACAGATATTTGTTGGATTGTTTTTGTATAACCGAATGCAATTTAGTGAGTTTAAGACCTTGATATATGTCAAGCACGCAGGAACGGAGATAAACAGGCAGCTATTATTTCCACAAGGAATCGTGTGTAATATGTAACATGGCTTTCTTGGGCACAACCAATCTGGAATGGGAATATGATGTACTGCATTCTGAAAATATAGGAGTCTCTCTAGTGGCAGCATGTAGTGAGGTTGCATATTGCTTGCTCCCTTAACGTTTAACCCTTTCTTGAATTGAATTGAATTGAATGCCTTTATTGTCATTCAGACCTTACGGTCTTAACGAAATTTCGTGCCTGCAGTCATATATACATCATACAATAATAACAACAATAAACATAAATTAACACCACCACAGTGAGTCCTCCAAGCACCTCACTGTGGTGGAGGCAAAAATCATAGGGCTGCAGTCTCTTCCCTCCTCTTCTCCCTCTGCGCTGAGGCGATTCCCCACCGGGCGATGGTACAAACAGTCCCGCGGCTCACCGATCCCCGCAACGGGCAGGCTCAAACACCGCGGCCCGAGGTGGTCGAAGCTGCCGCCCTCCAGTCCAACGGACGCAGCCGCTGCCCCGCGGCTCAACCCCGGACCCAGGTCACCGCCGCCAGAACGCCGTCCCAGCCACCGGAGCACCGTTCCAGCCCCGAGCCGGATCGCCGTCACGTGAGTGCCGTTCCTCCCTCGGGCTGGGCCACTCCGACGGGAGCGCCATTCCACCCTCGGGCTGGGCCACTCCGACGGGAGTGCCGTTCCTCCCTCGGGCTTGGCCACTCCGACGGGAGTGCCACAGCCCCTCACGGGAGAGTCTCGGCCCCTCGCCAGGCCGTCCTCACGGGAGCGCAGTTCCAGCCCCGAGCCGGGCCGCCCTCACGGGAGCGAACCCAGGGCAAGTCCTGACAGGCTGCCTCCGGAATCCCGAGGTCGCCAGCTCCGCCATTAGGCCTCAACGCAGACGGAGGCAGAGAGGGGGGATACGACGAAAAAGTCGTATTCCCCCCAAGGGAGAGACAGCAAACCCCGTTTCAACCCCCCCACATAAACACAACCGAAAAACCAAAAACACAACTAGACAAAACGAAAAAAAACAACACAAAAAAGTAAAGACAAACGGACTGCAGGCGAGCCGCAGCCGTCCCCAGCGCCGCCACGACTCTTTCAATGTTACTTGATTTCAAGACACAGAATAACTCTTTTTTTAAAGTGTTGATAACACGTTTATACATTTCAACCTTACAAAGGATGGAGACAAGAGGAAAAAAAGTTACTCCAAGAAAAGATCGTTGTGAAGGCATGTCAGGTGACCCCAGTACTGTAGAAGCAATATCGAAACTGAGTGATAAACTGGATAACAGATGCTGCGGCTTGGAAGCAGTGATGAAAGACGTTGGAAACAAGCTGGAAGAAGTTGAAAACAAGCTGACTGTGTTACAAGCCGAGTGAAGCGAACAGAAGGAACAAATTGCTAATTTGCTCACCCTGGGTCAGGAAAGAGATGCGAAGATTGCTGCATTGGAACGGAAGATGACACAGATTTCCCAAGCATTCGAATATTACAAGATTTAAAAAAATGGATCTGGAATATAGAAGTCTACGGCTGAATCAGCGAATTGTTGGTTTGCCTGAAGGTCGGGAAGGTGACAATGTTATCCAATATGTTTCTAGAATGCTAAAGGAGATTTTCGGCGCCGAGCAGTTTGGAGATCTGCCACTTTTGGATAGTGCACACCGGGTTGGGAAAAAACCCGGTCCCGGAGACAAATCGAGACATTTGATTGTTCGCTTCCACTTTTTGCAGATGAAGGAAAATACCCTCCGATCAGCAAGATGATTGGGCATGATCGAATTCCAAGACTGCAAGTTTCGTATTTTACCTGACTACAGCCGCGAACCTATGGGACTAAGACCCAGAACCCCCCCCCCCCCCCCCCACCCCCCCCCCCCCCCCCCCGAACAGCCACGAGGAGCTGCTGAGAGCGGGTTGAGTTACAATCCGAGATCGCTTATAGAACATAGAAACATAGAAAGTAGGTGCGAGAGTAGACCACCAGGTCCGTCGAGCCCGCACCGCCATTCGCTCATGGCTGAACACTAAACAGACACACTTACCCACAAACAGTAGACACAAGACACAGAACACAAGACACTACCCTCCCCTTTATACCGCTAACACCCCTCTCCACCCCAAGAACCTCGTGATCTCCTGGGGGAGGCAAAAAACCGGATAAAAACCCAGGTCCAATTCGGGAAAAAAAATCCGGGAAATTCCTCTCCGACCCCAATCCAGGCGATCGACACTTGTCCAGGAGATCACTCAGGTCTTACTATACTAACCATACCTAGGTCCATATCCCTGCCCTCTCCCCGTAGCCCCTTATCCCCTTGGCAGCTAAAAAACCATCTATTTTAGTCTTAAATATATTTAACGTTTCTGCTTCCACTGCTCCCTGGGGCAGTGAATTCCATAAATTAACCACCCTCTGGGTGAAGAAGTTCTTCCTCATCTCAGTTTTAAAAGAGCCCCCCCTTATTCTGCAACTATGTCCCCTAGTTCTAGTTTCCCCGATCATTGGGAACATCCTCGGTGCATCCACCCGATCAAGGCCCCTCACGATCTTATATGTTTCAATGAGATCGCCTCTCATTCTTCTAAACTCCAAAGAGTAGAGTTCTAGCCTACTTAACCTTTCCTCATATGTCAATCCCCTCATTGCAGGAATTAATCTTGTAAACCTTCGCTGCACTGCCTCCAGGGCTAGTACATCCTTTCTTAAGTATGGACCCCAGAACTGTACACAGTATTCCAAATGTGGTCTCACTAATACTGTGTACAGCTGCAGCAAGACCTCCGTGTTTTTATACTCAATCCCCCTAGCAATAAAGGCCAAAACTCCATTGGCCTTCCTGATTGCTTGCTGCACCTGCATACTAACTTTTAGTGATTCATGTACTAATACCCCTAGATCCCTTTGCGTTGCATTACAACGCAGCTCCTCCTCATTTAGAAAATAACTTGCCCTATCATTTTTTTTCCCAAAGTGAATGACTTCACATTTATTAGTATTAAATTTCATCTGCCAAGTTGTTGCCCACTCACCTAGCTTATCTATATCCTTTTGCAGACTCTTCCTATCCTCCTCATCCCCTATTTTTCCTCCCATTTTTGTATCGTCCGCAAATTTTGATATATTACACTTGGTTCCCTCCTCCAAATCATTTATATAAATTGTGAACAACTGGGGTCCCAGCACCGACCCTTGCGGAACCCCGCTAGTTACCGGTTGCCATCCCGAGTATGAACCATTTATCCCCACTCTCTGCTTCCTATTTGTTAGCCAATCCTCTACCCATGCTAATATATTACCCCCAATCCCATAATTTTTTATTTTTAGCAATAGTCTCTTATGTGGCACCTTGTCAAAAGCCTTTTGGAAGTCCAAGTATACCACATCCACCGGTTCCCCTTTATCCACCCGGGTTGTTACTTCCTCAAAGAATTCGAGCAGATTCGTTAAACAGGACTTCCCCTTCACAAAACCATGCTGGTTCTGTCCGATGAAGTCATGTTTATCCAAGTGCCCCGTTAGTGTTTCTTTAATAATTGTCTCTAACATTTTACCCACCACCGATGTTAGACTAACCGGTCTATAGTTACCCGCCTTCTGTTTACTTCCTTTTTTAAATATAGGTGTTACATTGGCCATTTTCCAATCCACTGGGACCGTTCCTGCCTCCAGGGAGTTTTGGAAAATTATCACCAATGCATCCACAATCCCCACCGCTATCTCCCTCAAGACCCTTGGATGTAATCCATCAGGCCCAGGGGATTTATCCTCCTTCAGTCTCATTAATTTCCCTAATACCACCTCCTTGGTGATCTTAATAGTATTTAGCTCCTCCATTCCTACCGCCCCCTGTTTATCCAGCGTTGGAATATTTTTTGTGTCTTCTATGGTGAAGACTGATACAAAATACTCGTTTAATGCCTTTGCCATTTCCATGTTCCCCACCAACAACTCTCCAGTCTCACCCTCCAATGGACCAACGTTCACCTTAGCCACCCTTTTTCTTTTTATATAGCTATAAAAACTCTTACTATTAGTTTTTATGTTGTTCGCTAAATTCCTTTCATAGTCTATTTTCCCCGTCTTAATTAATCTCTTAGTTATTTTTTGCTGACCTTTAAATGCTTCCCAATCCTCTACCCTCCCACTATCTCTGGCTACCTTATATGCCCTTGCCTTCAGCCGAATACTATCCTTTATAGTTTTACTGAGCCATGGCTGACTGTTCTTACCCTTACCCCTTTTTTTCTTCATAGGAATAAATTTTTCTTGAAGGTTATACAGTAGACCCTTAAACGTACACCACTGCTCATGTACCGTCTTATTCTTGAGTCTGCTATCCCAGTCAACTTTGATCAGCTCAGTCCTCATACCTTCATAATCCCCCTTATTTAGACTAAGCACCCTAGCCTGAGTTTCAACCTGCTCCCCTTCTATTTGAATATGGAATTCGACCATATTGTGGTCACTTGTTCCCAACGAGTCCCTAACTATGACATTTTTAATTAATCCTGCTTCATTACACAGGACCAGATCCAAGATTGCCTCCCCCCTTGTCGGTTCTGTGACATACTGTTCTAGGAACCCGTCTCTAATACATTCTATAAACTCTTCCTCTAGTCTACCCTGCCCAGTTTGGTTTGCCCAATTAATATGAAAATTGAAGTCCCCCATGATTACAGCAGTTCCCTTTTTACATGCGTCAACTATTTGCAGATTTATGTTCTGACTAACAGCGTCACAGCTATTTGGAGGTCTATAAATTACACCCACTAGTGTTTTTTTTCCCCTTGTTATTCTCTATCTGTACCCAAGCTGTTTCACTATCCTGATCCTTCAACGCAATATCCTTCCTCTCTATTGCCGTTATTCCCTCCCTTATTAAAAGGGCCACCCCTCCTCCCTTTCTTTCCTGTCTATCTTTCCTAATTGTCGAGTACCCCTCTATATTTAACTCCCAGTCCTGATCCCCTTGCAGCCATGTCTCCGTAATGGCCACGATATCATAACTATATATACTTAATTGCACCGTTAATTCATTTATCTTATTTCGAATACTCCGTGCATTTAGATAAAGCACTTTCAGATGATTTTTACTACCCTTCCTTTCCGTTTTTTCCCCTTTTACATCTAGAGCTTTATCTTCACACATTCTATCTCCTGTCACACTTTGACTTTCCGCTTCCCCACTGATACCCTGCTCTATTTCCTCTACCCCTGCCGTTATTACCCCCCTTGATACCTCCCCCCCGCTACTTAGTTTAAAGACCTCTCTACTGCCCTAGTTATATGATTTGCCAGGACCCCAGTCCCAGCACCGTTCAGGTGAAGTCCGTCCTTACAGAACAGATCCCCCCTGTCCCAGTACTGGTGCCAGTGGCCCAAGAAACCAAACCCATTTTTCCCACACCAGTCTTTGAGCCACGCATTCAGCTTTTTAATTTTACGTACCCTCGCCGATTTGGCCCGTGGCTCAGGTAGCAATCCGGAGATCAGTACCCTCGAGGTTCTGCTTTTTAATTTATTCCCTAACTGCTCAAACTCCTTCAGCAGATCCTCCTTCCTCGTCCTTCCTATGTCATTGGTCCCCACATGGACCACGACCACTGGATCCTCCCCCTCCCTCTGCAAATTTCTCTCCAGCATCTCAGAGATATCCTTAACCCTAGCACCGGGTAGGCAACACAGCCTTCGGGACATGTTCTGCTGGCCGCAGAGAACCTTATCTACCCCCCGAATAATACTATCCCCTATCACTACGGCATTTCTTCTAACACCCCCCTCTTGAATGGCCCCCTGATCCACGGTGCTGCAGCCAGGTTGCTCATCCCTCCCACAGCCCCTGATCCCGTCCTTACATTGAGTAAGAGCCTCGGTCATGCTCGTCAGGGACAAGGGCTGTGGCTCCTGCCGCATCTCCTCCTGGTTCCCCCTACCTGCCTCGCTTATGGCCACACCTTCCTTTCCTTGCTCACTGCCTACTGAATTAGTTAAACTGGTCGGTGTGACCATCCCCTGGCACAAAACATCCAGGTAATACTCCCCCTCCCTGATGTACCGCAGCGTATGAAGTTGGGTCTCCAGCTCATCAATGCGGAGCTCGAGTTCCTCTAGCCTCAAACACTTACTGCAGCTGTAGGGATTTTCTACTTCAATGGTGTCGACAAATTCCCACATCTCACAGTATTGGCACATCTCCTGGCCGCCCATCTTATATAAGTAATTAACTAGTCCTATTTAAGAATCCCCTACCCGGATTACTGTATTGATACACCCCTTATTTATATAATCCTACCTCCTATAAATGGGAAAGTACTCACCCCAGCCGTAAATTACCTACTGGTTTGGCTGTCTAGTGGTAATTCCGTCCGCTCTTCCTGTCTGGTCCACTGCTCCCTTGCAGTGCGTGGCAAACCTCTTTGCCTCTGTTAGTCTCTCGAGCCGCGGCTCCGTCCGTCCTCCCTCGGCGACAGCACCTGTGGCACCGCGGTCGTGACGTCCCTTCCGTTCCTGCAGAGCCTTATTCCTTATTTGACAACATAAATGCTTTCTCATTCCTGGATGTTTATTACGATTTCATATTATAGTTTCCTCTTTCTCTTATCATTATAGTTATGTTTATTTTTCTAATTGTTTGATTTTGTAAATGATTAAGAATTTAACCTGATGAGTTATTTTTTATTATTTTCGGAACATTAACATGATAGTAGCATACCTTAACTTTTAAGTTTTCTAAGATATTGTTATTTTTTGGAATATTAATATGATGGTATTATACTTTAACTTTTAAGATGTTTAAGATATTGGGTCTTTTTTAATGACCCGCTTTTGGGTGTTTTAGAATAAGTAAGAATTTATTTCGGTAATTGATTTTTTCAATAGTATTAAGACGGTTTCAGATCTTATTTTGTTAGATTTTCCATTTTGAAAATGTCTTCCGAAGGTTTTTTTTCTTTCTTTGGAAAAACAATACGGACAGTTCTTGTTTTTCACAGCTTGCATGTATTTTCTTACCATAATATTAATTTGTTTTGACTCTTGAGTGGTAAATATACATTACCATTACTTATGCAGCTGTTGCTAGAAAGGCGGGGTTAGGGGAGGGGTTAGGTAGCGTACTGACTGTCTACTGGTCAGATTACTTTCCTTCCAGTCTCATGAATAACTGTGGTCTACGAAATTAACCCTTTACATTCCACATGATTTTTACAAGCAATATGGATAAAGTTATTAATTTTCTCTCATGGAATGCTAATGGTTTGAACCAAGAAAATGCTGGTTTTATTTTGTTCTCCACGTCCTTCAAATTGGAAGATAAAACTGGAACTAAGTGTTAAGTTAATAAACAGGAAAACATCATAACATTTTTCGTAGATTAAATGCTCAGATAATCTTTGTTCAGGAAACTGTGAGGAAGGAAGATAATCAACGTTTTTTTATGTTTTGAGAGGACAGCAGTTCCATTCAAATTCACAGGCGAAAGTGAAAGGAGTCTCTATTTTTATTGACTCCTCAATCTCGTCTGCTCATTACGAAACAATTTCTGATTCATATTGTAGATTTTTGATGATTACTGGTTTACTTCACAACCAAAAATCCTTGATGCAATTAACCGTTTAAACTGTTGGTTGTATCCCCCGATGGACAGACTGCATCTAATCAAGCACTTCCAACTAGTTCAGCTAGTTTTATCAATTATTTTTTACTTGATTCTGTAATGTTAGATGTTTGGAGATTCTTACACCAAATGATAGAGTATTTTCTTTTTTCTCTCATGTTTTACTATTGTATAATTGACTCCCGGTTAGTGTCATCGGTCTCTGCTTCAGAGGGCGGTGGAGGCCGGTTCTCTGGATGCTTTCAAGGGAGAGCTAGACAGGGCTCTTAAAAATAGCGGAGTCAGGGGATATGGGGAGAAGGCAGGAACGGGGTACTGATTAGGGATGATCCGTCATGATCACATTGAATGGCGGTGCTGGCTCGAAGGGCCGAATGGCCTACTCCTGCACCTATTGTCTATTATCTATTGTCTATTATCTATTTGTCACTGCGTGTGAGTATGATGCAATTGCCATCTCTGATTATGCACCATTGAATCTATCAATCAAACTACCTGATTCCAAGTTCAGTGCTAAACAATGGCGATTTAATACTACTTTGCTTCAAGATTTGAATTTTGTTAATTTTATTCAAGATCAGATTGTTTTCTTCTTCTTAACAAACTCCACTGAAGAAATATCCAATGGTGTAGTCTGGGATGCTTTTAAGGCATATATTCGTGGACAAATTATTTCATACTCCGCGGGATTACAAAAACAATTAAGAGTGAAATATGTATATTGGCTGACGAGATTAAAAAAATAGATAGAAAATATTCAAAAGCTCCTAGTTTAGGGCTGTATAAGAATAGAGTTGAACTTTAAATGAGACATGATTTGTTATTAGTATTACCGATGGAGAATCAACTACTTAAATCAAAAGTCAATTTTATATAGATGGTGATAAATTGGCAAATTATTTGCCAATTAGTTGAACGCTGTTTCAGTCAAACGTCAGCTTCTTAAAGTTAGTATACGAGATGGTAATCTGACAGTAGATCATGATGAAATTAATAAATCCTTTCAAGAATGTTATACCATGCTATATCAATCAGAATTTCCCACTGATTCCAATATAATGCATGAGCTTTTAATGAAACTGAACTTACCAAATTTACCACATAATGAGTCTTTGTTGTTAGATGAACCCATCAGCGAGGAAGAAATACAGAAAGTAATTATTTCGATGAACTCTGGTAAAGCTCTTGGCTTAGACGGGTATACAGTGGAATTCTTTAAGTATTTCTCAAGTTTACTGTCCCACTGGCTATGCAAAGTTTTTAAAGAAGCCCTTTTAATGAATAAATTACCACAATCCTTTTATGAAGCATCTATCTCTTTAATTCTTAAAAAAGATAAAGATCCTACTGAATTGGCATCATATAGACCTATATCACTGTTAAATGTAGATTCTAAAATTCTTTCAAAAATATAAAAAAGATTGGAAAACATTTTACCGGAAATTATTTCTGAAGATCAGACCGGTTTTATTAAAAATCGTTATTCATACTTTAACGTTAGGAGATTAATTACTATTGTATATACTGCTTCAAATAAAATTCCAGAATGTGTCATCTCACTTGATACTGAGAAGGCATTTGATAGAGTAGTATGGGAATACTTATTCAATACACTTGGAAAATGTAAGATTGGTCCAACATTTATCTCTTGGATCAAGCTGATATATCATATACCTCAGGCTTCTGTACTCGCCAATAATCAGAGATCCCATTGCTTTAGGCTCTTTCGAGGTACTAGACATGGCTGTCCTTTAAGCCCTTTATTGTTTCATATTACTTTGGAACCTTTAGCCACTGCTCTTAGGGAATCCCCCAATATTTTTGGTATTTTCCGTGGGAATAAGACATATAAGCTATCTCTTTTTGCAGATGATCTGTTATTATTCATTTTTAACCCTGATAAATCTATTCCTGCAATAGTTGCATTACTTAATCAATTTAGTAGTTTTTCTGGTTTTTCTGGTTTTTCTGGTTATAAACTAAATCTTAGTAAGATTTTCCACTAAACAATTAAATTATCGAATTATGGACAGTTTCCATTTAGATTGACTACCGACAGTTTTACTTATTTAGGTATTAAGATTACGAAGAAACACAAGGGCCTATTTAAAGCCAATTTTACGCCCTTAATTAACCATGTCAAACAACAGTTTACTAAATGGTCACCAATGTCCTTATCTCCAATCGGCCGAATCAGTGCTATCAAAATGTTTATTCTACCTACATTTTTATATTTATTTCAGATGATACCTATTTTTATTTCTAAATCTTTTTTGATATTATTGATTCAAAAAATTCTTCATATATATGGCAGAAAAATAAATCCCAAACTAAGTAAAAAATAGTGACAGTAATTCAAAAAATATGTTGGGTTGGCATTGCCGAACCATAGACTTTATTTTTGGGCAGTTATTGCTCGTTATTTAATGTTTTGGACAAAATATTTAGAAGATACCCAATGTCCAGGATGGATAAATCTTGAACGTGAATCTATGCAAGGGTTATGATTGGCTTCTATTCTCGCGGCCTCGTTACCTTTTATAATTACGAGATAGAATAAATATACGACTAACCCAATAATAAGACACACATTGCGAATATGGTTTCAATTTCGTACGTTTTTTGGATTGAATGATTTTTATCTTATCGAGTCCTATCATATCTATTTTTGCTATGGAAGAGGAAGGGATTAGTATTTTTTCGTGATTTGTTTTTAGACGTTTTATGTTTTTTGAACAACTATCCAATCTACCTAATTCACTTTTTTTTTTTGATATTTACAAATTATACATTTTTTGAAGGCAACTTTACCCTCTTTTCCGTTATCACATCAAACCGAAATGTCGGGGGGAAAAATTACATTTGAACCCTTATCAGAAAGGTTTAATATCAACTATTTATGTTGATTTTGAAATTACAATTAGGTACATCTGATAAAATTAAGAATGATTGGGAAAGAGAACTTTAAATGTCTTTACCTATAGAGAAATGGGAGAGGATTCTTCAATTAGTCAATACCTCTTCAATGTGTGCAAGACGCGCTTTGATATAATTTAAGGTGGTTCACAGAGCTCAATGTCAAAAGAAAAGCTCGTTTTTTATGGGCATATAAATTCTACCTGTGACAGATGTAACTCTGAAGTGGCCTCACTGACCCATATGTTTTGATCCTGCCCACTTTTGGAAAAATATTGGAAATAAATTGTTGATACTATTTCTGTAGTTTTAGATATTGATTTACAAGCCTCACCCTATTACTGCAATGTTTGGGTTACCAATGTTAGATTCTATTCATCTGTCCCGTTCTGCCCATCGGTTGATTGCTTTTTACTGCCAGACGATCTATTTTATTTAAATGGAAAGACACTAATCCTCCCCCCACACTCCACTGGTATTCTGAAACGATATCATGGTTAAATTTAGAAAAAATAGGAATTACATTGTTGAACCCTTATATCATGGTTAAATTTGATAGGACTTGGGGAAAATGTATTCAATATTTTCACATGATATCAATTGTTCCCGCTCCAACCGTTATAATAATGTTTCTACCTTCAAACCTGCATATGTATACCTACATACCTTCACACCTACTTTCTACCTACATATAGTTTGGGTGAATAAAATTGGCAGGGGTGCTGAGGAAGAGGATTTCTTGGAATGTATGCGGGGTAGTTTTCTAAACCAACATGTAGAGGAACCAACGAGTGAGCAGGCTATTCTAGACTGGGTATTGAGTAACGAGGAAGGGTTAGTTAACGGTCATGTTGTGCGTGGCCCCTTGGGCAAAAGTGACCATAATATGGTTGAGTTCTTCATTAGGATGGAGAGTGACATAATTAATTCAGAAATAAGGGTTCTGAACTTAAAGAACGTTAACTTTGAGGGTATGAGACGTGAATTGGCCAACATTGACTGGCAATTGATTCTTAAAGGGTTGACGGAGGCAGAGAGGGGGGATACGACGAAAAAGTCGTATTCCCCCCAAGGGAGAGACAGCAAACCCCGTTTCAACCCCCCCACATAAACACAACCTAAAAACCAAAAACACAACTAGACAAAACGAAAAAAAACAACACAAAAAAGTAAAGACAAACGGACTGCAGGCGAGCCGCAGCCGTTCCCAGCGCCGCCACGACTCTTTCAATGTTACTTGATTTCAAGACACAGAATAACTCTTTTTTTAAAGTGTTGATAACACGTTTATACATTTCAACCTTACAAAGGATGGAGACAAGAGGGAAAAAAGTTACTCCAAGAAAAGATCGTTGTGAAGGCATGTCAGGTGACCCCAGTACTGTAGAAGCAATATCGAAACTGAGTGATAAACTGGATAACAGATGCTGCGGCTTGGAAGCAGTGATGAAAGAAGTTGGAAACAAGCTGGAAGAAGTTGAAAACAAGCTGACTGTGTTACAAGCCGAGTGAAGCGAACAGAAGGAACACATTGCTAATTTGCTCACCCTGGGTCAGGAAAGAGATGCGAAGATTGCTGCATTGGAACGGAAGATGACACAGATTTCCCAAGCATTCGAACATTACAAGATTTAAAAAAATGGATCTGGAATATAGAAGCCTACGGCTGAATCAGCGAATTGTTGGTTTGCCTGAAGGTCGGGAAGGTGACAATGTTATCCAATATGTTTCTAGAATGCTAAAGGAGATTTTCGGCGCCGAGCAGTTTGGAGATCTGCCACTTTTGGATAGTGCACACCGGGTTGGGAAAAAAACCCGGTCCCGGAGACAAACCGAGACATTTGATTGTTCGCTTCCACTTTTTGCAGATGAAGGAAAATACCCTCCGATCAGCAAGATGATTGGGCATGATCGAATTCCAAGACTGCAAGTTTCGTATTTTACCTGACTACAGCCGCGAACCTATGGGACTAAGACCCATAACCCCCCCCCCCCCCCCCCCCCCCCCCCCCCGAACAGCCACGAGGAGCTGCTGAGAGCGGGTTGAGTTACAATCCGAGATCGCTTATTCCTTATTTGACAACATAAATGCTTTCTCATTCCTGGATGTTTATCACGATTTCATATTATAGTTTCCTCTTTCTCTTATCATTATAGTTATGTTTATTTTTCTAATTGTTTCATTTTGTAAATGATTAAGAATTTAACCTGATGAGTTATTTTTTATTATTTTCGGAACATTAACATGATAGTATCATACCTTAACTTTTAAGTTTTCTAAGATATTGTTATTTTTTGGAATATTAATATGATGGTATTATACTTTAACTTTTAAGATGTTTAAGATATTGGGTCTTTTTTAATGACCCGCTTTTGGGTGTTTTAGAATAAGTAAGAATTTATTTCGGTAATTGATTTTTTCAATAGTATTACGACTGTTTCAGATCTTATTTTGTTAGATTTTCCATTTTGAAAATGTCTTCCGAAGGTTTTTTTTCTTTCTTTGGAAAAACAATACGGACAGTTCTTGTTTTTCACAGCTTGCATGTATTTTCTTACCATAATATTAATTTGTTTTGACTCTTGAGTGGTAAATATACACTGGGCAGTTATTGCTCGTTATTTAATGTTTTGGACAAAATATTTAGAAGATACCCAATGTCCAGGATGGATAAATCTTGAACGTGAATCTATGCAAGGGTTATGATTGGCTTCTATTCTCGCGGCCTCGTTACCTTTTATAATTACGAGATAGAATAAATATACGACTAACCCAATAATAAGACACACATTGCGAATATGGTTTCAATTTCGTACGTTTTTTGGATTGAATGGTTTTTATCTTATCGAGTCCTATCATATCTATTTTTGCTATGGAAGAGGAAGGGATTAGTATTTTTTCGTGATTTGTTTTTAGACGTTTTATGTTTTTTGAACAACTATCCAATCTACCTAATTCACTTTTTTTTTTTGATATTTACAAATTATACATTTTTTGAAGGCAACTTTACCCTCTTTTCCGTTATCACATCAAACCGAAATGTCGGGGGAAAACATTACATTTGAACCCTTATCAGAAAGGTTTAATATCAACTATTTATGTTGATTTTGAAATTACAATCAGGTACATCTGATAAAATTAAGAATGATTGGGAAAGAGAAGTTTAAATGTCTTTACCTATAGAGAAATGGGAGAGGATTCTTCAATTAGTCAATACCTCTTCAATGTGTGCAAGACGCGCTTTGATATAATTTAAGGTGGTTCACAGAGCTCAATGTCAAAAGAAAAGCTCGTTTTTTATGGGCATATAAATTCTACCTGTGACAGATGTAACTCTGAAGTGGCCTCACTGACCCATATGTTTTGATCCTGCCCACTTTTGGAAAAATATTGGAAATAAATTGTTGATACTATTTCTGTAGTTTTAGATATTGATTTACAGCCTCACCCTATTACTGCAATGTTTGGGCTACCAATGTTAGATTCTATTCATCTGTCCCGTTCTGCCCATCGGTTGATTGCTTTTACTGCCAGACGATCTATTTTATTTAAATGGAAAGCCACTAATCCTCCCCCCACACTCCACTGGTATTCTGAAACGATATCATGGTTAAATTTAGAAAAAATAGGAATTACATTGTTGAACCCTTATATCATGGTTAAATTTGATAGGACTTGGGGAAAATGTATTCAATATTTTCACATGATATCAATTGTTCCCGCTCCAACCGTTATAATAATGTTTCTACCTTCATACCTACATATGTATACCTACATACCTTCACACCTACTTTCTACCTACATATAGTTTGGGTGAATAAAATTGGCAGGGGTGCTGAGGAAGAGGATTTCTTGGAATGTATGCGGGGTAGTTTTCTAAACCAACATGTAGAGGAACCAACGAGTGAGCAGGCTATTCTAGACTGGGTATTGAGTAACGAGGAAGGGTTAGTTAACGGTCTTGTTGTGCGTGGCCCCTTGGGCAAAAGTGACCATAATATGGTTGAGTTCTTCATTAGGATGGAGAGTGACATAATTAATTCAGAAATAAGGGTGCTGAACTGAAAGAACGTTAACTTTGAGGGTATGAGACGTGAATTGGCCAAGATTGACTGGCAATTGATTATTAAAGGGTTGACGGTGGATAGGCAATGGAAGGCATTTAAAGACTGCATGGATGAACTACAAAACATGTTCTTCCCAGTTTGGAAAAAGAATAAATCAGGCAAGTTGTGCATCCGTGGATAACAAGGGAAATCAGTGATAGTATCAAAACAAAAGATGAAGCATACAAATTAGCCAGAAAAAGCAGCCTACCAGAGGACTGGGAGAAATTCCAGCAGAGGAGGACAAAGGGCTTAATTAGGAAAGGGAAAATGGATTATCAAAGAAAACTGGCAGGGAACAGAAAAACTGACTGCAAATGTTTTCATAGATATGTGAAGAGAAAAAGATTAGTTAAAACAAATGTAGGTCCCTTGCAGTCAGAAACAGGTGAATTGATCATGGGGAACAAGGACATGGCAGACCAATTGAATAACTAATTTTGTTCTGTCTTCATTAAGGAATACTTAAATAATCTGCCGGAAATAGCAGGGGACCGGGGGTCGAATGAGATGGAGGAACTGAGTGAAATTCAGGTTAGCCGGGAAGTGGTGTTAGGTAAATTGAATGGATTAAAGGCCGATAAATCCCCAGTGCCAGATAGGCTGCATCCCAGAGTACTAGGGTAACTGGTCGTCAGTACACCCTAGCTGCTCGAGCCCAAGTACCGGGGTGGGGAGTTAGTAAGAGTGTTCGTATGGGTGTTGGGAAGGGGTGGAGTTAGTGGTGCTGGCTTGTGTGTGATTGGTTCACATGCACTCAATCTACATCCTTCTCCCTTGGGATTAAGTGTGGAAAGGGCACCCATATATAACCATATAACCATATAACAATTACAGCACGGAAACAGGCCATCTCGGCCCTACAAGTCCGTGCCGAACAATTTTTTCCCTTAGTCCCACCTGCCTGCACTCATACCATAACCCTCCATTCCCTTCTCATCCATATGCCTATCCAATTTATTCTTAAATGATACCAACGAACCTGCCGCCACCACTTCCACTGGAAGCTCATTCCACACCGCTACCACTCTCTGAGTAAAGAAGTTCCCCCTCATGTTACCCCTAAACTTCTGTCCCTTAATTCTGAAGTCATGTCCGCTTGTTTGAATCTTCCCTATTCTCAAAGGGAAAAGCTTGATCACATCAACTCTGTCTATCCCTCTCATCATTTTAAAGACCTCTATCAAGTCCCCCCTTAACCTTCTGCGCTCCAGAGAATAAAGACCTAACTTATTCAACCTATCTCTGTAACTTAGTTGTTGAAATCCAGGCAACATTCTAGTAAATCTCCTCTGTACTCTCTCTATTTTGTTGACATCCTTCCTATAATTGGGCGACCAAAATTGTACACCATACTCCAGATTTGATCTCACCAATGCCTTGTACAATTTTAACATTACATCCCAGCTTCTATACTCAATGCTCTGATTTGTAAAGGCTAGCATACCAAAAGCACATCCATGCCATGGAGTTAAAGATACTCGCCCTATCTGTCTGTTGGTCTTCTAACGCGTCCCGAGCGCGTGCGGACCCAACCCTCCCGTCCCTCTCCGGAAAGATGGGACGGAGATCCAGGAGGTGAGAATGGCGCGGGAGAGGTTTGTGGGGACCGAAAAGGAAGACAGGCGGTAGGTGAGACCCCGTGGTTAGTGGAGACCGGGGGACGAGGAGGGGTGTAAGTCATGCGGGGACGGCTGGGAGACATCGCAGAAGGCATCTGAAACTGGAGCGGCGGAGCATAGGGACCAGCAGGCGGTGGGCGGGGCTCCCTCACAGCAAGCAGGTGTTGTCGACTACTCCGGTAAACCGCTCCCTCACAGTCCACCATGTAGGATCGTGGCTCGTTAGTCGGGCTGACAAAAGTGCCCAGACGGGAATGTCCAGTCGAAGTTCGTAGGCGGACGACCTGGCCCGCCAGTAGAGGCTTGAGTGGTCTGTTGGAACTGTCGTATGATCGTTTCTGGATGCTCTGCCTCTCTTGGAGACGTTTCTGGATAGTGGCAGACTCCAACACACGAGGAACCAGCTGCTGTTGTGCGGTGGGGACCGGAGACCTCGCCAATCTTGACATCAGGCGCTGTGCCGGCGATCCCAGGGTACCATCCCTGGCAATGTTTCTAAGATTCAGGAGATCGAGATAGACGTCCGACTTGGAGATGCGTGCTCCCTCCAGCAAGTGCTTGGCACTTCTGACAGCGCATTCAGTGAATCCGTTACTCTGTGGATATTCGGGACTGCTCGTGACGTGCTGGAAGTTCCATCGGTCTACGAAAAGCTGGAACATGTGGCTGGTGAACTGCCGACCGTTGTCGGTTCTCAGGCAAACAGGAATGCCATAGGCGGAGAAGTGTCTCTTCAGCTTCTTGATGACCATCTCAGACGTGAGGGAGGTCAGTTCGTCAAGTTAAAACCAGTTAGAAAATGAGTCAATGAGAACGAGGTAGTGCTTTACGCACCATTCGAAAAATATCTGCCACCAGCGACGTCCAGGGCAGTGCTGGTGGTGGTTGTTGCAGAAGGGGCTGCCGCTGCAGATGAGGCGCAAGGTTGTTGCAAGTGGGGCAGGAGGCTATGCCGTCCCGAATGTACTCGGCCATCCCCGACCAGTAGAACAGACCACGAGCGCGTGCCAGTGTAGAATCAGCAGCTGGGTGACTACTGTGTACCTCTTTGAAGTATTCATCTCGCAATGATGAGGGTGTCACCACCTTGTGACCCTTAACCACAACACCATCCTCTGCGACCAGTTCATCACGTACCAGGAAGTACGGCTGTACCTCTGTGGGCGTGTCGGATCGTCTGTCTGGCCAGCCTGTTTGATGATGGAGGAGAGGGTTTGAAGCGTAACGTCAGTGGCAGTGTGCGCGGCCAGTGCGCGCAGTTGCTTACTGGGGACGAGGTCGACACCGAGGACCATGAAATCCTCCTGTTTGCAAGATGGCCGAGATGCACGGGTGAGAGTGTCAGCAACGTGCATGTCCTTACTCTTCTTGTAGGTAATGCCGAAGTCGTACCGCTGCAGCTGCAGCATCATGCGCTGCAAGCGAGCTGGCGCGGCATGGATGGGCTTGTTCAAGATTGTCACCAGCGGTTGATGGTCCGTCTCGACCGTGAATGTGTTGCCAAGGACGAAATCACACCGAACAGTGAAAGGCTTGGATAGAGTGGACGTGGAGAGGATGTTTCCACTAGTGGGAGAGTCTAGGACCAGAGGTCACAGCCTCAAAATTAAAGAACGTTCCTTCAGGAAGGTGACGAGGAGGAATTTATTAAACCAGATGGTGGTGAATCTGTGGGATTCATTGCCACAGACGGCGGTGGAGGCCACAAGTCAGTGGGTATTTTTAAGGTGGAGATAGATATTTGATTTGTACGGGTGTCAGGGGTTGTGGGTAGAAGGCAGGAGAATGGGGTTAGAAGGGAGAGATAGGTCAGGCATGATTGAATGTAGAGTAGACTTGATGGGCCGAATGTCCTAAGAAGGTGGTTGAGGCAAAGTTTAAGAGACACTTCGACAGGTGCATGGATAGGACACGTTTGGAGGGGTATGGGCAGATGGGACTCGTGTAAATGAGGCATGTTGGCCGGTGTGGGCAAATTGGGCCGAAGGGCCTGTTTCCATACTGTATCACTTTATGACTATTACTCCCTCTCCTCTCCCTCCTCTCTCTCCCCCTTCCCCTCTAACTCCCCCTCTCCCTCATCCCTCTTTCTCCCCTTCCCCCCTCTCCCTCTCTCTCTCTGTGATTTTTGCAGCCTTCCCTCACAGTGGGAAACTTTGATCCCGCTGTGTGGGGATGTTTGTGTTAAGACTTTCGTGTTCTGTGCTCATTATTATACACATGTCTATGTCGACCACACATTGGTACATGTGACAAATACATGTATTTTGTGGCCACTAGGGGCGCCGCATTGAAGGCAGCCTCTGCCTACCGTCTTCCGGTTTTTTCTATCTTTTTTTAATTTTAGTTTGTCTAAACAGGTTTGTTTTGGGGATTCTTTCGATGTTTTTATGTGGGGGAGGGGGGTAGGGTCAGGGGAAATCATTTCCCAGTCTCTTCTTGGCGAGGATGCGACTATAATCCGAGTCGCGTCCTGGCCCCCCTCCTCGCCGGCCACTCGATCGGCGCCGCCTTTCTTACCGGGGACCGATCCAGAGCTTCAGCAGCGGCGGCGCAGTACTGGATTCACCGCGGAGTGGAGCGATGCCTACCTGGATCGCGGTTTGCAGCTCCAGAGCGCTGGGCCTGCTGCATCAACATCATGGAGCTGTGGTTTGCGGAGCTCCCTGCGCGGGCGGCGCTGACTTCAACATCGCGGAGTCCTGGGGCCCTTTGCCGAGGGCCGCCAACGTGAATCTCCGCCCAGCGCGGCCCGTGGACTTCGGGAGCCGCGGACTCTGGTAGGAGGTGGCCGACTCGGAGGTCGAATCCGCTGAGATCGTCCTCCCGCTCCGACGTCGGAGTTCCATCAGCTCGGCGAGCGGGCCTGAGCGGCGGGTTGCCCGTAGCGCCGACTGCCGAGGGCACGGAGGCCCCGACGACGGGTGAACATCGAGAACATCAGAGGAAGAGACTAACTTTGCTGTCTTCCCTCACAGTGGGAAACTTTGATTCTGCTGTGTGGGGATGTTTTATGTTGGATTCTATCGTGTGTGTTCTTTATTTTATTTGTATGGCTGTATGGTGATCACATTTCACTGTGCCAACTGGCAAATGTGTCAAATAAATGTAACATGTATCTTGTATCTTCTTGTAGTTCTCCCCATCACTCTCTCCTCTCTCACACCCTCTTTCTCTCCCCCTCTCTCTAGCTTCCCCTCTCTCTCTCAACCCCACTCTCTATCTCTCCCTCTCCTGCCACTTTCCCTCTCCCCCCCTCTCTTCCTCTTTCGCCCTCACTCTCTCTACCCCCTCTCTCTCTCTCCCGCCCCTCTCTCTCTCTCGCCCCTCTCTCACTCCCCCCTCTCTCCCTCCCCACCCTCTCTATCTGCACTCGCTCTCCCCCCTTTCCCACCCATCTCTCTTCCTACCATCTCTGTCTCTCCCCCTCTCTCCCCCTTTCTGTCTCTCAACCACTCGCTCTATCTCCCTTTCTCTCACCCCTTCTCGCTCTCTCCCACCCCACCCTCTCCCCGTCCCTAACTCCATCCTCTCTCTCTCACACTCCCCCCCATTTACTTCTCCCGCCCCGTCTATCCCCTCTCTCTCGCTCCCCTCCCTCTATCTCCCCTCCCCCTCTCTCTCGCTCTCTCTCTCCTCCCCCCTCTGTCCAGCCACTTTCTCTCTCTCCCTATCTCCCCCTCTCTCTCCCCACTTCTTTCTCCCCATCTCAGTCTCGCCCCTCTCTCTCTGCTGCCCCTAGCTCATTCCCCCTCTACCAACCCGATTAGGTGGCCGATTAGGAAAAGGGGAGATGCAGCGAGACCTCGGTGTCATGGTACACCAGTTATTGAAAGTAGGCATGCAGGTGCAGCAGGCAGTGAAGAAAGCGAATGGTATGTTAGCTTTCATAGCAAAATGATTTGAGTATAGGAGCAGGGAGGTTCTACTGCAGTTGTACAGGGTCTTGGTGAGACCACACCTGGGGTATTGCGTACAGTTTTGGCCTCCAAATCTGAGGAAGGACATTATTGCCATATAGGGAGTGCAGAGAAGGTTCACCAGACTGATTCCTGGGATGTCAGGACTGTCTTATGAAGAAAGACTGGATAGACTTGGTTTATACTCTCTAGAATTTAGGAGATTGAGAGGGGATCTTATAGAAACGTACAAAATTCTTAAGGGGTTGGACAGGCTAGATGCAGGAAGATTGTTCCCGATGTTGGGGAAGTCCTGGACAAGGGGTCACAGCTTAAGGATAAGGGGGAAATCCTTTAAAACCGAGATGAGAAAAACTTTTTTCACACAGAGAGTGGTGAATCTCTGGAACTCTCTGCCACAGAGGGTAGTTGAGGACAGTTCATTGGCTATATTTAAGAGGGAGTTAGATGTGGCCCTTGTGGCTAAGGGGATCAGAGGGTATGGAGAGAAGGCAGATACGGGATACTGAGTTGGATGATCAGCCATGATCATATTGAATGGCGGTGCAGGCTCGAAGGGCCGAATGGCCTACTCCTGCACCTATTTTCTACAGACTCACCACTCTCTCCCCCCCTCTCTCTCCCTTTCTCTCCCCGCTCTCTCCCTCCTTCCTCTCTATACCGCTCCCACTCACTCCTCGCTCCCCCCTCCCCCTCTCTCCCCCTCGCTCTCCCCTTTTGTTCATCCTCTCTCTCGCCCCACTCGCCCTCCCCTTCTCTCTCCCTCACTCTCCCTCTTTTTCTCTCCCTCTCCGCCCCTTTCTCTCTCCCCGCCTCTCGCCGTCTCTCTCTCCCCATCTCTCTCCCGTCTCTCTCTCTCCCCCTCTCTCCCCGCTCACCCCCTCACTCTCCCCCACTCTCTCCCACCTCCCTCTCCCGTCCTCTCTAACCCCCTCTCTCCCCCACTCTCTCTCCCTCCCCGTCAATCACCGCCTCTCTCTCCCCCTCTCTCTACACCTCTCCCTGCCCCCATCTCTCTCCCCTACTCTCTCTAACCCCCTCTCTCTCTCTCCTTCTCTCTCCCACTCTCTCTCCCCTCTCTCCCTCTCCCTCTCTCATCCCCCTCTCCCCCCTCTTTCTGTCCCCTTCTCTCTCTTCCCCCTCTCGCTCTCACCCTCTCGCCCCTCCTCACTCTCCCCTCTCTTCCCCCCCTCGCTCACTCCCCCCTCGCTCACTCCCTCCTTCATCTCTCCCCCTCTCCACAACCCTCTTTCTCTCCCCTCTCTCTCCCCCTCTCTCCCCCTCTCCCTCCCTTCTCTCTCCCTCCTCTCTCCCCCATTCTCTCCCCCCTCTCTCCCCATCTCACTCTCCCCCACTCTATCCCCGTCTCACTCTCTCCCTCCCTCCCCCTCTCTCTCTCCCCCACTCTTTCTCCCCTCTCTCTCCCCTTATCTCTCCCCTCTTTCTCCCCTATCTCTCCTGCCCCACTCTCTCTCTACCATCTCTCCTAGTCTCTCTCACACCCCGTCTCTCTCTCTTCCTGTCTCTCTCTCTCCCCGTCCCTCTCCCTCCCCGGCTCTCTATCTCCCCATCTCTCTTTCCCCCTCTCCCACTCTCTCTCCCTTCCTCTCTCCTCCTCTTTCACCCCTATCCCAACTCCCTCTCGCCGTCTCTCTCTTCCCCTCTCTCCCTTCCCACTCTCCGCCTCTCTGTCTCCCCGTCGCTCTCTCCGCCCGTCTCTCTCTTTCCCATCTATCTCTCCACCTCTCTCCCCCTCTCCCTCCCTTCTCTCTCCCCGCTCTCCGCCTCTCCTGCCCTCTCTCCATCCCTCTCTCTCCCCAACCTCTCCCTCCCATCTCTCTCTCCGCCTCCCTCTCTCCCCCTCTCTTTCTCTCTCCCCACATTTCTTCTCTCACCGTCTCCCTCGCCCCCCCCCCTCTCTCTCTCTCTCTCTCCCTCTGTCTCCTGTCTGTCGTTTTCTCGCTCTTTCACGGTCGCTCTCTCCCCAAATCTCTCTCTCACCGTCTCTCACTCTCCCTCTCTCTCCCCCCTCTCTCCTGCCGCACTCTCTCTCTCCCCGTCTCTCTCTCTTACCCCGCTCTCACTCTCCCACCCTATCCACGACCCCCGTTCTCTCTCGCCCCCACTTTCTCTCCCGCTGTTATCTCTCTAACGCCCCTCTCTCACTCCCCCTCTCCGCCACTCACGCCGTCCCCCAGTCTCTATCACCCTCTCTCTCCCCCTCACTATTGCCTCCTCCCTCTCTCTCTACCCCTCTCTTTATCTCCTTCTCTCCCCCTCTCTCGCCCCCGCACTCTCTCCCCATCTCACTCTCCCAGTCTCTCTCCACCTTTCCCTCCCCTCTCTGTCAATCCCCCTTTCTATCCCCCTCTCTCTCCCGCACCACTCTCTTGCTCCCCATCTCTCTCTCTGTGTCTCTCCCCCTCCCCTCCCTGTCCCCCTCCCTCCCCACTCTCTCTCCTCTCTCTCATCTCCCCTCTCTTTCCCCTTCTCTCACTCCCCTCTCTCTCCCCCTCTCTCCAAGCTCTCCACTCTCTCGCCCCTTCTCACTCTGTCCCCATCTCTCCCCTCTCTCTTCCCCCACTCTCTGTACCCCTCTCGTTCTCTCCCCACCTCTTTCGCTCCTTGCCTCTCTCCCCCCTTCTCTTTCCCTTCCCTCGCTCTCACTCTCACTCTCTCCCGCCCTACTCTATCTTTCCCCCGTATCTCCCCCCTCTCTCCCCTCTCTCTCCTCCACTCTCTCTCCCCCTCTCGCCGTCTCTCTCACTCCCCATCTCTCTCTCTCTCTCTCTCTCTCTCTCTCTCTCTCTCTCTCTCTCTCGTCTCTCTCTCATCTCTCACTCTCTCTCTCTCTCCTCGCTCTCTCTCTCTCTCTCCCTCCCTCGCTACCCCCCTCTCTTCACCCCCTATCCCCGTCTCTCTCCTTCTCTCCTCTCTCTCTCATGCCCCACTCACCCTCTCCCCTCTCTCCCCGTCTATCTCACTCCCCGTCTCTCTCTCTTCCTGTCTCTATCACTCCCCGTCCCTCTCTCTTCCCGACTCTCACTCTCTCCCCTATCTCTCCCTCTCACTCCCTCCCCTCCCTCGCCCTCTCTCCCCGTCGCTCTCTCTCTCCCCCTTTCTCTCTCCCGCCACGACGCTCTCTCTCTCCCCGTCTCTCTCTCCCCCTCTCTCCACCTCTCCCTTTCCTCTCCACCTCTCCCTTTCCTCCACTTTTGCAGAGAGAAATATTGTGATCGAGTTATTTTTTCATGTCAGCGTTAAAAAACCGCGAGAATCCGTTCTCTTCCCAAATCCCAACGAGTCTCTTTCCCCGCCTTGCTACGAGGGTCTATGGTTCTAGGCCTTAGGTTTAGATTATAGACACTAGGTGCAGGTGTAGTCCATTCGGCCTTTCGAACCAGTTGAGTTTAGTCTGAAGAAGGGTCTCGACCAGAATCGTCACCCATTTC
Organism: Amblyraja radiata; assembly: GCF_010909765.2. Taxonomy (NCBI): domain Eukaryota; kingdom Metazoa; phylum Chordata; class Chondrichthyes; order Rajiformes; family Rajidae; genus Amblyraja; species Amblyraja radiata. The sequence goes on from NC_045971.1 coordinate 35,344,086, forward strand.
ATCTCTCCGGAGAAGCTGCCCGTCCCGCTGAGTTACAACTGCACTTTGTACCTGTCCACGTTCTCCAGACATGCTGCCTGACCTGATGAGTTACAATAGACAATATACAATAGGTGCAGGAGTAGACTGTTCGGCCTGTCGAGCCAGCACCGCCATTCACTGTATTCATGATTGTGGCTGATCATCCACAATCAGTACCCCATTCTTCCCTGCTCCCCATATCCCCATGACTCTGCTGTCTTTAAGAGCCCTATCTAACTCGCCCCTGAAAACATCCAGAGAAACTGCCTCCACCGCCCTAGGTGGCCGAGAATTCCACAGACTCACAACTCTCTGGGTGAAAAAGTGTTTCCTCATCTCCGTTCTAAATACCTTCTTAAAATGTGTGTGACTCCTGGTTCTGTACTCCCCCAACGTCGGGAACATATTTGCTGCCTCAAGCGTGTCCATATCCTTACTAATCTTATATGTTTCAATAAAATCGCCTCTCAACCGTCTAAATTCCAGAGTATACCAGCCCAGCCGCTCAATTCTTTCGGCAATGACAGTCCCGCAATCCCGGGAATAAACCTTGTGAACCTACGCTGCACTACCTCAATGGAGACCAAATCTGCACACCAGACTCCAGGTGTGGTCTCACTGGGGCCCTGATCAACTATAGAAGGACCTCTTTGCTCCAATGCTTAACACCTCTTGATATTAAGGCCAACATGCCATTAATGTACTTCACAGCCTGCTGTTCCTCCATGCTTACTTTCGTTGGCTGATGTACAAGGACCCCCAGATACCGTTGCACTTCCCCTTTTCCCAACTTGACGCCATTTACATAGTAATCTGCCTCCCAGTTTTTGCTACCAAAGTGGATAACCTCACATTTATACGCATTAAACTTTATCTGCCATGCATCTGCCCACTCCCCCAACCTGTCCAACCCACCCTGCATTCTCATAGCATCCTCCTCACAGTTCACACTGCTATCTGAGAGTCCAGGTACACTACATCCACTGGCTCTCCCTTGTTCATTTTCCTAGTTACGTCTTCGAAAAATTCCAGAAGATTAGTTAAGCATGATTTCCCCTTCGTATATCCATGCTAATTCAGACCGATCCTGTTACTGCTATCCAAATGTGCGTCTATCTCATCTTTTATAATTGAATCCAGCAACTTCCCCACCACCGCTAACTGGTCTATAATTCACTGTTTTCTCTCTCCCGACTTTCTTAAAAAGTGGGATAACATTAGCTACCCTCCAATCCACAGGAACTGATCCTGAGTCTATAGAACATGCGAACATTATCACCAATGCATCCACGATTTCTAGAGCCACTTCCTTAAGTACCCTGGGATGCAGACCATCAGGCCCTGGGGATTTATCAGCCTTCAGTCCCATCAGTCTATCGAACACCATTTCCTGCCTAAAGTGGATTTCCTTCAGTTCCTCGGTCACCCCAGATCCTCTGGCCGCTACTATATCAAGAAGAGTGTTTGTGTCCTCCTTAGTGTACCTGTTCAACTCATCTGCCATTTCCTCGTTCCCTATAATAAATTCACTTTTTTTTGGTCTCCAAGAGTCCAACTTTGGTCTTAACAATGTTTTTCCTCTTCACATACCTAAATAAACTTTGACTATCCTGCTTTATATTCTTGGCTAGCTCACCTTCGTACCTCATATTTTCTCCCTGTATTGTCTTTTTGGTTAACTTTTGTTATTCTTTAAACATTACCTAAGCCTCCTGCTTCCAGCTCATCTTTGCTAGGTTGTACTTCTTCGCTTTAATGTTTATACTGTCGCTGACGGGAGCAAGGACCCCCCAGACCCCGTTGTCCTTCCAAATGTCCCACGGCACCATTTAGAGAGTAATCTGCCTGCCTGTTTTTGCTACCAAAGTGGATAACCTCACATTTATCCGCATTAAACGGCATCTGCCATGCATCTGCCCACTCACCCAAATTATCCAAGTCCGATTATGCATTCTGATAGTGTAAATAATTCGTTCTAAGATTCCCCCGGTCTTCTTTAAGTCAAACATCGCTTCTTCTTCTTATCGAGTCCACACACAAGATTAGAAGTTGTTCAGCCAGAGCTGAACACACTTCTCGGCATATGCACAATGGTGTCTGTCTTGCGCTTCTTGTGCTTCTTGTGCGTGGTGTTGGAAAGATTGGTTGAAACAGGGCCGTGACGTGAACGCTCTTTCCTTGGCCCCAAACATCGCTGAGTCAAGCGCTTGCTCAACTAAACTTCATTTTGGAAAAAGCACAATAACAGTTACCACCACTATACCTAACCACCGCGGGTTCGATCCTCGTACCTAACTGGCCATTCCTCGTTCAAGCAGAGACACACCAGAAGTGTCACACAGTCTCAAGCGTTCTCCGAGAAGATCGACACATGACCCCGTGGGAGAGGCCTTTTATAGATCCCCGGAACTCGAGGGGGCGAACCACATGTGGGTGGACTCTACAGTCCAATAACATATATCGATTAACATAGTACATGATAGACATTTCCGCAACCCAATAATACGGTTACTAATACAATGTATCTGATGTGTATGGCTGGCTTGCATTCACTCAATCCGTTCCATGCAATTTGTACCTAATTGTCAGAATCTGCAGATGTTCCAGTCTCTTCCTGCAGTTCTTATCTATGCTCTAGTCAAACTGGCATAATTCTGCATATTGTCTAATTTCTGCAGAAGGCACATTTAAATTGACCAAATGGCCTAACAGCCCAGAAGCCTTTACACAATTTTAGTGTCCTGGTCTCTCCAATTTGGCCAGAATTAACATTCCTTCCTTTCATCGTATATGATAAACCACCATTTATGGTAACCAAGTAATCAGGTAATCAGATAACCAGATATACATATGTGTGTATTTTACATTCTCCATCTATTAACAACCATAAGACGACAATGTTACTTCCCAGAATCTTGTCAAGCTTCCCGAGTTTTCGTGGGCATAGCTTCACAACTTCTATCTGATGATTCTTCACCTCCCGAGTTTTGTGGGCTAGCATTCCCTCCATCTGTGTTGTTGCCCATTCTCCCATCACTTTCCATAGTGGAACCTATAACCTATAACCTATTATTGCTGAAAAACGTGGGACAAAGCAAGTCATCATTCATGCACCGATGCTTTCCCTTAAATTCACTGTAATTCTGCGCTATCACTGTATTCCTATTTTATTTTATAATATACTCTTTACTATCCTCCGATCAACAATAATCAGCTCTCTCCGTATTCATGCGATGTTGTAATATGTATATCTGATGATTGTTTCTCATGTAAATTTCAGCGGGGTTAAGTCCAGATTTCCCTACGTGTTTCAATACCTCACCAATTGGTTCCACATGTGGAACAGTGGTCCACCCCTCGACCTCGAAGCGCGTCAGGCTCTCGTTAAGCAGCTGCAGTCTGCCAACTACGGCCAGGTTTTGGGCCATTCCTCGCCCTGTTTTATGGCCCCATAACCCAAAGGAGTGCCATCCACCCCACGTGCTTGCTAGACTCTGTTCTACGATCTCGTTGGGACACTTTCCCAAGCCCGCGAACGATCGATCCGCTCCGACTAGCGAAGTGCCGAAAATCAATGCGAAAACCGCACAGTGGGCCCGACTTTTGCACACAATCGAAACAGCACAACATCCTTGATCTGAAGAAGGGCTTCGGCCCGAAACGTTGTCTATTTCCTTCGCTCCATAGATGCTGCTGCACCCGCTGAGTTTCTCCAGCTTTTTTGTGTAAAATCCTTGATCGCAAACTTGTGTTTGTGGGTCCGCAATGTAAATAGCTTGTTCTAAGCTTTATTTTGGAAAAAGCGCAATAACAGTTCCCACCACTATACCTAACCACGGCGGGTACGATACTCGTATCTAAGCCTCGTCCAAGCAGAGACAGTCCAGAAGGTCACGCTGTCCCAAGCGTTCTCCGAGAAGATGGACACAGGACCTCGTGGGAGCGGCCTTTTTTTAGGTCCTCGAACTTGGACGGATCGAACCACATGGGGTTGGTCTCTATACAGTCCAATAACGGATACCGATTAACACAGTACATGATAGACATTTCCCCAACTCAATAATACGGGACTAATACAATGTATCTGACTACGTTTCTAGATGCAACTTAATCTCAATTATGCAACATGTGCCTTGATAGTCAGGAAACGTAGACAAGGCTCTACACTTGATCCAATCAACATCTATCAAAGTAATGCTCCTGTCCCACTTAGGAAACGTGAACGGAAACCTCTGGAGACTTTGCGCCCCACCCAAGGTTTCCGTGCGGTTCCCGGAGGTTTTTGTCAGTCTCCCTACCTGCTTCCACTACCTGCAACCTCCGGCAACCACCTGCAACCTTCGGGAACCGCACGGAAACCTTGGATTGGGCGCAAAGTCTGCAGAGGTTTCCGTTTAGGGTTTCTAAGTGGGACAGGGGCATAAAGCTTTGTAACATGACATACAATGACTTACTTTCAGCAGAAGGCATATTTAAATTGACCAGAAGCCTTTACTCCATTTAAATGTCGTGGCCTATCCAATTTGGCCAGAATTAACAATAGCATCCTCCCCAGAGTTCACACTGCCACCCAGCTTTGTGTCATCTGTAAATGTGCTAATGTTACTTTGAATCCCTTCACCTAAATAATGGATGTACATTGTAAATAGCTGCAGTCCCAGCACCGATCGTTGCGGGGGAAGAGAGAGAGGGGGAGAGTGGGGAGAGGACGATGGTTGGGAGAGCGATGCGGAGAGATAAGGGAGACAGAGGGTTATAGAGTGCCGGGGAGAGAGTGAGAGAGAGAGCGAGAGAAAGAGAGAGAGAGAGAGAGAGAGAGAGAGAGAGAGAGAGAGAGAGAGAGAGAGAGAGAGAGAGTGGTGAGAGAGAGAGAGATAGAGGAGGAGGAGAGAGAGAGAGAGAGAGAGAGAGAGTAGAATCAGTAGCTAGAGAAAGTAGAGAGAGAGAGAGAGAGAGAGAGAGAGAGAGAGGAAAGAGTGCAGGAGAGAGAGTCGAAAGGAAAGAGAGGGTGGAGCGAAACCGCGAGAGATAGGGGTGAGAGAGGCAGGCGAGAGAGAGAGTTCACCAGGCACCTCCTCACTGTGATGGAGGCAAAAGTCTTAAAGTTACTGTCTCTTCCCTCCTCATTCCCCCTCTGCGCTGAGGCGATACCCCACCGGGCGATTGAAGTCAGTCCCGCGGCTCAAACGAGCTCCGCAAACGGGCCGGTTCAGCTCCGCGGCCCGGGGTGGTCGAAGCTGCTGCCCTCCAGTCCAACTGACGCAGCTGTTGCCGCGGGAGCTCCGGAAATCAGGCACCTGCGAACTCCCGACGATGTCGTCCACTGGCCCGCGGCCGAGCCCCGGATTCAGGTCGCCGCCGCCGGAACGCCGCCTCAGCCACCGGAGCACCGTCCCAGCCCCAAGTCGTGCCGCCCGCACCGGAGCGCCATCTCAGCCCCGCGCCGGGCCGCCATCACCGGAGTCACGTCTCAGCCCCGAGCCGGGCCAACGGAATGCCGGCAAAATGACACTTTCCACCCCCTCCCCCGTATCCACGAACAATCACCCCCACCCCCACGTGTCCGGTGTCCACATTATGGTTATCATCTACACTGGTGGCAGAGTTTTAAATCAGAGAGCGGAGGGAGAGAGATAGGGAAGGGACATAGAAAGAGAGAAAGGAGAGAGATGGGGGGGGGGGGGGAAGAGAGAGGTCAGAGAGAGAATGGAGGGAGAGAAGGGGAGAGGGAAGGAGAGAGACATGGGGGAGAGAGAGTGGGGGAAGAGAGATACATGGGAGAGAAAGATGAGGAGAGAAAGGTGTGGGGGGTGAGGGGTGGGGACAGAGAATGGGGAGAGAGAAAAAGGGGAAAAGGTAAGGGGGGGAGAGAGAGGGAGAGGGAGAGAGAGAGAGAGAGAGAGTGGAGGAGAGAGAGCTGAACAGTGGCAGGGAAGATGGGGGAAAGGAAAGGGGAGAGAGTGGGGAAAGAGAAAGAGGGGGAGAGAGGGGTGTAGAGAGAGAGGGTGTACATAGGGTGCAGAAAGGGGGAGAGAGAGTGGGGGAGAGAGCTCGAGAGTGGTGCGAAGAGGGGGGGAGAGAGTGAACGCGCGGGGAGAGAGATAGAGAGGGAGAGAGGGTGACGGGGAGAGTGGGGAGAGAGGGGGGGAGATAGGCGGGGAGAGAGCGCAGGGGAGAGAGAGGAAGGAGTGAGAGAGGGGAGAGAGAGAGGGAGAGAGGTAGGTAGAGTGGAGGGGTGGGCAGAGCGGAGGGAGAGGGGATAGAGGGGGTGGGGGGAGAGGAAGGAAAGAGGGGGAGAGATGGGAAAAGGAAAGAGTGGAAAGGAAAGAGAGGGGGGAAGGAGAGCGGGGAAAAACAGAGGGTGCGTAGACGGAGAGGGGGGGGGGAGATAGGGGGTAGAGGGGTGTGGGGAGAGAGAGAATGGGGCGGAGAGAAAAAGGAGGGAGAAAGATAGTGAGGACGGAGTGAGAGAGAGGGGGAGGGGGAGGAAAGAGAGGGAGGAGAGCGCGAGAGATAGACAGAGAGATGGGCGAGAGAGAGAGAGGGGGAGAGATAGATTGGGACCTTTCCAGATGGCCGACTTTTACCTCCAGCGGAGGGCGTCGAAATAACCGTTTCCCTCGTATCCACGAAAAATCACAATTCCCCCTTAACCAGAGCCCCCCATGAGGGTCAACGTCTACACTGGAACCGGACCCCGGAGCGGAGAGACTGCGGCCGCCGCTTGGATGCGCTCAGGGCGGGGATTTATTAATGAGCCGACGCACTGAGGTGAGCGGATATTTCACCGCGCTCTTCACCCGCTCCCTGAACTTGGACTGGGTCGCCGCGTAAATAAATGTGTTGGTGCAGCAGCTGAGGTTCCTCAGCAAAAACCCGACGTTGCTAAAGATATATTGAGAATCATTCAGATCATTTCCAATTCCTGTGATAATATACGAAATATACAACATACGTCAGCCACAGGAGGACGAAGCTGCCGGAGATGGTAAAGAGTAAAAACATAGATCTCCTTCTGCTCTCCATCTCCGGATCACTGCGGTTCTCCCCCCTAATATGACCCCTCAACCCCTTACGGACCCGACTGGCCACTAAAATGTGCCGGACTGTCAGAGCATTGAGCAGCAGGATAACAGCGAAAGGGTGGAGCGGAGTTACAACCGTGTCGAGCCAGTCAAATGCCACCCACCCGGGGTCAGTGTAATAACTGTACTTCTTGTCACAGCCCCACGGGACATTGTCGATGATTGTCCAGGGTTCCCGTGTAAAGTATCGGGGAACGTTTTTCAGACAGAGGAGAACGCCGGCAGTTGCGAGAACCGCAGCCGCAGTTTTCCCGCTGCAATATTTAGTTTTCAGCTTCGGGCAACTAATGGCGACAAACCGATCAAAGGTGAAAGCGACGGTGAACCAAACAGAACGTCGCTGCAAACGTCAGTACTCGATAACACTGCACACAGACGTGATGGACAGGAAACTCCAATCAAAGTAATGATATCGGATCCAATACAAAAGAACTTCGGTGATAAGGACCATTAGATCCGCCGCTGCCATTGCCACCAGGTACCGAGTGGTGCAGAAGGAGAGGCCGCACTTTCCCCGGGACAGGATCAGAATCGCCACTAAATTCACTGCGGAATGAGAAAGGAATGTTCACTGGGCATTACTGAACACGGTCTCCGGGGCTGAACACCGGCTCGACTTTTAGCTAAAGCTCAGGAGTGCTAGAGTCGGTGCTTGACTGCAAGTTTAGCAATATCTGACCTGGCTCCGATTGCGTCCGACCTGCCTGCTTCAGAGGAGAAAAGATAAAGCGATGGGCGGGGTGAGAACGATCAGCCGCCAGCTACAATAGGCGGAATGGTCCTTTCTATAGTTAACCCTGCTCATAGTCTCTGATGGGGCCAGTTTCACGGACTTAACCGTGACCGGCCGCGTTTAACCAGGGCTCTGGAAACTCGGCATCTGATAGGGACGAGAATGGTTCCAGAGGGAAGGCATGGACAACTTAGAATCCGGCAGCAGAATGGCTCCGTTAATGGATTCATTCCACAGTGAGTTCAGTTCGGTAACAACACACACGCGCCGGTAGTTCCGCGGCCACTGGTCCAGGAGATCGATCCAATTGTTGACAAACGGGAGGTGGAATCCGACTGTGACAGACTCCACAGTGAGCCACAGTTTCCACAGGAACGGGTGTTCACTCTGATTAATAACTCAGACACAGTGAATTGGCGTGCCACAGGGCTGTGTGCTCAGCCCTCTCCTCTACTCCCTCTTCACCCATGACTGCGTCCCTATGTATGGCTCCACGGTGGTAGGACTGATCAGGGACAAAAACGAATCAGCCTACAGGGAGCAGGTCCAGAAACTGGCAGCCTGGTGTACCAATAATAATCTCGTCCTCAACTCAAAGAAGACGAAGGAAATCATCGTAGACTTCAGGAAGTCCAGAAGTGGCGGACATACCCCCATCCACATAAACGGGACTGAGGTAGAGCGCGTCTCGAACTACAAATTCCTCGGGGTACATATCTCAGAGGATCTGTCCTGGTCCCTCAATACCACCAAACTGATCAAAAAAGCGCAGCAGCGCCTCTACTTTCTGAGGAGGCTTAAGAAAGTTCCCCTGTCCCCCCAGATCCTGTCCAACTTTTACCGCTCTACCATTGAAAGCATCCTGACCACCTGCTTCACGGTATGGTACAGCAGCTGCACAACAGCTGACAGGAAGGCACTGCAACGGGAGGTGAAAACCGCTCAGCACATCATCGGTGCCCCGCTCCCTGCCATGGATGCCCTCCACCGCAAACGGTGTCTGAGACGGGCCGGAAAATCATCAAGGACCCCTCACACCCCAACCACGGACTGTTTGAGAGGCCCGGGGAGCCGTTGGTGAGAGGAGGACTTACCTGGAGCTGTGAGTATAAATACAGCGCGGGGTTTGCTTCTACAGAGGCCCGGGGAGCCGTTGGTGAGAGGAGGACTTACCTGGAGCTGTGAGTATAAATACAGCGCGGGGTTTGCTTCTACAGAGGCCCGGGGAGCCGTTGGTGAGAGGAGGAGTTACCTGGTGCTGTGAGTATAAATACAGCGCGGGGTTTGCTTCTACAGAGGCCCGGGGAGCCGTTGGTGAGAGGAGGACTTACCTGGAGCTGTGAGTATAAATACAGCGCGGGGTTTGCTTCTACAGAGGCCCGGGGAGCCGTTGGTGAGAGGAGGACTTACCTGGAGCTGTGAGTATAAATACAGCGCGGGGTTTGCTTCTACAGAGGCCCGGGGAGCCGTTGGTGAGAGGAGGACTTACCTGGAGCTGTGAGTATAAATACAGCGCGGGGTTTGCTTCTACAGAGGCCCGGGGAGCCGTTGGTGAGAGGAGGACTTACCTGGAGCTGTGAGTTACCCAAATCTGCAACGTTCCATCTCACTTCCAGAGAAGGATTCTGATTCTGGTGGAAGCCTCTGATTGGTGGAAGAGGACCAGCGGAAGCAGCTGATTGGCTTGTATTGTATTTGTATTATAATTGTAAGGCTTTATTGTATTTGGATAAGGGGGAGAATGAGGGCCAGGGCAGTTTACTGTTCTGGATGTCAGATGTGGGAGGTCATGGAGTCGGAGTGCCCTTCAGATGTCCACATCTGCGCAAGGTGCGTCGAGATGGGGCTCCTAAGGGACCGTGTCAGGAACCTGGAACAGCAACTCGATGACCTCTGTCTGCTCAGGGAGAGCGAGGAGGTCATAGAAAGGAGTTACAGGGAGGTGGTCACTCCAAGTCCACGGGAGACAGAAAACTGGGTCACAGTTAGGAAGGGCAACGGGCAGAGGCAGGGACTGGTGAGTACCCCGGTGGCTGTACACCTTGAAAATAAGTACTCATGCTTGAGTAAGGGTGGGGGAGACAGCCTACCTGGGGGCAGCGACAGCGGCCGGGCCTCTGGCACAAAGACCGGTCCGGTTGCTCAGAAGGGTAAGGAAAAGAAGGGGAGGGCAATTGTAATAGGGGACTCTATAGTCAGGGGGTCGGATAGGCGATTCTGTGGACACAGACAGGAGTCCCGGATGGTAGTTTGCCTCCCTGGTGCCAGGGTCAGGGACGTATCTGAAAGTGTCCAAGAAATCCTGAAATGGGAGGGAGAGGAGCCTGAGGTTGTGGTGCATACAGGTTCCAACTACATAGGTAAAAAAAGTGAAGAGGTCCTGAAAGAAGAATTTAGGGAGTTAGGTAGAGAGTTAAGGAGAAGGACTGGAAAGGTAACAATCTCAGCATTACTGTCTGTGCCACGCGACAGTGAGAGTAGGAATGGAGCGAGGTGGAGGATAAATGCGTGGATGAGGGACTGGTGCAGTGGGTATGGATTCAAGTTTCTGGTTCATTGGGACCTCTTTTGGGGAAGGTGCGATCTGTACAGAAAGGACGGGTTGCACTTGAACTCAAGGGGGACCAATATCCTGGCGGGGAGATTTGCAAAGGCTACTGGGGAGACTTTAAACTAGTATGGTTGGGGGGAGGGACTCAAATTGGGAAAGCTAGCAGTCAGTGTGTGAAGCAGGGGGCAGAGAATGGTAGCACTCTGACCCAAAATGTAGGGGAGAGTGAAGAAAAAGAAAATAATCAGAGAATAAGAGAGGGTGGATTTCTTAAATGTGTATATTTTAATGCTAGGAGCATTGTAAGAAAAGTGGATGAACTTAGAGCCTGGATTGACACCTGGAAGTATGATGTTGTGGCAATCAGTGAAACATGGTTGCAGGAGGGCTGTGATTGGAAACTAAATATTCCAGGATTTCGTTGCTTCAGGTGTGATTGAATTGGAGGGGCAAGAGGTGGAGGTGTTGCATTGCTTATCAGGGAAGATATTACAGCAGTGCTTTGGCAGGATAGATTAGAGGGCTCGTCTATGGAGGCTATTTGGGTGGAACTGAGAAATGGGAAAGGGGTAGCAACACTTATAGGGGTGTATTATAGACCGCCAAATGGGGAGCGAGATTTGGAAGAGCAAATATGTAAGGAGATTGCAGATATTAGTAGTAAGCACAAGGTAGTGATTGTGGGAGATTTCAATTTTCCACACATAGACTGGGAAACACATTCTGTAAATGGGCTGGATGGGTTGGAGTTTGTAAAATGTGTGCAGGATAGTTTTTTGCAACAATACATAGAAGTACCTACTAGAGAAGGGGCGGTACTGGACCTCCTGTTAGCAAATGAGATGGGTCAGGTGGCAGAGGTATGCGTTGGGGAACAGTTCGGGTCCAGTGATCACAATACCATTAGTTTCAATATAATTATGGAGAGGGACAAAACTGGACCTAGGGTTGAGATTTTTGATTGGAGAAAGGCTAACTTTGAGGAGATGCGAAAGGATTTAAAAGGAGTAAATTGGGACAGTTTGTTTTATGGGAAAGATGTGGAAGAGAAATGGAGTACATTTAAAGGTGACATTTTAAGAGTACAGAATCTTTATGTCCCTGTTCGGTTGAAAGGAAATCGTAAAAATTGTAAAGAACCATGGTTTTCAAGGGAAATTGGACACTTGGTTCGGAAAAAGAGGGAGATCTACAATAGTTATAGGCAGCATGGAGTAAATGAGGTGCTTGAGGAGTATAAAGAATGTAAAAAGAATCTTAAGAAAGAAATTAGAAAAGCTAAAAGAAGATATGAGGTTGCTTTGGCAAGTAAGGTAAAAGTAAATCCGAAGGGTTTCTACCGCTATATTAATAGCAAAAGGATAACGAGTGTTAAAATTGGTCCATTAGAGAGTCAGAGTGGCCAACTATCTGCAGAGCCAAAAGAGTTGGGGGAGATATTGAACAGTTTCTTTTCTCCGGTATTCACCAAGGAGAAGGATATTGAATTATGTGAGGTAGGGGAAACAAGTAGAGTAGCTATGGAAACTATGAGGATCAAAGAAGAGGAAGTACTGACACTTTTGAGAAATATAAAAGTGGATAAGTCTCCAGTTCCGGACAGGATATTCCCTAGGACATTGAGGGAAGTTAGTGTAGAAATAGCAGGGGTTATGGCAGAAATATTTCAAATTTGACTTGAGAATTAAGGGACTGAAGTTTAGGGGTAACATGAGGGGGAACTTCTTTACTCAGAGAGTGGTAGCTGTGTGGAATGAGCTTCCAGTGAAGGTGGTGGAGGCAGGTTCGTTTTTATCATTTAAAAATAAATTGGATAGTTATATGGATGGGAAAGGAATGGAGGGTTATGGTCTGAGCGCAGGTATATGGGACTAGGGGAGATTATGTGTTCGGCACGGACTAGAGGGGTCGAGATGGCCTGTTTCCGTGCTGTAATTGTTATATGGTTATATGGTTATATGGTCATTAGAAACGGGAATAGTGCCGGAGGATTGGCGTACGGCGCATGATGTTCCATTGTTTAAAAATGGGTCTAAGAGTAAACATAGCAATTATAAACCTGTTAGTTTGACGTCAGTGGTGGGCAAATTAATGGAAAGAATACTTAGAGATAATATATATAAGCATCTGGATAAACAGGGTCTGATTAGGAACAGTCAACATGGATTTGTGCCTGGAAGCTCATGTTTAACTAATCTTCTTGAATTTTTTGAAGATGTTACTCGGGAAATTGATGAGGGTAAAGCAGTGGATGTTGTGTATATGGACTTCAGTTAGGCCTTTGACAAGGTTCCTCATGGAAGGTTGGTTAAGAAGGTTCAATGGTTGGGTATTAATGGTGGAGTAGCAAGATGGATTCAACAGTGGCTGAATGGGAGATGCCAGAGAGTAATGGTGGATGGTTGTTTGTCAGGTTGGAGGCCAGTGACGAGTGGGGTGCCACAGGGATCTGTGTTGGGTCCACTGTTGTTTGTCATGTACATCAATGAACTGGACGATGGTGTGGTAAATTGGATTAGAAAGTATGCAGATGATACTAAGATAGGTGGGGTTGCGGGTAATGAAATAGAGTTTCAAAGTCTACAGAGAGATTTATGCCAGTTGGAAGAGTGGGCTGAAAGATGGCAGATGGAGTTTAATGCTGATAAGTGTGAGGTGCTACATCTTGGCAGGACAAATCAAAATAGGACGTACATGGTAAATGGTAGGGAATTGAAGAATGTAGGTGAATAGAGGGATCTGGGAATAACTGTGCACAGTTCCCTGAAAGTGGAATCTCATGTAGATAGGGTGGTAAAGAAAGCTTTTGGTGTGCTGGCCTTTATAAATCAGAGCATTGAGTATAGAAGTTGGGATGTAATGTTAAAATTGTACAAGGCATTGGTGAGGCCAATTCTGGAGTATGGTGTGCAATTTTGGTCGCCTAATTATAGGAAGGATGTCAACAAAATAGAGAGAGTACAGAGGCGATTTATTAGAATGTTGCCTGGGTTTCAGCAACTAAGTTACAGAGAAAGGTTGAACAAGTTAGGGCTTTATTCTTTGGAGCGCAGAAGGTTAAGGGGGGACTTGATAGAGGTTTTTTAAATGATGAGAGGGATAGACAGAGTTGACGTGGAAAAGCTTTTCCCACTGAGAGTAGGGAAGATTCAAACAAGGGGACATGACTTGAGAATTAAGGGACTGAAGTTTAGGGGTAACATGAGGGGGAACTTCTTTACTCAGAGAGTGGTAGCTGTGTGGAATGAGCTTCCAGTGAAGGTGGTGGAGGCAGGTTCGTTTTTATCATTTAAAAATAAATTGGATAGTTATATGGATGGGAAAGGAATGGAGGGTTATGGTCTGAGCGCAGGTATATGGGACTAGGGGAGATTATGTGTTCGGCACGGACTAGAAGGGTCGAGATGGCCTGTTTCCGTGCTGTAATTGTTATATGGTTATATGGTTATATGGTTTGCCCTCCTCCCATCAGGGAGGCGGTACAGGAGCCTCAGGTCTCGCACAAGCAGGCTGCGGAACAGCTTTTTCCAAAATACCGTTACACTACTGAACTCACGGGCCCAACGCTAGCTATCTTTCATACTCTTTTATCTGTATATATTTATTTGCTTATGTACTAGTTTAATTCATCCACTTTGCACATATTGTTTCAACCAGTATTTCTACTACCTTGCACTCTGACTAGATGATAAACTGCATTTCTTGTACCTGTACTCGTACTTGTGCAATGACAATAAAGTTGAATCAAATCAAATCAAATCAAGTCAAATCAAATCAAATCAAATCATACTTCACAATGTAAACCCCTCCCAGTCAGACCGTCCCGGAGAGCTGCCTGTCCCGAGCGCTGGGCCAACTCAGGGAAAGGTCCCACTGAAGGCAAGAACAACATTCTAGTCGGTTCTGTGAGAGAAAAACAGGGGTTGTTTCAGCTGTCTAAAAATAACAAAAATCAGAGCGTTAATTCACAAATATTTCACTGAGAGGATTGATATTCTTCACATATTCTTGTACAACGATCATCAGTTAGGAACGTGTAACATGATCAGAACCAGGTCAACACCAGTTAACACTCACACGGAGTAATAAAACTTGAATTGTTCTGCTCACTATCTTACCAGGGACTCCAAAGGCAGCAATGATCACGTACAAGATTTTCTCCACGTCGTAATATTCCCAAAGCTTTTCCCCCATTCCTTTGCCCAGCGACGTGGCCCCGGGAGCTCCCGGTAATCTCTAGGAATGAGATACTGAGGCAGAATATTCCTGGAGATTTTATACCATTTCCATCTTCACCGGAACTGTGGAGTTTCAACACAGTTTAAAAATAAATATATTGACATTATTCGTAAACAGATGACATCAGCCGAGTGAAATCCCCGCTGAGACAGGTCGTGATTTATTCAGGAAATTGATTGAGAAACTCCAAAGACTGGGAATTGTGGCGATAGATACTGAGGGGTGGAAATTGGGAGTGGCGGCATTGTTCCAGCAAAGGGGATATTGTTTCAAACTCCATCAGATCCAACTCTCGACCTCATGATGTTTGTCTGATTTCCTTAAATCCGTTTCACTCAGCAAGGCAATGCCAAATTCCGGGGACCCTCTCGCGGCATCTGCTGCGCAGTTCGAGGGTGGACTGAGCGAACTTTGTCCACAGGATGAGGAATAAATTCATCAGATAACCGAAGACAAAATTGCTCTTCCACTCTTGTCTGCTACTTAATATGATCGGGGCTCAACTATATAACCATATAACCATATACCAATTACAGCACGGAAACAGGCCATCTCGACCCTTCTAGACCGTGCCGAACACGTATTCTCCCCTAGTCCCATATACCTGCGCTCAGAGCATAACCCTCCATTCCTTTCCTGTCCATATAACTATCCAAAATATTTTTAAATTATAAAAACGAACCTGCCTCCACCACCTTCATTGGAAGCTCATCCCACACAGCCACCACTCTCTGAGTAAAGAAGTTCCCCCTCATGTTACCTCTAAACTTCAGTCCCTTAATTCTCAAGTCATGTCTACTTTCTATGTTTCTATGTCCCCTTGTTTGAATCTTCCCTACTCTCAGTGGGAAAAGCTTACCCACGTCAACTCTGTCTATCCCTCTCATCATTTTAAAGACCTCTATCAAGCCCCCCCCCCTAATCTTCTGTGCTCCAAAGAATAAAGCCCTAACTTGTTCAAACTTTCTCTGTAACTTAGTTGCTGAAACGCAGGCAACATTCTAGTAAATCTCCTCTGTACGTTCTCTATTTTGTTGACATCCTTCCTATAATTAGGCAACCAAAATTGTACACCATACTCCAGACTTGGCCTCACATATGCCTTGTACAATTTTAACATTACATCCCAACTTCTATACTCAATGCTCTGATTTATAAAGGCCAGCACACCAAAAACTTTCTTTACCACCCTATCTACATGAGATTCCACTTTCAGGGAACTGTGCACAGTTATTCCCAGATCCCTCTGTTCACCTGCATTCTTCCATTCCCCACCATTTACCATGTACGTCCTATTTTGATTTGTCCTGCCAAGATGTAGCACCTCACACTTATCAGCATTAAACTCCATCTGCCATCTTTCAGCCCACTCTTCCAACTGGCATACATCTCTCTGTAGACTTTGAAAATCTACTTCATTATCCACAACACCACCTATCTTAGTATTATCTGCATACTTACTAATCCAATTTACCACCCCATCATCCAGAACATTGATGTACATGACAAACAACAGTGGACCCAACACACATCCTCGTGGCACCCCACTAGTCACTGCCCTCCAACCTGACAAACAACCATCCACCATTACTCTCTGGCATCTCCCATTCAGCCACTGTTGAATCCATCTTGCTACTCCACCATTAATACCCAACAATTGAACCTTCTTAACCATCCTTCCGTGAGGAACCTTGTCAAAGGCCTTACTGAAGTCCACACATACAACATCCACTGCTTTAACCTCATCAATTTCCCGAGTAACCTCTTCAAAACATTCAAGAAGTTTAATCAAACATGACCTTCCAGGCACAAATCCATGTTGACTGTTCCTAATCAGACCCTGTTTATCCAGATGCTGATATATATTATCTCTAAGTATCCTTTCCATTAATTCGGCCACCACTGACATCAAACTAACAGGTCTATAATTGCTAGGTTTACTCTTAATGGAACAACATGCGCAGTACGCCAATCCTCCGGCACTATTCCCGTTTCTAATGACATTTGAAATATTTCTGTCATAGCCCCTGCTATTTCTGCACTAACTTCCCTCAATGTCCTAGGGAATATCCTGTCCGGACCTGCAGACTTATTCACTTTTATATTTCTCAAAAGTGTCAGTACTTCCTCTTCTTTGAATCTCACAGTTTCCATAGCTACTCTACTTGTGTCCCTTACCTCACATAATTCAATATCCTTCTCCTTGGTGAATACCGAAGAAAATAAATTGTTCAATATCTCCCCCACCTCTTTTGGCTCTGCAGATAGCTGTCCACTCTGATTCTCTAATGGACCAATTTTATCCCTCGTTATCCTTTTGCTATTAATATATCTGTAGAAACCCTTTGGATTTACTTTCACCCCAAAGCAACCTCATATCTTCTTTTAGCTTTACTAATTTCTTTCTTAATATTCTTTTTACATTCTTTATACTCCTGAAGCACCCCATTTACTCCATGCTGCCTATAACTATTGTAGATCTCTCTCTTTTTCCGAACCAAGTGTCAAATTTCCCTTGAAAACCATGGCTCTTTGCAATTTTTACTATTTCCTTTCAACCGAACAGGGACATAAAGATTCTGTACTCTTAAAATTTCACCTTTAAATGTCTTCCATTTCTCTTCCACATCTTTCCCATAAAACAAACTGTCCCAATTTACTCCTTTTAAATCCTTTCGCATCTCCTCAAAGTTAGCCTTTCTCTAATTAAAAATCTCAACCCTAGGTCCAGTTCTGACCCTCTCCATAATTATATTGAAACTAATGGTATTGTGATCACTGGTCCCGAACTGTTCCCCAGCGCATACCTCTGCCACCTGACCCGTCTCAATTCCTAACAGGAGGTCCAGCACCGACCCTTCACTAGTAGGTACTTCTATGTATTGCTGCAAAAAACTATCCTGCACACATTTTACAAACTCCAACCCATCCAGCCCATTTACAGAATGTGTTTCCCAGTCTATGTATGGAAAATTGAAATCTCCCACAATCACTACCATGTGCTTACTACTCATTTCTGCAATATCCTTACATATTTGCTCTTCCAATTCTCGCTCCCCATTTGGCGGTCTATAATACACCCCTATAAGTGTTGCTACCCCTTTCCCATTTCTCAGTACCACCCAAATAGTCTCCTTAGACGAGCACTCTAATCTATCCTGCCAAAAGAACTGCTGTAATATCTTCCCTGATAAGCAATGCAACACCTCCACCTCTTGCCCATCCAATTCTATCACACCTGAAGCAACGAAATCCTGGAATATTTCGTTTCCAATCACAGCCCTCTTGCAACCATGTTTCACTGATCGCCACAACATCATACTTCCAGATGTCAATCCAGGCTCTAAGTTCATCCACCTTTCTTACAATGCTCCTAGCATTAAAATATACATATTTAAGAAACCCACCCTCGCTTATTCTCTGTTTATTGTTTATTTTTTTCTCTCTCCCCTACATTTTGGGTCAGAGTGCTACCATTCTCTGCCTCCTGCCTCACACACTGACTGCTAGCTTTCCCAATTTGAGTCCCTCTCCCCAACCATACTAGTTTAAAGTCTGCCCAGTAGCCTTTGCAAATCTCCCCGCCAGGATATTGGTTCCCCTCGAGTTCAAGTGCAACCCGTCCTTTCTGAACAGGTCGCACCTTCCCCCAAAGAGGTCCCAATGATCCAGAAACTTGAATCCATACCCACTGCACCAGTCCCTCATCCACTCATTTATCCTCCACCTCGCTCCATTCCTACTCTCACTGCCGCGTGGCACAGGCAGTAATCCTGAGATTGTTACCTTTGCAGTCCTTATCCTTAACTCTCTACCTAACTCCCTAAATGCTCCTTTCAGGACCTCTTCTCCTTTTCTACCTATGTCATTGGTACCTATATGTACCACGACCTCGGGCTCCTCTCCCTCCCATTTCAGGATTTCTTGGACACGTTCAGACACATCCCTGACCCTGGCACCAGGGAGGCAAACTACCATCCGGGTCTCCTGTCTGCGTCCACAGAATCGCCTATCCGACCCCCTGACTATAGAGTCCCCTATTACAATTGCCATCCTCTTCTTTTCCTTACCCTTCTGAGCAACAGGACCGGTCTTTGTGCCAGAGGCCCGGCCGCTGTCGCTGTCCCCAGGTAGGCTGTTTCCCCCACACTTACTCAAAGATGAGTACTTATTTTCAAGGTGTACAGCCGCCGGGGCACTCACCAGTCCCTGCCTCTGCCCATTGCCCTTCCTAACTGTGACCCCGTTTTCTGTCTCCCGTGGTCTTGGAGTGACCACTCCCTGTAACTCCTTTCTATGACCTCCTCGCTCTCCGTGAGCAGACAGAGGTCATCGAGTTGCTGCTCGAGGTTCCTAACACGGTCCCTTAAGAGCCCCATCTCGACGCACCTGGCGCAGATGTGGACGTCTGGAGGGCACTCAGACTCGATAACCTCCCACATCTGACATCCGGAACAGTAAACTGCCCTGGCCCTCATTCTCCCCCTTATCCGAATACAATAAAGCCTTACCCGGGATACAAGCCAATCAGCTGTTTCGGTCGTTCGACCAATCAGAGGCTTCCACCAGCCCCCTTAATTTGAAGTGTGATCTGCGAATGGAACGTTGCAGATTTTGGCTCCTCCCTCTGTAACGGCTCCTGGGCCTTAACTCCCAGAATCCTTAACTCCCAGAATCCTTAACTCCCATAATCCTTAACTCCCAGAATCCTTAACTCCCAGAATCCTTAACCTGAAAGCAGAAATGTAAACCCGGGAAGGTGCGACCTGTACAGAAAGGACGGGTTGCACTTGAACACGAGGATGCTGTTCATAGACTACAGTTCAGCCTTCAACACGATAGTCCCCAACAGACCTCAATCCCACACCCTCTGTTTTTTCCAGAATGGATCTGACTTTGCTCTGGGACAATAACATTCTCCGCCTTCATCACCGCTGAGGAGGAACTTCCCAAAGTCTTTCGACACTCAGAGAAAGAAACTTTGCCGCCTGGAATATGTTCGAATCAATTTCCAGTGACGTTAGTGAGTTCGCGGAAGCAGTCACGGTCTTCATCGCAACAGTAACCGACAACATCGTCCCCACGGTAAGGGTAAGTACCATTCCGAACCAAAAACCTTGGGTAGACAGGTCTGTTCGTGTGGCCTTGAATGCTCGCACCGCTGCCTACAACTCCGGCCTGGCATCAGGAAACATGGACGTCTACAAGGCAGAGTCCTACCGACTGCGAAGGGCGGTGAAGGACATAAAGAGGAGGTACAGAGACAAGATGGAGTTACAGATGGAGCAGCAGGACACCAGAAGCCTGTGGCAGGGGCTACGGATTGTAACCAACTACCGGAGCACCCCTCCCTCATCCGCAAGTGTCGGCACCTTCCTAGCTGATGACCTGAACTCCTTTTACGATCGTTTCGAGAGGGGCAACACCACCCCAGGTCTGCCGACTATCGACAATACCGCCAGCGGGCTGGCTACCGAAGCTGAAGGGAGGAATGTGCACACATTCTCGCTGTCCGAGCGCGACGTGAGGAGGGCTCTGACACGGGTGAACACGAGAAAAGCTGCAGGCCCCGATGGCATCTCGGGGCGATGTACTCAAGTCCTGTGCTACGCAGCTAGCTCCAGTGCTCACTACATTATTCAACCTCTCCCAGGAGAAGTCCATGGTCCCTGCCTGCTTCAAAAAAGCCATCATTGTACCGGTACCAAAAAATGCCTCCCCAGCCTGTCTGAATGACTACCGTCCGGTGGCCCTTACCTCGGTAGTCATGAAATGCTTTGAGAGGCTGGTGTAGAAACACATCTGCGCCTTCCTCCCTCGGGACATGGACCCGTTGCAGTTCGCATACCGTCCGAACAGATCCACGGACGATGCGGTCTCCCAGGTCTTGCACACCGCTCTCTCCCATCTGGACAGCCAGAAGGGGGGCTACGTGAGGATGCTGTTCACAGACTACAGTTCAGCCTTCAACACGATAGTCCCCACCAGACTGGCCGGGAAGCTAATGGAATTTGGGCGTAATACCTCCCTGTGTGCCAGGGTCCTGGACTTTCTCACCGCCAGGCCCCAGGTAGTCAAGATGGGAGGGAATACATCGAGGTCCCTCACCCTGAGCACAGGATCGCCCCCAGGGCTGCGTCCTCAGCCCCTATTGTACTCCCTGTACACACATGACTGTGTGGCTAGGTTCAGCTCCAACTCAATAATTAAGTTTGCTGATGACACTGTGGTGATCTCAGATAACGACGAGAAGGCCTACCGGGAGGAGGTGGCTGATCTAGCACTCTGGTGCCAGGATACCAGCACCTCTTGATCATCAAAAAAACGAAGGAGCTGATCATGGACTTTAGGAGGGCACATCATCCGAGGACGTACACTCCATTGAGGATAAGATTCAGATTCAGATTCAGATTCAACTTTAATTGTCATTGTCCGTGTACAGTACAGAGACAACGAAATGCATTTATCATCTCCCTGGAAGAGCAACATAGCATATGATTTGAATAAATATTAACATTAGCATATATACAGACATAGTGTTTTTCCTGTGGGAGGAGTGGTGTCCGGGGGGGGGGGGTGATTGGCAGTCACCGAGGTACGTTGTTGAGTAGAGTGACAGCCGCAGGGAAGAAGCTGTGTCTGGACCTGCTGGTCCGGCAACGGAGAGACCTGTAGCGCCTCTCGGATGGTAGGAGGGTAAACAGTCCATGGTTGGGGTGAGAGCAGTCCTTGGCGATGCTGAGCGCCCTCCGCGGACAACGCTTGCTTTGGACAGATTCAATGGAGGGGAGCGAGGTACCGGTGATGCGTTGGGCAATTTTCACCAACCTCTGCAATGCCTTCCGGTCGGAGACAGAGCAGTTGCCATACCATATTGTGATACAGTTGGTAAGGATGCTCTCGATGGTGCAGCGGTAGAAGTTCACCAGGATCTGAGGAGACAGATGGACCTTCTTCAGTCTCCTCAGGACGAAGAGACGCTGGTGAGCCTTCTTGATCAGAGTTGAGGTATTGTGGGTCCAAGAGAGGTCATCGGAGATGTTAACACCCAGGAACCTGAAGCTAGAAACACGTTCCACCTCCGTCCCGTTAATGTGGATGGGGGTGTGCGTGCCGCCCCTGGACTTCCTGAAGTCTACAATGAGCTCCTTGGTCTTCTTGGAGTTAAGGGCCAGGTTGTTGTCAGCGCACCATGCTGCTAAGTGCTGGACCTCCTCCCTGTAGGCCGACTCATCGTTGTTGCTGATGAGGCCAATCACCGTTGTATCATCTGCATACTTGATGATGGTGTTAGTACCATGTACAGGTGTGCAGTCATAGGTGAAGAGGGAGTAGAGGAGGGGGCTCAGCACACAGCCCTGTGGAACGCCGGTGTTCAGTGTGAGGGTTGAAGAGGTGTGCTTGTCTAACCTAACAGACTGTGGTCTGTTGGTTAGAAAGTCCAGTATCCAGTTGCAGAGAGAGGGAACGATGCCCAGGTTACCGAGTTTGGTGATCAGTTTAGATGGTATAATGGTGTTGAATGCTGAGCTGTAATCGGTGAACAGCATTCTTACGTATGGGGATCCTGTGGATAGGGTGAACTGTTTTAAATATCTGGGAGTCCACATCTCCGAGGATATGACATGGGCATCACACGCCTCAGCACTCGTGAGTAAGGCAAGGCAGCGCCTTTACCACCTGAGGCAATTGAGGAAATTCAGAGTGTCTCCGAGGATCCTCCAGTGCTTCTACGCAGCGGCGGTAGAAAGCATCTTGTCCGGGAATACTACCATCTGGTTTGGGAATTGCTCTGCCAAGGACAAGAAGGCTCTGCAGAGAGTAGTGCGTTCGGCCTAACGCACTATGGGAACTTTACTTGCCCCCCTGCAGGAACTATACATCAGGAGGTGCAACTCCAGAGCCAACAATATCATGAGAGACCCCTTCCGCCCCTGCAACGGACTGTTCCAGCTGCTACGGTCAGGCAAACGCCTCCATTGCCATGCGGTGAGAACGGAGAGGTTGAGAAGGAGTTTCTTCCCAGAGGCCATTCGGACTGTAAATGCCTATCTCACCAGGGACTAACTCTACTCATTATTTATTATGTAAAAGAATATGTGTGTTTATGATTGTGTTTATAGTTTGTTTGGTTGTTTGGTTGTTTGTCTTTTTGCACAAAAGTCCGCGAGCATTGCCACTTTCATTTCACTGCACATCTCGTATGTGTATGTGACAAATAAACTTGACTGACTTGACTTGACTTGAATTAGAATTGTCCTAAACCTAAACGTAGATAAAACGGCGAATGATACAAGTTAAAGTTACATTTATTGTCACATACACCAATTGGTGCAGTGAAATTTGAGTTACCATACAGCCACACAAATAAAATAAAATGAACTCAACACTATAGAGTTTCACATGAACATCTCCCACAGCGGAATCAACGTTTCCCACAGTGAGGGAAGGCAATAAAGTTCAGTCATCTTCCTCTTGTTCACCCGTGGTCGCGGCCTCTTCGAGCCCCCCGCAGTCGCCGCTACGGGCGACCCGATGTTCAGGCCCACTCGCCGGGATGATCGAAGCACCGGCTTCGGAACGGAAGAAGCCTCTCAGCGGCCTGCATTTCAGAATCGGCCACTTCATAGCGGAGACCGGGGCTTCGGAAATCCATAGGCCGAGCTGGGCTGAGATCCAGTGCTGGAGGCTCGAGGCTGGAGGCTCCGCAGAACACAGCTCCACGGGGTTAAAGTCGACAGGCCCAACACTTCGGAGCTCCACACGGCGACCCCCGGTAAGGCATTGTGGCGATAGATACTGAGGGATAGAAATTGGAAGAGGCGGCATTGTTCCAGCAACGGGGATAATGTTTCAAACTCCATCAGATCCAACTCTCCACATGTTGTCTTTCTGATATCCTGCAATCCGCTTCACTGAGCAAGACAATCCCAAATTCCGGGGACCCTCTCAGGGCTTCTGCTGCCCTGTTCGACTGGACTGGGCGACCTTTGTCCACAGGTTGAGGGATAAATTCAACAGATAACCTGACAAAATTGCTCATCCACTCTTCTCTGCTACTTAATATGATCGCGGCTCAACTGACTGTGACCTCAATCCCACACTAGCGGTGACCCCGGTAACCATCTTGTCTAGAATGGATCTGACTTTCCTCTGGGACAATAACCTGCTCTGCCTTCATCATTTCTGAGGACGAACGTCCCAAAGTTTCACGACACTCAGAGAATAGAATCTTTGCCGCCTCAGAATTGTTCAAAACTTAGATAGAATGGTGAATGATACAGCACAGCTCCCTCCTCCTTTTCTCTTTCTCTCCATCCTTACTGCCGTCACTCTCTCTGAACTGTCACTCTCTCTCCTGCCCTCTCTATTGTCCCTCTCTGTGCCGCGCTCTCTATCAACCTTTCTCCCTTTACCTCTCCCTCCCCTCTCACTCTCACTGCTTCTCTCTCTCCGTTTCTCCGGGCCTCTGACCCTTTCCCATCTCCATGTTGCCAACCCACTTGCTTTGAACTCTCTTCTCTCTTCATCTTCTCTCCTTTTAGTAGTTCACTCTCCATCCATCTCGTCTCTCATCTTCTCCTCTTTCTCTGCCCTTCATCTTTGTTCTTCCGATCTCTCTCTCCATTTTCCACAACTCTTCTTCTGCTCTCCCTAACTTCTCTCTCCGTCGATTTCCTTGGGAAGTGCGGGCAAAACGGTTAGCCACCATGGGACGTAACAATTGGAGCTATATTCTTCCGTCGCACACCAGGAGCCCTTCCAGGTGAGACTGAGGTTCACCTGCAACTCCATCTGATCTCATCTACTGGAAGCTGTATTCCTAATATGGCTTCTGCTACATCGGCGTGGTCAAGCGCAGATTCAGCGATCGTATCAACGAACACTACGCTTGTTCCGCCAAGACCTGCCGCATCTTCCCGTTGTTAACCATTGTAACTCCCCTTCGCACACTGATCTTTCTGTCCTGGGCCTCCTCCATTGCCAGAGTGAGGCAGCATGCAAACTGAAATAAGGCCACTTCATATTCCGCTTTGTTCTCTTATAACCTAACGGCATGAACATTGAATTATACAATGTTAGGTAACTAACGTGACAATTCCCACTTCCCCACGCTCTTCCTCGCGCCTCACCCGGACTCCCACCTGTTCATCCCCTCCACCTCCCCTCCACCGATATTCATTCTCTCTCTTTATAATTCCATCTTCTTCAATCCTAATCTCACACCATTCATTTTTCTGGACTAGCCTCAACCACCTGAGTATGAAAACGCTATTCACCCGCATGGGCGCATCATTCATTTCACTCACTCACTGATATCTCGCTTTGTCCTGCCTCCCCCTGTTCCAGCCTTCTCCCCTTTCCATCGCAATCAGTTTGAAGGGGGGTTCCGAGCGAAAAGGCCACTTATCAATGTTCTTGGAGGCGTAGGAAGTTCGGCATGTCCCCTACAACTCTCATCAACTTCTACAGATGCACCTTAGGAAGCATCTTATCAAGATGCATCACAGTTTGGTTTGGGAAAATCTCCATCAAAGGACGCACGAAATCGCAGCGAATTGTGGACGTGGCCCAACCATCACTTAAAGCAACGTCTCTTCTATTGACTCCATTTATACATCACGCTGCCTCGGCAAGGACGTGTCGCACATTGGCCATTTCCTCTTCGCTCCTCTCTCATCAGGCAAATGGTATAGAAGTGTTAAAACGCACACATGTGGCGGCACCTGGTGGCTAGCGACGGGTATAGCGAACCCTCGGCTCATGAAGAAGGAGTTGAACGTCTTGGAGTGGGAGGCGTTTGGTCATGGGGTCTGGCTCGGGGTATTTAATATCGGGTAACGACCGGTCACGGGGTTGTACTTGGAAGCAGCACGGTGACAGTAATACAAACACATTTCGTTCTCATATCTTTGTTTTCGCCTCATTGTTGGCTGGACTCCTGGAGTCCCCGCTACAGTGGTACCCCGACGATCAGGAGTGGAATCCAGGACACAGTTCACGGGAAAATGTGCAGCGCTCAACCCGCCGCTGCATCCTTCGAAGCCGAGCTCAAGGCCGTCGCCCTGAAACTGACCACGCAGCCGTCAGGTAGAATCCCAGTTCCACGCCCGCGGCATAATGGTCAACGAGACCCGGTACCAATACGTGGTAGGGGCTCGCGACCAGAAAACGGCCGGTCGGGTCGTGCCGTACCTGGATAATCCGCTGGCGGCAGTTAAGTACGCAGTCCTCCAGGAGCTGCTGCTCTGGATCGTCGACCGAGCCGCATGGCGCGCGCCTCTCGGGTTCTCAACATCGGCAAAAGGGAGATAGGGAGGGTTCTGCGGCACAGAGAAACGGAGGGAGAGATGCAGTGAGAGTGAGAGGGGAGAGACAGGGGTAATGGTTAGCAGAGAGAGCGTAGCGCAGAGAGGGAGAATAGAGAGGATAGGAGAGAGAGTGACATTTCAGAGAGAGTGACAGAAGTAAGGATGGAGGAAGAGAAAAAGAGAGGAGGAAGCTGTGCTTTACAATAGAGTGGTGGCTCCATGTGGTGTGGCAGCCACACCAGCAGCTGCCTGTCCTTTCACCCTTTTTGTTATTTTAGTCTGTCTAAAAATATGTATTTTGAGGTATTTTAGTTTTTTTTATGTGGGGGTGGGGGAGTGGGGAAACTGTTTCCAAGTCACTACCTGGTCGAGGATGCGTCTTTTCTCCGAGTCACATCTTCGCGCCCTCGTCGCGGCCTACCATCTGGATTGGCGAGGCCTTTCCTGCCGGACACCGGCCAGAGCTTCAGCCGCGGCGCAGCGCCGAATCCATCGCGGGGGGCGAGGCCTTACCGGGGGTCGCCGTTTGGAGCTCCGAAGTGTTGGGCCTGCCGACTTAAACACCGTGGAGCTGTGGTCTGCGGAGCCTCCAGCCGCGGGCGGCGCTGAGTTTAACATCGCGGAGTCCTGGGATATTTCGCCGAGGATCGTTAGTGCAGGAGATTCGCCCAGCTCGGCCTGTGGATTTCGGAAGCCGCGGTCTCCGCTATGAAGTGGCCGATTCTAAAATGCAGGCCGCTGAGAGTGTTCTTCCGTTCCGAAGCCGGTGCTTCGATCATCCCGGCGAGAGGGCCTGCACATCGGGCCGCCCGTAGCGGCGACTGCGGAGGGCTCAAAGAGGCCCCGACCACGGGTGAACAAGAGGAAGATGACTGAACTTTATTGCCTTCCCTCACAGTGGGAAACGTTGATTCCGCTGTGGGAGATGTTCATGTGAAACTATAGTGTTGTGTTAATTTTATTTTATTTGTGTGGCCGTATGGTAACTCAAATTTCACTACACCAATTGGTGTATGTGACAAAAAATGTGACTTTAACTTGTATCATTCGCCGTTTTATCTACGCTTAGGACAATTCTAAGGCGGCAAAGTTTCTGTTCTCCGAGCGTCGTGAGACTTTGGGAAGTTCCTCCTCAGCGTTGATGAAGGCGGAGCATGTTATTGTCCCAGAGCAAAGTCAGATCCATTCTAGAAAAGCAGGGGGTGGATGGATACCGGGGTCACCGGTAGTGTGGGATTGAGGTCACAGTCAGTTGAGCCGCGATCATATTAAGTAGCAGAGAAGAGTGGAAGAGCAATTTTGTCAGGTTATCTGATAAATGTATTCCTCAACCTGTGGATAAAGGTCGCTCAGTTCACCTTCGAACTGGGCAGCAGATGCCGAGAGAGGGTCCCCGGAATTTGGCAATGCCTCGCTGAGTGAAACGGATTGAAGGAAATCAGGCAAACATCATGAGGTGGAGAGTTGGATCTGATGGAGTTTGAAACAATATCCCCGTTGCTGGAACATTGCCGCCGCTCCGAATTTCCAACCCTCAGTATCTATCGCCACAATTCCCAGTCTTTGAAGTTTCTCAATCAATTCCCTGTATAAATCACGACCTGTCTCAGCGGGGATTTCACTCGGCTGATATCATCTGTTTGTGAATCATTTCAAAATCTCTATTTTAAAACTATGTTGAACCTTCACTGCCCCAGTGGAGACCGGAAACGGTATACAATCTCCAGGAATGTTTTGTCCCAGCATTTAATTCGAGAGATTACCGGTAGCTCACTGGGACACGTCACTGGGCAGAGAAAATGGGGGGAAAGCTTTGGGAATATTACGACGTGGAGAAAATCTTGTACGTGATCATTGTTGCCGTTGGAGTCCCTAGTAAGTGAGCAGCACAATTCACGTTTTATAACTTCGTATGTTAACTGATGTTGACCTGATTCTGTTCATGTTATAGGTTCCCAACAGATGAACGTTATTCAAGAATATGAGAAGAATACCAATCCTCTCAGTGAAATATATTTGAATTAAGGCTCTGATTTTTCTTACTTTCTGACAGCTGAAACTAACGCTCTTTTTCTCTCACTGCTGCCGTGACCCACTAGAATGTTGTTCTTCCCTTCAGTGGGACCTTGCCCAGAGTTGGCCCAGCGTTTTGTATAATCAGGCAGCTCTGCGGGACGGTGTGACTGGGAGGGGTTCACATTGCGAAGTTCATTGTGTCTGAGTTATTGATCAAAGTGAATATCCGCTCTTGTTAGTGGATATTCACTTTGATCAATAACTCATTGTGGAGACTGTCACAGTCGTATTCCACAGCCTGTTGGTCAATAATTGGATCGATCTCCTGAACCAGTAGCCGCGGATCTACTGGCATGTGTGTGTTGTTACTGAACTGAACTCAATGTGGAATGAATCCATTAACGGAGCCACTCTCCTGCCGGATAGTAAGTTGTCCCTGCCTTCCCTCTGGAACCCTCCTTGTCCCCATCAGATGGCGAGTTCCCAGAGCCCTGGTTAAAGCGGCCGGTCACGGTTAAGTCTGTGAAATCGGCCCCCATCAGAGACTGTGAGCAGCAGGATTAACTATAGAAAGCACCATTCCTCCTATTGGAGCGGGTGGCTGATGGTTCCCTCCTCGCTTTTTACCCCGTCTGTCGCCTTATCTCTTCTCCCCTCAAGCAGGCAGGTCGGGCACAATCGGAGCCGGCTCTCACATTGTTAAACATGCAGCCACGCACCAACTTTAACACTCCTAAACTTTAGCTGAAAGTCGGGCCGGTGTTCGGTAATGCACAGTGTCCATTCCTTTCTCGTTCCGCAGTGAATTTAGTGGCGATTGTGATCCTCTCCCGGGGAAAGTCCGGCCTCTCTACCTGCACCACTCGCTATCTGGTGGCCATGGCATCGGCCGATCTACTGGTCCTGATCATCGCCGTCATTTTGTATCAGCTCCGATATTATTATTTTTCTTGGAGTTTCCTGTCCATCACCCCTGTGTGTCGTGTTATCAATATACTGACGTATGCAGCTACAGACTGTTCTGTCTGGTTCAATTTCACCTTTGATCGGTTTGTCGCCATTTGCTGCTAGAAGCTGAAAACTAAATATTGCAGCGGGAAAACCGCGACTGCGGTTCTCGCAACAGCCGGCGTTCTGTTCTGTCGGAAAAACTTTCCCCGCTACTTCACAAAAGAACCCCGGAGAATCATCGACATTGTCCCGTGGGGCTGTCGCTCGGTGGTCAGTTTTTACACTGACCCCGGGTGGGTGGCATTTGACTGGTTCGACACGGTTTCAACTCCGTTCCTCCCTTTCGCTGTAATCCTGCTGCTCAACGCTCTGACAGTCCGCCACCTTTTAGTGGACAGTCGGGTCCGTAAGGGGCTGAGGAGTGAGAGTAAGGGGGAGAACCGCAGTGACCCAGAGATGGAGAGCAGGAGGAGGTCTGTGGTTTTACTTTTCACCATCTCCGGTAGCTTCATCCTCCTGTGGCTGACGTATGTTGAAAACTTAGTCTATTATCAAATCACAGGAATTGGAAATGATCAGAATGATCCGCAATGGATCTTTAACAACGTCGGGAATTTGCTGAGTAATCTCAGATGCTGCACGAACACTTTTATTTATGCGGTGACCCAGTCCAAGTTCAGGGAGCAGGTGAAGTGCGCGGTGAAATATCCGCTCACCTCAGTGCTTCGGCTCCTTTATAAATCCCCGCCCTGAGCGCATCCCAGAGGCGGAGGCAGTCTCTCCGCTCCGGGCTCCGGCTCCTGACATTCACCTCCGGAGCCATGAGGGAGGAGCTGGCCAAATTTGACTGGAAAGATACCCTTGTTTTTATTTATAAAAAAATTAATTCAATTATTAAATAATACTATCTACACTACAATAAAACAAACCAGATCCCACCACCATAATACACTACAAACAATGATCCTAAATAAACTACTATACAACTATATTACAATCCTTATTGAGGATGCATTAAACCCCCTGCGGTGCCCAGCGGTCCCGCAATTCCCCAGGGTGCCCGTGGACAGGGCGTAGTCACTTTCTAACCCCACCCGGGCGCGGGCGAAACCCCGGAAAGGGGGCAGGCAGCCG
The DNA here is from genome assembly GCF_010909765.2 of Amblyraja radiata. Classification (NCBI taxonomy): domain Eukaryota; kingdom Metazoa; phylum Chordata; class Chondrichthyes; order Rajiformes; family Rajidae; genus Amblyraja; species Amblyraja radiata. The sequence continues at coordinate 35,374,128 of NC_045971.1, forward strand.
GCTAAGGTAGAGCCCTCTTCCGCCTGGCGCCGTGACTGGCCAGGCCCAGGAGCAACCCAACCGGGACATATTCAGCCCTACCCTCTCCCCTACGCACAGGGTGTCCAATGATGAGGTTGGTGGGTGACAAATGCAGCCAGAAGGCAAGGAGCAGCCGCCTTAGGTATTGAAACAGTGGCTGAAGCCCACACACTCCATATACACGAGGTTCACGGACTCTTCCAGCCCGCAAAAAGTGGCAGGGTGGAAAGATATCCTAGCAGGGATGACAGTGGAACAACAATGGTGGGTATTTCTGGGAATAATACAGAAGGTGCAGGATCAGTTCATTTCAAAGCGGAAGAAAGATTCCAAGGGGAGTAAGGGGCTACCCTAGCTGATTAGGGAAGTCAGGGACAGTACAAAAATAAAAGAGAACAAGTACAACATAGCAAAGATGAGCCGGAAGCAAGAGGATTGGGTAATGTTCAAAGAGCACCAGAAGATAACGAAAAAGGTAATACGGTTAGAAAAAATGAGGTACGAAGGTCTGGTGGCCAAGAATATAAAGGAGTGTCGTTTAGATTATTTAGCTTTTTTAGGTATGTGAACAGGAAAAAAATAGGTAAGGCCAAATTTGGACCCTTCAAGACTGAATGTTGAATTTAATATGGGAAACAAGGACATGGCATATGTGTTGAATCGGTACTTGGATCTTTTACTAAGGAGGACACAAACAATCTTCCTGATGTACTAGTGGCCAGACGATCTGGGGTGACGGAGGAGCTGAAGGAAATCCACATTTGCCAGGAAATTATGTTGGGTGGCCTGATGGGGCAGAAGCCTGATAAATCCCCAGGGCTTGATGGTCTGTATCTCTTTTTCGTTTTGCGTTTCGTTCTCTCTCTCTTCTATTAATCGTTTTAGATACAATTTAAATGTTTGCGCTCCGAGCTCAATTTTTTTAAAGCGGCGTTTCGGCCCGGCCTCCGTGCGAGTTGGGCGGAGAGGGGGAAAGAGAAAGGGGAAGGGGAGGAGTAGAGGAGAGAAAAATACTGGGACGTGGTTATTTTTACCGATACAAAAATACATATTTACGCACACACACGCTCTTTATCGGGGGTCTTTTCTTGAAAAATTTCACACAGTTTCGACGAGAAAGGAGAGGCGAAAAGGCATAAGAAAAATAGATAGTTGACTCTTTCATCAATTAGCGTGTAAACGGTTTCAGAACTGTGCAAACGTCCCCCACAACAGATAAAGAAACTTTAAATCATACCATTTATGTACAGTACAACGCTGATAACATCTCTGACCTATGCGATGATCGTGTTTGTTGATTTTAACTCTCCATTCAACACCATTGTGCCAGAGCTACTACACTCCAAACTTTCCGAGTTGATTGTGCCTGAACCCCTCGATCGGCGGATCACCAGCTTCCTGACAGACAGGAAGCAGCATGTGAGGCTGGGACAGCACACCTCGGACCCGCAAACCATCAGCATAGGCTGCGTACTCTCTCCCCTCCTCTACTCTCTCTACACCAACGACTGCACCTCCACAGGCACCTCTGTCAAGCTTCTCAAGTTTGCGGACGACACAACCCTGATTAGACTGATCCAGGATGGGGAAGAATCTGCCGAGAGACATGAAGTATCACAGCTGGCGTCCTAGTGCCGTCGCAACAACCTCGAGCTCAATGCCCTTAAGACAGTGGAATTGATTATAGATTTTAGGAGAGCTGCCCCTCCCCTCACCCCACTCACCATCAACAACACCACAGTCACATCTGTGGTGTCTTTTAAGTTCCTGGGAACCATCATCTCCAAGGACATTAAATGGGGGGCAACCATTGACTCCACACTCAAAAGCACAACAGAGGAGGTACTTCCTGCGGCAGCGGAGGAAGCACAATCTGCCACAGGCAATGATGGTCCAATTCCATCGTAGAGTTTGTTCTCACATTCTCCATCATGGTCTGGTTTGGCTCAGCCATCAAGCACGACACATGGAGGCTGCAGCGAATCTCCGATCAGCAGAGAAGGTTATTATTGGCTGCAACATTCCCTCCATTGACGAACTGTACACTGCAAGGTCCAGGAAGCGAGCGGGTATGATCATATCTGCCTCCTCTCACCCACACCACCAACTATTTGAATCACTGCCCTCTGGAGGGCGACTCCGGACTGTCAAAGCTGCCACAGACAGACATAAAACAGTTTTTTTTGCACGAGTAGTGGCTCTACTCAACAGCCAAAAATCTGTAGCCTCCTTTTGCTCCTTATTTAATTCACATGTTTAAACAATAATGTTTTATTATGAAAGTTTAGTGTTTTATGTGTCATTCCTAACTGCCACTCTATATCATCGTCACTTGCGGGCGGAGCACCAAGGCAAATTCCTTGTATGTGAATAAGCTTATCCATTCATTTATTTATTGTGTGTTTGTTGCTTTTGCCTGTCATGACTGCATGGTACAACATTTTAACGAAATGTACACTGCAAGGGCCAGTAAGCGAGCGGGTAAGATCATCCCGCTTGTTTAAATGACAATAAAGAAAATCCAATTTAATTCATTTCATCCAGCTTCATGTGGACGTAGTCGTCAGACAGGAACACGAACATGTAAAACTGCATCACGATGTTCCTTGAAAACTGTTACACTCAGTGCACTTTTCAATTTCAATGCGAAATGCATTCTGAACCTCAATATACTCCTGACCCGCCATTTTTAGGACATTATGCAAATGTACTCGTAGATCTCTTATTTAATGCTCTCGGTGGCTCTGTCCTTTACTGCATGATCTTATCCGTTAACGTGCCACAGTGTAACTCGCCTCCGTGCTTGGTGTCACATTTCCATCATGTGCACCACTTTCCCAACCTATTTAGATATTCGTCGGAAATACGGCTCGCGTGCGTTTCAAAAAATGTGCCAAGAGGAATTTCTGCTGAACGCGGGAAATAGTTTCACTTGATTTTCATCGAAGACCAGGAACTGGTGCCCAGGTCAGTTTAATGGGAAGTGACCCATGCGAGACTGGCATGCTTTGCAAGTTGTTGGAGGAACTGAAGGAAATTCAAATTAGGCAGGTAATGGTATTGGGTAAACGGATGGGACTGAAGGTTGATAAATCCCCAGGGCCTGATGTTCTGCATCCCAGGGTACGTACGGAAGTGGCCTTAGAAGACGTGGAGGCATAGGTAATAATTTTCCAATGTTCTATGGATTAAGGATCCGTTCCTGTGGATTGGAGGGTAGCTAATGTTATCTCACTTTTTAAGAAAGGCGGGAGAGAGAAAACAGGGAATTATAGACCAGTTAGCCTGACATCGATGGTGGGGAAGACGCTTGAGTCATTGCTAAAAGATGAAATAGCGGCACATTTCGATAACAGTATCGGTCCAAGTCAGCATGGATTTCCGAAGGGGAATTCTGAACATTTCTGGGGATATAACTAGGAAAATGGACAACGGAGAGCCAGTGGATGTAGTGTACCTGGACTTTCAGAAAGCATATGATAAGGTCCCACACAGGAAATCAGTGGACAAAATTAGGGCACATGGTATTGGGGGTAGAGTGCTGACATGGACAGAAAATTAGTTGGCAGGCAGGAAACAAAGAGTAGGGATTAACGGGTCCCTTTCAGAATGGCAGGCAGTGACTGGTGGGGTACCGCAAGGGTCGGTACTGGGACCGCAGCTATTTACAATATACATCAATGATTTGGATGAAGGGATTCAAAGTAACATTAGCAAATTTGCAGATGACAGAAAGCTGGGTGGCAGTGTGAACTGTGAGGAGGATGCTATGCGAATGCAGGGTGACTTGGACAGGCTGGGGGAGAGGTCTGATGCATGGCAGATTAAGTTTAATATGGATAAATGTGAGATGATCCACTTTGGTAGCAAAGACAGGAAGGCAGCTAACTATCTAAATGCGTCAAATTGGGAAAAGGGAGATTACAACGTGATCTGGGGAGATCAAGGTTAATTCCCGGGATAGCGAGACTGTCATATGTTGAGAGAATGGAGCAGCTGGGCTTGTACATTCTGGAGTTTAGAAGGGTGGGAGGGGATCTTATTGAAACATATAAGATTGTTAAGGGTTTGGACACGCTAGAGGTAGGAAGCATGTTCCCGATGTTGGTGGAGTCCAGATCCAGGGGGCACAGTTGAAACACTTTTTCTCACAGAGAGTTATAAGTCTGTGAAATTCTCTGCCTCAGAGGGCGTTGGAGGCCGGTTCTCTGGATACGTTCAGGAGAGAGCTAGATAGGGCTCTTAAAGATAGCGGAGTCTGGGGATATTGGGAGAAGGCAGGAACGGGGTACTGATTGGGGCTGATTAGCCATGATCACATTGAATGGCCCTGCTGTCTCGAAGGGCCGAATGGCCTACTCCTGCACCTATTGTCTATTGTCTGTTGGGAGAGGGGGACAGAGAGGTTGAGACAGAGAAGGGAGATAGAGAATGTTGAGAAAGGGCAGTGAGAGAGAGTGGGTGAGGGCAGAGAGAGAGAGAGAGAGGGGAGAGGGTGGAGAGAGAGAGACGTGGGTGAAAGAAGGGGAGAATGGGGAGAGAGAGTGGGAAGAGAGGCAGAGGAGGGAGCGAGAGGGATGCGAGAGATAGGGGGAGAGAGAGAGGACGGAGAGAGGTGAGAGACAGAGGGGTAGAGAGAGAGGGGTGACAGGGGGTGTTAGTTTAGTTTCCGCGCTGTGTACCTAGACTACACCAGTGTGTGAACGGGCGATCGCTGATCGGCAAGGACTCGGTGGGCCGAAGGGCCTGTTTCCGCGCTGAATCTCTGAAGTAAAAAGGGAAAAATTGAAGCAAGGAGAGGAAGGCAAAAGTTTGGGGCCTGTTTCAAGATGGTCGACTTTTGCCTCCTGTTCCCAGCCGGGGGCGAGAAAATGGCCGTTTCCCCGATGTATCCGCGAAAAATCACCATTCCCATCCTTATCCAGTGTCCCTATTATGGTCATAATCTACACTTGTGGTGGTGTTTCAGATCAGAGCGAGGGAGGAGAGACAGGGGAGAGAGTTAGAGAGAGAGAGAGGTGCGAGAGAGCGGTAAGAGAGAGTAGTGCTAGAGAGAGTGAAGGGGGAGATGGGCGAGGAGGGAGCGGGGCGAGAGAGAGTTCAGGAGAGAGATGTTGTGGAAGAGAGTAGGGTCGAGAGCGAGAGGGGGAAAGGAAAGAAGGTGATGAAGAGAGGGTGGGGAGAGGGGATGAGAGAGACAGGAGAGAGAGAGAGGGGGGAAGGAAAGAGGGGAGAGGGAGAGAGAGGGTGTAGAGAGAGCGGGCCCGAGAGAGAGAGGAGTGAGGAGGTGAGAGAGCGGCAGTGAGTGGGGGGTGTGAGAGAGAGCGGGGGAGAGAGAAGGGGAGAGACGGGCCGGTAAGAGAGATAGGGGGCGGAGAGAAGGGGAGAGACGGGGCGGTAAGAGAGATAGGGAGCGGAGAGAGAGAGGAGAGAGAGCGAGGGCGGAGAGACAGGGGGGAAGAGGGGGGTGTTTGGGGAGGGATGTAGGGTGTTTGAGAGAGAGAGAGATAAGAGAGAGACAGAGAAAGAGAAAGAGGAGACAGAGATGTGGAGAGAGCGAGAGGGGGAAGGGAAAGAGGGTAAGAGAGAGGGGGGGAGAGACCGGGTGGAGAGGGAGAGGGGCTAAATATAGAGAGGCGGAGAGAGAGAGAGAGCGAGAGAGAGAGAGAGAGAGAGAGAGAGAGAGAGAAGAGTAGAGAGAGTGGAGATAGGAGAGAGAGAGATCAACTAAAGGAGCTGAGACGAGAGAGAGGAGAGCGGATAGAGCGAGAGTAGGTGGAGAGCTGAATGATAGAGGAGAGAGAGAGATCTAGCAGAGTGAAAAATTACACAGCGGAGAAGAGAGAATAGGAGAGGCGAGAGAGAGGGCGAGAGGGAGACAGGGCAGAGAGAGTTCGGGGCCTGTTTCAAGATGGCCGACTTTTGCCTCCTGTTCCTGGAGGTGGGCGACAAAATGGCCGTTCCCGTCACATTATTCACGTAAAATCACCATTCCCCTCCTTATCCGGGCGCCATGATGGTCACCATCGACACAGGAGCTGGAGCCCGGAGAGGAGAGACCGCGGCCACCTCTGGGATGCGCTCAGGGCGCGGATTTATGAATGTCGAAGCACTGAGGTGAGTGGATATTTCACCGCGCACTTCATCTGCTCCCTGAACTTGGACTGGGTCGCCGCGTAAATAAATGTGTTCGTGCAGCAGCTTAGTTTCCTCAGCAAAAACCCGACGTAGTTAATGATATAGTGAGAATCATTCAGATAATTTTCAATTCCTGTGATCTGATAATAGACGAAGATTACAACCAATGTCAGCCACAGGAGGATGAAGCTGCCGGAGATGGTGATGAGTAAAACCACAGAACTCCTCCTGCTCTCCATCTCCGGGTCACTGCGGTTCTCCCCCTTGCTCTCACCCGTCAGCCCCTTGCGGAACCAACTGGCCACTAAAATGTGCCGGACTGTCAGAGCGTTGAGCAGAAGGATTACTGCGAAAGGGAGGAGCGGATATAAAACAGTGTCGAGCCAGTCTAATGCCACCCACCCGGGATCAGTGTAATAGCCGTGCCACAGTCCCACGGGACATTGTCGATGATTGTCCGGGGTTCTACCGTGAAGAAGCGGGGAAAGTTTTTCATACAGAGCAGAACACCGGCAGTTGCGAGAACCGCAGCCGCAGTTTTCCCGGTGCTCTATTTTATTTTCGGCTTCTGGCAACAAATGGCGACAAACCGATCAAAGGGGAAAGTGACGGTGAACCTGGCAGAACAGTCTGTAGCTGCAAACGTCAGTACTTCGATAACACTGCACACAGGGGTGATGGACAGAAAACTCTCTGGATGTCGGTGGTCGGGAGGAGAAAGTTTCGGTCGCTTACCTCTAGCCCGCCCACTGGGATATCGATAGCCCGGTGGAGGTGGCTCAATCAAGGCGTAGCGGTCGTCTGCTGGTTGTCCTAGTTGCACCTGTTGTGCCTGTTTCCTCTGTGACTTTGCCGATTGCTGGCGCTGTTCCGTCAGTTTCGCATGTTCCGCCGGTTGTGCACGTTCCTCTCGTGTCCACTCGTCCGGTCGCCTCGTTTGTCCTCCGGCTCGGTTCCTTACCTCGGGTTCTGGGGGTGGGGAGGTCCTGTATCGCCACCTAGTGGAAGGTTGGGGAAATGCGAACCCTCGCTATTGGCTGGCGCCATCAGGTGATCACGGCTTTGTTTTCACGCGCTTTTGTTCCTCATTCGCAGCGCTCCTCCCGTGTAGCAGGAGCTATTATGTATTTGGCTAACACAGCACGCGGTTTTCGAGCACTGCCTTTTGTTTGTTTATTGCAAATAAAAAATAATTTTACTCAACCAGCCTGTCTCGCCATAACAGGCCCTTCGGCCCACCGGGCGGTCACGGCGGCGCAGCGGTAGAGTTGCTGCCTTACAGCGAATGCAGCGCCGTAGACCCGGGTCTGTACAGGTTTGTAGGTTAATTGGCTTGGTAAATGCAAAACACGTCCCTAGTGCGGGTAGGATAGCGTTAATGTGCGGAGATCGCGGGTCGGCTCGGACCTGGTGGGCCCAAGGGCCACGCATTAAAAAAAACTATAAGTATTTAGAAACATACAAACATAGAAAATAGGTGCAGGAGGAGGCCGTTCGGCCCTTCGAGCTAGCACCGCCATTCACTGAGATCGTGGCTGATCGTCCCCAATCAATAACCCATGCCTGCCTTCTCCCCATACCCCTTGAACCACTAGCCCCCTGAGCTCCATCGAACTGTCTCTTAAATCCATCCAGTGACCTGGCCTCCATTGCCCTCTGTGGCAGGAATTTCTCACCTCAGTCTTAAATGGCCTCCCCTTTATTATAAGACTGTGGCCCCTGGGTCTGGACTCGCCCAACATTGGGATAATTTTTCCTGCATCTAGCTTGCCCACTACTTTTATATTTGTATATGTTTCTATAAGATCACCCCTCATCCTTCTAAACTCCAGTGAATACAGGCCTAGTCTTTTCAATCTTTCCTCATATGACAGCCCCGCCATCCCATGGATCAATCTCGTGAACCTACGCTGCACGGCCTCAATCACAAGGATGTCCTTCCTCAAATTAGGAGACCAAAATTGTAACACAATCCTCCAGATGTGGTCTCACCAGAGCCCTATACAACTGCAGAAGAACCTATTTTCTCCTATACTGAAATCCTCTTGTTATGAAGGCCAACATTCCATTAGATTTCTTCACTGCCTGCTGTACCTGCACGCCAACTTTCAGTGACTGATGTACAAGGACACCCAGGTCACGCTGCACCTTCCCCTTACCTAAGCTCACCCAATTGAGATAATAATCTGCCCCCTTGTTTTTGCCGCCAAATTGTAGAACCTCACATTCAGCTGAGGATCCGCCAAGGTTACCAATGGCTCTGGTCAAACTGCCCTCTGAACCATGGACAAAGCTAGAGAGAATCATTTGGGGCGAGTGCGTTCAACCCCTGAGCATAAAGTGATTTTTAAAAAGGGCGTTGAAGATAGCAATATTGATATTTAAACTTAACCAAATTTTATCTGCAACAGTTATCAGATCATTTCAAATTACAAAACAGGAAAATTTCGAATTTGGCGACAAACAACACAAACTTAGCACGCCAGCTGAGAAAAGTCGAAAAGGACCAGACTATTAAAAAAATTAAATCAGATAAAGGTGAACTGTTAACGCTTCCAAAAGACATTAACGAAATATTTGCCCAATTTTATGAAAATGTATACACATCCAAAACATCAACAGATAGTATAAAAATACAAACTTTCTGGACAACTGTAAACTTCCAACACTTAACCGGCTGGAACAAGAGGAATTAGGAGCACATATTTCAATTAAAGAAAGATAAGAGACAATAAATTCATTGAAGAACGGCAAAACACCAGGACCAGGCAGGTTCAGAAATGAATGTTATAAAATACTTCACGAGGTAATTTCACCACGTTTACACAAGCTTTATATATACGTATTTAAAGAACAGACATTACCACAAACACTAGAGGAATCAACTATCACACAGAGCAATTGCCCTGCTTAATACAGATCAGAAAATATCAGCAAAAACTTTGGCAAGAAGATTTAGTAAATACGTTAATTAATTAATACATTCGGATAAAACGTGGTTCATACCCAAGAGACATTCATTTAATAATTTGAGACGCCTTTTTAACCTAATGTTAACACAGAACTAAAGAAGAAGACGCTGGAACTCCAGTATGCTGGGACCGCCGAGGAAAACATCGTGGAGCCGCGGTTTTGCGGAGCGGCCAGCTGCGACGTTGAACTTGCATCTCGCCGAGATCACCAGTGCGCGGAGCTCCGTCTGTTGGCTTGGAAGCCGCAGGCTCCGGTGGGAAGGCGGCCGTTCCTGGCACCCCTTGCTGCTGGGGGTTCTCCCGACGCCGGAGTACCATCACCCGGCGAGAACATCGGGCGCCGTGGCGGCGACTGTGGAGGCCTCAATTGGGCCCGACTTTGGGTGGACAAGGTGGACAATGGGGATGGGGACTGGACTTTGTGCCTTCCCCCACAGTGGGAATCACTGTGGGGGGATGTTTTGGTGTTGAATTTCTTTACGAATACTGTGTTGTATTTTTTTTTATTAGTGTGCTGCATGGACATCAGAATTTCCCCTGAATAAGGGGATTAATAAAGTATTTATCTATCTATCTATCTATCTATCAATTATTTCATTAGATGCAGAAAAAGCATTTGACCAAGTAGAATGGAAATACCTTTTTACAGTACTGGAAACATTTCAGATGGGAGAGAATTTTATTTCATGGATAAAATGATTATATGATAGACCGACTGCCAGAATACTGACCAACCATATACTTTCTAGAAAAATCCATACAAAAACCTTCCGAGAGTTTCCTAACCAGAAGCCTTGGATGAACTTTGAGATCCGCACTCTTCTGAAGACCAGATCCCGAGCATTCAGGTCTGGAGATGCAGAGGTCTATCAGTAGTCCACATACGACCTTGGTAAGGCCATCAAAACGGCCAAAAGGGACTTCTGCTCCAAACTGGAGGATGAGACGGATCTTCGGCAACTGTGGCGGGGTTTGAATGTAATCACCTCTTACAAGGCGAAATCAGGAGGAAGCTCAAATGTGAGCGGAGCATCACTCCCTGACGAGCTCAATGCGTTTTACGCACTCTTTGATGGGGAGAAACTGATGTGCCATCCTGAGCCCCCATTCGCTGTGATGGTATTTCGGTCACAGTCACAGAGGCCGACGTCAGGAAATCCTTCAGAGAGGTGACCCTCGGAAAGCGCCTGGACCAGTTTGCAGATGACACAAAGCTGGATGGCAGTGTGAACTGTGAGGAGGATGCCATGAGAATGCAGTGTGACTTGGACAGGTTGGGGGAGTGGGCAGGTGCATGGCAGATGAAGTTTAATGCGGATAAGTGTGAGGTTATCCACTTTGATAGCAAAACAGGAAGCCAGATTACTATTAAATGACGTCAAATTGAGAAAAGTGGAAATACAACGGGATCTGGGGGTCCTTGTACATCAGTCTATGAAAGCAAGCATGCAGATACAGCAGGCAGTGAAGAAAGAGAATGGCATGTTGGCCTTAAAAATCAAGAAGAATCGAATAAAGGAGCAAATAGGTCCTTCTACAGTTGTACAGAGCCCCAGTGAAACCATGCCCGGATCATTGTGTGCAGTTTTGTTCCCCTAATTTCAGAAAGGACATTCTTGCTATTGAGGGAGTGCAGCGTAGGTTTACAAGGTTAATTCCCGGAATGGCGGGACTGTCATATACTGAGAGAATGAAGCAGCTGGGTTTGTACACTCTGGAGTTTAGAAGGATGAGAGAGTATCTTATTGAAACATATAAGATTGTTAAGGATTTGGACACGCTAGAGGCAGAAAACATGTTCCCGGTGTTGGAGGGAGTCCAGAACCAGGTGCCACGGTTTAAGAATAACGAGTAAGCCATTTAGAACGGAGACGAGGAAACACAGATAATTCGACAGAGAGTGGTGAGTCTGTGGAATTCTCAGCCTCAGAGGGCGGCGGAGGCAGGTTCTCTGGATGCTTTCAAAAGTGAGCTAGGAACGTAGGGTTGTCTGGTCTGTCTTATTGTGAGGCATACCTTGATGATTTGGTGGAGTTTTCTCCTTTTGTCATGAGGGGTTTTGTGTTTATGGAGGATGGGGACAGTAAAGTACCTGTGACAATCTTGCGTGATACTGCT